>NW_006199840.1:201643-203415 GCF_000334495.1 Tupaia belangeri chinensis | reverse complement strand
AGACAGAGAGAGACAGAGAGACAGCGAGAAATCACACCCCAGGGGGGATGACCACGCCGCAGTCCCTTCTCCTCCATTCTCCTCTTAGGATCCTGTGCATGCACGCACATGTGCCCAGCATGAGTTTAAGCCACTGGGTCCAGGACTCGAACTGCACTTGACTACATGGGAGTCCAGCAACATAATCATTACACCAGCTGCTGGTCCCCCATATCCTTTTAAATGAGAACAGTAAAGAAAATTTTACTGCTTCTGAGTGCTTATTTGTGTGAAAGCCTTATGATGTATTTGTGTTTTTCTGTGGAGATATTAGTTAGATAAAGTTAGAAATTGTCTTCACAAATTTATCCTGAAAACTGAGTACTGGGGCCAGCAAGTGGCATGATGATTATAGTACTGGACTCTCACATGACTGTGATTTGAGTCCCAGATCCAGTGGTTTGAAATTCATGTTGTGTACACGTGTGTGAGTGCCCATAATCCCAAGAGGTAGATGGAGGGGAAGGGATTGTATGACCGTATGACCTGACCTGTAGTTTCTCTCTCTGTGTCCCTCTCTCTCTGTCTCTTTCCAGAGAGTGCACATACCCTGTGACAAAAAATGAAAGAAAACCAAACTTTAAAACAAAACAAAAACAGTCTTAAGAGGGAAGCTCATAGCAATTATTTCTCACAAGAAAAAAATATAAAAATGGCAAACAGAAAACCTAACAACACACTCCAGGGACCTAGACAAAACAAAGAAAATCTCCAAAGATACCAGGAGAAAAGAAATAATAAAGATTTGAGAAGAAATAAATAAAATAGAGAATAAATAAACTATGCAGAAAATAATTAAAACTAAAAGCTGGTTCTTTGAGAAGAAAAACAAAATTGACACATCATCAGCTAGACAAATTAAGAAGAATAGAGAAGGGACCAGAAGATGGCATAATGGTTGTCGCTGGACTCCCACATAGTCAACCACAGTTCAAGTTCTGGACCTGGTGGCTTAAAACTCATACTGGGTGTATTTGCATGCATGCCCAAAATCTTGACAGGTGAATGAAGAAGGGACAATGGTGTGGCCATCCCCCCCCCGGGGGGGGTGATTTCTTGCTTTCTATCTCTCTTTCTGACGAGCATACACGCCCCATAGCAAAAACCTCCCCCCCAAAAAAAAATACAGTCCCAAGAAATATAAAGGGCCCCAAATAGAAACAACCAAAGAAGATCTTCTCCAAAACACATTATAGCCAGCTTGACCAAAACCACAAAGACAGTATCTTAAGATTGGCAAGAAAGAAATGTCAAATTACCTACAAAGGACATCCCATCAAGCTGACAGTGGACCTCTCATCAGAAACAATGCAAGTGAGGAAAGAATGGGAAAATATATTCAAAGTGTTAAGGGAATAGCAATTTCAACCAAGAATACTGTATCTGGCAAGATCATCCTTCATGTGGGAAGAAAAGATAAGAACATTCTCAATACACAAAATCTGAAAGAATTTACCAAAACCAGACCAGACCTCCAAGAAGTTCTCAAAGGAGTGTTATACCAGGAAAATAAAAAACAGACACATAGAAATGAGAGTTCAAAAACTAAGAAAATGGCCAACTTAATTGTAAGGACAAGTCTGGAGTTGAAAATTGTATTACAGAATTTAATCGGGAAAATTGAACCACAAAAGAAGACAGATTAAGTACATGAGACTGAAGTGGTGAAACAGAATTTTATGACTTTTGACTAAAACATTGCTGATTTTCTTCTAGACTTTGTTTTCCAGTTT
>NW_006199840.1:200811-201459 GCF_000334495.1 Tupaia belangeri chinensis | reverse complement strand
CTGAGACAGTGTGGGAGGAGGATGGGAAATGCCAGAAGGTGCAAAATAAATTAATATACATATATATATTATATACATAATATATATATTTTTTACCCATATTTTCATGCATATGTGTGTGTGTGTGTGTGTGTGTGTATGTGTATAAATATATGAAACTAGAAATGGAAAAAATCATCAACAACAATGTATGATTAAGCCACTATGTAGTATATTCTGGATGGGTAATCACATTTTGTATGTTGTGACAATGCTCAGTGAATGAATGTAAATTAATTAATTAATTTTTAAAAATGTTTCCGAAGAAAATTTTAGGGCACTTTTAACTAGATTCTAACTTTGTTCATATTTTTAGTTTAAGGTATTTTTTGAATCAATAAAATGTAGAAAAAAGATTTAGTATGGAAGGGAGAGAGGGGAAGGGGAAGGAAAAACAAGTACAAGTATGCTTAATTGTCAAAAAGAATGAGAAGCTATTTGCTGAGGAGTTATAGAGTAATATCTTTGGCTTGACTGACATGCATAGTATTTGTGCTGGAAAAAGAAATATTGGGGGACCAGCAGTTAGCGTAATGGCTATGTCGCTGGACTCCCACGTAGTTGACCGCGGTTCGAGTCCCAGACCTGGTGGCTTAAACTCACACCGGG
>NW_006199840.1:148245-200729 GCF_000334495.1 Tupaia belangeri chinensis | reverse complement strand
CGCTTTCTGTCTCTCTGTCTCTCTCTGTCTGTCTGGCGAGTGCACATGCCCTATAGCAAAAATCTCTCCAAATAAAGAAAAGAAAAAGAAAAAGAAATGCTGTATACTGTATGTAAATGTATATTTTGCATACTAAATGTGATTAAATATTAATTAATTAATTAAAAATATATATCTATAGGGACAGCAGTTGGCGTAATGTCTATGTCACTGGACTCCCATATAAGCAACCATGGTTTGAGTCCCAGACCCAGTGGCTTAAACTCACGGTGGGTGCCTGTGCGTGCGTGTCCAAGATCCTGAGAGGAGAAGGGATTGCCGCATGGTCATCCCCCTGGGGGGTGATTTCTCGCTTTCTGTCTCTCTGTCTCTCTCTGTCTTTCTGGTGAACGCATGCGCCCTATAGCTAAAACCTCTCTCTCTCTCTCTCTCTCTCTCTCTCTCTGTCTATCTATCTATATATATAACCTAAAATAAAAGAAAATGTTTTCATTAGTTTGTATGAATCTGGCAAAGTAGTACAATATTAAACCTGGATATCATCCAAATTCTAAATTACACCTCTGATTTCAAACATATATAACAGATCAGTCTAGTCATGCTTCACTTGCCTTTGGTAATAAATATTCCAATTTCTATGATAAAAAAAAAAAAAAAAAAAAAATTGAAAATGATACCAAAACATGGAAGAACATCTCATACTCCTGGACTGGAAATATTAACATAATCGAAATATCCAAGTAACCCAAATTAATTTATAAATGTGTGTGCAATGCTGGTCAAATTAGAGATATTCTTCATAGAATTAGGAAAACAGCAATGAAAAACAGTCTTAAAATTTGTCAGGAATTATAAAACACCCCATATCACCAAAACAATACTGTATAAAAACAATAAAGTAGGTGGCATCTCACTTCCTGTCACCAAAGTATGTTACAAAGCAGTGATCATCAAAACAGCCTGGTATTGACACCAAAACAGGCATGTGGACCAATGGAATATAACAGATAACTTTATAAACCCCAAAACCTACAGTCAACTGATTTTTGACAAACAAGTACCAGATGATTCAGTGGAGAAAAGAAAACATCTTCATCAAATAATGCTAGAATAAATGGATCCTCACTTATAGAGATATGAAACTGGATCTCCATCTATCACTATTAACAAAAATCAAGTTAAACTGGATCAATGATGTGGGGCCACCTACTTGCATGGTGGTTAATGTGCTGGACTCCCAGGTGGCTAACCACAGTTTGAGTCCTCTGGTGCCTTGAAAACCATGCCAGTCCCTTGTAAGTGTGTGCCCAAAATCACAGGTAGGGAGACTGGAGAAGGGACTGTGGTATGGCCATCCTCCTTAGTGGAGTGATTTCTCACTTTTCCTTTTACTATCTGTCTCTGGCAAGTGCACGCATCCTATAGCAAAAACCTAAATAAATAAATAAATAATGGAACAAAACTCTAAATATAGAAGCTCAAAGTATAAAAACACATGGGGAACTCTTGGAGACATTGGAGTAGGAGAAGACTTCTTAAAAATACCTCAAAGCAGGGAACCAGCAGTTAGCATAATGGCTATGTCGCTGGACTCCCACATAGTCGACTGCGGTTCGCGTCCCGGACCCGGTGACTTAAAACTCACGCCGGGCGCATGTGCGTGCGTGCCCAGGATCCCGAGAGGAGAATGGAGGAGAAGGAATTGCGGCGTGACCATCCCCCCTGGGGGGTGATTTCTCGCTTTCTGTCTCTAATGTCTCTCTCTGTCTGGCGAGCGCACGCGCCCTATAGTGAAAATCTCTCAAAAAAAAAAAAAAAATACCTCAAAGCACAGGCAATAATCCTGAAAACAGACAAGCAGAATTACATCAGGTTAAAAAGCTTTTGCATGAGCTAGAAGGTAACATGGTGGTGGACTCCTACACAGCTGACAAAATACCTCAAAGCACAGGCAATAATCCTGAAAACAGACAAGCAGAATTACATCAGGTTAAAAAGCTTTTGCATGAGCTAGCAGGTAGCATGGTGGTGGACTCCTACACAGCTGACTATAGTTTGAGTCCTGGACCTAGTAGCTTGCTGCCTCACTTTCTTTTTCTTTCTCTCTCTGATCAAATTAAAAAATAATAATAGTAAGACGTAAAAGTAAATAAAATAATTTTTAAAGAGCTTCTGGACAGCAAAAAAAAACAATAATTCAGTGAGGAGACAACTCTCAGAATGGGACAATATATTTGCAAATTATGGCTTGGATAAGGGACTAATAACCAGAATATATAGGGAACTCAAGCAACTTATCCACAAAAAATCCTACTAAATCCTACTAAAAGTTGGGCAAATCTGACCACTCTCTAAGGAAGACATATGAATAGCCAAAAGCATATGAAAAAATGCTCAACATTCCTTATAATCAAAACTACATTGAAATACCACTTAACTCCAGTCAGAATGGCTAAAATTTAAACAATAAGTGCTAGCAAGGATGTGGTGAAAAGGGAACACTCCTGCACACTTATTGGGAATGCAAATCAGTACAGCCACTGTGGAGAACAATATGGAAGTCCCTGAAAGACCTATGAATAGAGCTACCACATCATCAATTCCACTCCTGGTTATCAAACTAAAAGGTGGTAAAACACTCAGTTGGGCAAACACTTGTACATTCGTAATTATTGTGGCATTATTCACATTCACTAGACATGGAATCAACCCAAATGTCCAAGAACAGATGAATGGTTGAAAAAGTGTAGCACATATACTCTATGGAATACTACTTAGCCACAAAGTACTGAGACCCTGGCATTTTTAGAAAGTAGACAAATATGGAAGATTTAATGCTAAGTGAAGCAAGCCAAACTATGAAAGAGAGGAAGTATACATTCCCACTCAAAATATACCAAATGTCTGTACTCTATGACAGAAACAGAAAGATTGGAAGGTATAAAAGCATGGAGAGCAACTGTGGATAACTATGGATGATGTGGGAGGAGAGTGGACAATGGGAGTGGGAAGGAGGGAGACAGGAAAAGAAAATGCAAAACATTTAATACAAAAAAAAAATGGAAAATTATCTGTGAATTTAAAAACATAGGATAATATCTTTGACTGGTCTTAAGATGTAGTGTATTGATGCTGGGAAAGTTCGTTCTGTATGCTATAAAGATGTACAGTAACTAAATGTAGAAAAATAAAAAAATAATTTAAAGTTTGCTAGAGAAAAAAAAAGAAAGAAAATCCTAAGAGGGAGGGAGAAATATCCTTTTTTTTTTTTTTTGGAGAGGTTTTTGCTATAGGGCGCGTGTGCTCGCCAGACCAACAGAGACACAGAGACAGAAAGTGAGAAATCAACCCCCAGGGGGGATGGTCACGCCGCAATCCCTTCTCCTCCATTCTCCTCTCAGGATCTTGGGCACGCACGCACACGCGCCCGGCGTGAGTTTTAAGCCACTGGGTCCGGGACGCGAACCACGGTCGACTACGTGGGAGTCCAGCGACATAGCCATTACGCTAACTGCTGGTTCCCGAAATATCTTTTAGGAATAGAAGGGTAATCGACATTTATAGATGTCTTAGAAAGGAAAACTAAGAAATTTGTTGCCAGCAGATCTATCTTAAAACTATTAAAAAAAAAAAAGGTAACTCTTGGAACACTTGGAAAAAAGAAAGAACAACAGAAAGTAATAAGAAATATGCATAATATTGAGTTGTCAAGAAAGTCATGACACATTTTTGCATTAAAAAACAGAAAAATATGTCATTACATATTTTCCCAACAACCTAATGCCCTCCCACGTTTTCTAAATTGACAGCTGTTTGACAGCTGAACCAAAAATTGTAAGTTTGTGATACAGTTCTTAATGTATGAAGAGATATTTAAGGCAAATAATGGGAAAATATAAGAAAAATGGGGGTAATGGGATGTAAATAGAGGTAAAGCTTCACTCCTTCCCTCAAACTAATAGAACATACCAGTAGTCTGTGATGTGTTATATATGTATTATGTAATAACTAGAGAAACTACCAAAAAAATAATTAGACCCAATAAAGAACTTACACAAAATTTGACCCTAAAATTCATATGAAAATACAGGGTACCCAGAATAACCAAATAATCTTGAAAAAGAATAAACAAAGTTGTACTATTGACACTTACCTATTTCAAAACTTACTACAAATATACAGTGATTGAGACAGTGTGATATTGCCATAAGGATACACATAAAGATCAATGAAATAGAATTCAATGTCCAAAAACAAACCCATACATCTACAATCAAGAAGCTTTTTAAAAAAATATTTTTATTATGGGACCAACAGTTGGCATAATTGCTATGTTGCTGGACTCCCACAGAGTCAACCGCGGTTTGAATCCCGGACCCGGTGGCTTAAACTCACACCATGCGTGCCCAAGATCCCGAGAAGAGAATGGAGGAGAAGGGATTGTGGTGTGGTCATCTCCCCAGGGGGTGATTTCTTGTTTTCTATCTCTCTGTTTCTCTCTTTCTGGCGAGCGCACACGCCCTATAGGAAAAACCTCTAAAAAAATTATTATTATTATTAGTTTTTTAGAGAGAGATTTTTGTTATGTACACTCACCAGAGAGACAAAAAGCCAGAAATAACCCCCCCAGGGGGGATGGCCACACTGCAATCCTTTCTTCTCCATTCTCCTCTCAGGATCTTGAGGATGTACGCACATGCACCCGCCGTGAGTTCTAAGCCTCCTGGTTTGGGACTCAAACCGCAGTTGATTATGTATGAGTCCAGTGATGATGTAACCATTACGCCATATGCTAGTCCCTAAAAAATGTTATGTTTTTTATCTTTTTTTTTTTGAGAGGTTTTTGCTATAGGGCACATGCGCTTGCCAGACAGACAGAGAGAGACAGAGAGACAGAAAACGAGAAATCACCCCCCAGAGGGAATGGCCACGCTGCAATCCCTTCTCCTCCATTTTCCTCTCAGGATCTTGGGCACGCACGCACACGCACCCGGCGTGAGTTTTAAGCCACCGGGTCTGGGACTCGAACCGTGGGCGACTACGTGGGAGTCCAGCGACATAGCCATTACACTAACTGCTGGTCCCAAAAAGTGGTTTTTTTAAGAGAGGAGAAGTGACTGAATTTGACTTAAATTAAGAATTGGAGAACCAGCAGTTAGCACAATGGCTATGTCACTGGAGTCCCACATAGTTGACTGCGGTTCGAGTCCCGGACCTGGTGGCTTAAAACTCATGCCGGGCACGTGTGCATGCGTGCCCAAGATCCTGAGAGGAGAATGAGGAGAAGGAATTGCAGCGTGCAGCGTGGCTATCCCCTCTGGGGGGCGATTTCTCGCTTTCTATCTCTCTTTCTCTGTCTGGCGAGCGCGCACGCCCTATAGCAAAAACCTCTCCAAAATAAAAAAAAACAATTGGGATATGAATTTTGGAATGCTATGTACTATATTTTCTAACTTCAGAATGGGCTCTTAACCACTACACTGTCCTGACATCCCGTGTTCTGGTGAATTCATTGCCACATTTGGAAATATATTGATCCTAACATTGTTTCTTTCATGTGTTGGAATAGTAGCTAAGAAAAAAATTGAAAATGTAAATTAACGTATAAATAATAATTATATTTACTAAATACATAATGAGTAATAATAATTTCAGGTTATCGACTGGTTTGGGTTTCTGTGTATCATTTTAAGCAGTGTTCATAAGAGTATCTTGGAAGTTATGAAATATGTACCATTTCCTGAAATGCAGTAAGCATTTATAAATGAGCAAAGCTAATTAAATAAAATTAAGTTTTATTGCCAAAATTTAGGGGAAAAAGTTATTTCTTAAATTTTATTTATTTATTATTCTTTTTTTAATTGGCCAGAGAGAGACAGAGAGGGAAAGTGAGAAAGCAAGCTGCCAGTTCTGGGACTCAAATCGTTGTCAGTCATGTGGGGGTCCAGTGCCTTAACCACCATGCCACCTGCTAGCCACTGGTCAACATTTTTTTTTTTTTGACAAAAGTGTTAAAACTATTCAGTAGGGAAAAGAATGTTCTTTTCATGTGGTTCTGGGACAACTGGATATCTACATGTAAAAGAATGAAATTGGATCCTTACTTCACATTATATATAAAAATTAAGTCAAAACTAATTCAAGGGACTGGCCCTATGAACAGTGGTTAAGCACTGCATAAAGAAAGCCAGATCCTAATGGCCAGAGTTGTAGTCCCAGCTTCACTGGCTTGAAAAATATGTCACACACACACTTATATGTGCTTAGGATTCTGACAGGACGAAGAACTGAAGGATAAAGGATTGTAGTAAACCAATCCCTCACTGGAGGATGCTTTCTCTCTCTCTGTCTCTTTCTCTCTCTCTCTTTCTGTATGTCTGTCACGTGCAAGTGTACAGTCACATACCCTCAAGCCTTAAAACATGGATTAAGAGGGACCAGCAGGTGGCGTGGTGGTTAAAGTGCTGGACACTCACACATGGCCAACCATGGTTCAAGTCCTGGACCTGGTGGCTTACCAACTCACTTTCTCTCTCTCTCTCTCTCTCTCTCTCTCTCTCTCTCTCTGTGTGTGTGTGTGTGTGTGTGTGTGTGTGTGTGTCTGGTCAAATGAAAATAAATGAATGAATAAATAAAATAATTATTTAAAAAATGGGTTAAAGATATAAATGTAAGAACTAAAAATACAAAATACTGAAAAAGAAAATGTAGGCATAAATCTTCATGACTTTGAATTAGGCAACAGTCTCTGAGACAACAAAAGCACAGTCAAACAAAGAAAAAAAATAAATTGGACATCAAAATTTTTAACTTTTGGGGCCCTCTGGTGGTATGGTAGCTATGGTGGATGAATCCAATGGCTAACTCTGCGGTTCATGTCCTGGACCTGAAGGTTTGAAAAACACACCAGGTATATGTGTGTGCATGTCCAAAATCCTGGGAGAAGAATGGAGGAGAAGGGATTGTGCCATGGCCATGTCCATCGGCGTCTGATTTCTCACTCCCCCCGCAAGTCTCTTTCTGGTGAGCACACATGCCCTATAGCAACACTTAAAAAAAACTTAACTAATTTAATTAATTAACTAATTTTAAATTTCAGTAAGCACATGGAAAGATGTTCAATATCAGTGGTCATTAGGGAAACACAAAAACCTCAATGAAATACCATTTTACATAGAATAGGATGGCTACAATCAAAAAGACAGACAATAGCAAGTATTGGGGAGAGGACATGAACAAAGTGGAACCTTCATACATTGCTTTCAGGAATGTAAAATGGTGCCTATAGCTGCTTTGGAAATAGCTGGGTAATTCCTCAAAAAGTTCAACACATGGGACCAGCAATTAGCATAATGGCTATGTCGCTGGACTCCCATGTAGTTGACCATGGTTCAAGTTCCGGACCTGGTGGCTTAAACTCACGCTGGGTGCATGTGCGTGCGTGCGTGCCCAAGATCCCGAGAAGAGAATGGAGGAGAAGGGATTGCGGCGTGACCATCCCCCCTGGGGGGTGATTTCTCGCTTTCTCTCTCTCTGTCTGGCTGGCGAGCACACGCGCCCTATAGCAAAAACCTCTCTCAAAAAAAAAAGTTCAACACAGAAGTATCATATGACCCATTTAATGCCCTTCTAGGTATATACCCAAGAAAATTGAAAATATATGAAGGAACTTTTGAAAAAGTTCATAGATAATGGATTAAAGTACAAGTTTATTTTGATGGAAAAGACTGAATTCCATGCATAGATTTTTTTTCATAATATACATTTTCCATGAACTCTTTTTTTACATTTAACTTTATTTATTTATTTATTTAAATTTGACTAGAGAGAGAGAGAAAGAAGGAAAGCAAGAAAGCAAGCCTCCAGGTCTGGGACTCAAACTGAGGTCAGCTGTGTGGGAGTCCAGCGCCCTTAACCATCATGCCACCTGCCGGCCCCCTCCATGAACTTTTTAAAGACCTCTCATATGCTCATACAATAACTTGTACATTAATGTTTAGAGTACCATTATTCATAATAGCCAAAAAATGGTAAATTTTATGGTATGTGAATTATACCTCAACTTTTAAAAAAGCATTTAACTAAATGAAAATGAAAACACAATTTATCAAAATTTTTGTGACACAGTTAAATCAATGCTGAGAAGGAAATTTACAACACTAAATATTTATATTAGCAAAGAAAGAAAACCTAAAATGAATAATCAAAGTTCCCATCTCAATACTATTAAAAAAGAGAGCAAACTAAACCTAAAGCAAGCAGGATGGAAGAATGAAGATAAAAGTAGAAATCAAAATTGAAACAGGACAACAGAGAAAACCAGTGAAACAAACACAGGTTCTAAAGAGTCAGAGGGTGATACAGAAGTAAAATACAATGCTCTGAGAAGCTGACCCACATGGGAAGGGTCCAGGTTTTTGCAGAGAGACCACTCTGAGTATGCCAGGCATGTGCAATGCCAGCAAACTGGGGCTAGCAGAGGCTCAGGGTGATTTGTGACATCAAGACCCTGTTGAAAATGATGTCTTTCTGTTTCTGTTTCTCTCTCTCTCTCCCTCCCTCTCTCTCCCCATCCCCCACCCCTCCACCTCCCCTGTCTCTCATACTCATGGAAAAAATTAAAAAATAAACTTTTTTAGTTCGGCAGGTGGCATGGTGGCTTAGGGCACTGGACTCCCACATGACTGACTGTGGTTGAAGTCCCAGACCTGGCAGAGCGCTGGACTCCCACATGGTTGACTGTGGTTCGAGTCCCATACCTGGTGGCTTGCTTTCTCACTTTCCCTCTTTCTTGCTCTCACTCTCACTCTGTCCCCCTCTGGTCAAATTAAAATAAATAAATAGAGTTAAGTATAATAATTCTTTTTTTTAAAAAAAAAAAAGATTAAAAAAATAAACTTTTAAAAATTGGGCCAGCTGTGGCTTTGGTCCTTCTTGCATCCTGCTGCTTCTCCAGTGCTTTTTGAAGTTCCACCGGCCTGTGTGACAGGGTCCCAGGGAGGCAGATGCTAAGGGTGAGCAGCTGTAAAGCTCCTCTAGTGTTCTACTAAACAGATCTGGGCCTTTGGATCCTTTCATGTCCTGCTGCCCCTTGAGTACCTTTCCAAGTTCCACTGGCTTGCATGGCAGGGCCCCAGGGAGGCAGCCCCTAAGGGTGAGTGGCTCTGAAGCTCTATCAGTGTTCTGCTGAGCAGGTCTGGGCCTTTGGATCCTCTTGTGTCCTGCTGCTCCTTCAGTGTCTTCCCAAGTTCAACTGGCCTGCCTGGTAGAGTCCCAGGAAGACATCTGCTAAGGATAAGTGGCTGTGAAGCTCCATAAATGTTCTGCTAAGTAGGTCTGGGTCTTTGGATCTTCTCGTGTTCAACTGCTCCTCCAGTGTCTTTCCAAGTTCTACCAGCCTATACGGCAGGGTCCCAGGAAGGCAGCCATGGAAGGTAAGCAGCTGTGACTCTCCCCTTCAGTAATCTGCTAATTGGGTCTGTGCCTTTGGATCCTTTCATGTCCTGGTGCTCCTCCAGTGCCTTTCCAAGTTCCACCAACCTGTGCATCTGAGATCTAGGGAGCCAGGTTCTTAAAGATTTCACATTTCACCAGTCCACAGTTGCATGTGCAGCACACAATTTGCACTTCTTTCTGTAGTTACATAGTTCTAGCCCAGTTCCAGGTGCATCTCATCCTGAGAGGTTGTTAGAGGATCCAACCACCTGAACATGATTAGATACATCCTACTCTGATTGAAAGACACATTCCCCTACCAAAGAACACACCTGGGAAGAAGAGCTCTTCTTTTCCATTGACACTAACAAATCCATTAAAAAAAAGTAGGAAGTGTGTACTTATATCAGATGAATAAAAACCAACACAGAAGCACAAGAAATAAAAAGAAGAAAAAAAATACACACACACACAAAAAAAAACAAGGAAATACTTCTCCCTCAAAAAACACAACTCCTCATCATCCACAGACAGCGCAATAAAACTTGCAGATATGTCAGAAAAAGAATTCAGAATATTCAGTGACAAAACTAAATGAAATGCAAGAGAAAAAGTAGACAACAAACTCCAGAAGATGAAGAAGTCCTTCCACAACTTGGAGGAGACAGACACTATAAAAAGAATCAAACAGAACTTCTAGAAATCAAGACTGTAATACAAGAAATCAAAACCTCCCTCAACCATATTAATAGGATTGGATCATGCAGAAGATAGGCTCTCGTTTAGAAGACAAAACCTCCAACTTAGGGGAAAAAATGTTAAAAAGAATGAAAAAAAAATTACCACAAAAAAATGAGGATAACATATGGAAAATACTAGATACCATTCAGCTCCCAAACATCTTAATCACTGGTATTCCAGAAGGTGAAGAATCCAATATGGGCATCAAAAGCTACGCCACAAAAAACCTGCAGAAAACTTTCCCAACCTAGAGAAATATTCAAACATCTAGATCACAGAAATATAAAGGAACAAAAATAGAATCAACCTAAGAAGATCTTCTCCATGGTATATCAAAGGCAGATCACAGATAAGGTCAAAATCACAGATAAGGACAAGATTCTAAAAACAGCAAGAGAGAAACATCAAATTACTTACAAAGGTTATACCATTAGACTAACATCAAGACATCTCAAGTGAAACAATGCAAGCAAGAGAAGATATATTCAAAAAACACTAAAAAAAAAAAAAATTCAACCAAGAATACTATACCCAGCAAGACTTGCCTTCATATGGAAAGAACAAATAAAATCATTCTGAGATAAACAAAAACTGAAAGAATTCACCAACACTAGACCAGCTCTATGAGAAGTACTGAAGGGAGTACTATATTAGAATAACTAAAGAGGGACAAACAAAAATAAGAGAAGAAAAACAACCCAAAAAAAAGGCTAACAAAAATAGCAGGGACAAGTCTGCAAATAGCAATAATAATGTTGAATGCTAAAAGATTAAATAATCCAATCAAGACACAGACAGGCTGAATGGATTTAAAAATAAAAATAAAATAAAAAAGGATGCTTTATATACTGTCTGCAAGAAATGCACCTCACAGATATAGACAAACATAGAATGAAAGAAAGAGCCAAAAATTATACTCCAGGAACCAGCAGATAGAGTAATCGTTATGTAAATGAATTCCCACATAGTTGACCACAGTTCAAGTCCCAGAACTAGTGGTTTAAAACTCACACTGGGCACATGTGCATGCATGTCCAAAATCCCAAGAGGAAAATGGAGGATATGGGACTGTGACACAGCCATCCCCTCAGGGGTTGATTTCTCACTTTCCGTCTGTCTCTGTCTCTCTAGAGAGTGCATGTGCCCTGTAGTGAAAATCTCTTTAAGAAAAAAAAAGGAAAAAAAATATTCCCAGTGAATGGAAATAAAAAACAAAAAGGCTGGAGTTGCAATACTGACATCAGACAAAATAGATATTAAGACAATAACTATACAAAGAGACAAAGAAGGAGACTATATAGCATTAAAAGGGTTAATTCACCAAGAACATATAACACATAAATATCTACACACTTGAGATCTGCAGGTGGCATGGTGGTTGAGGCACTGGACTCCCACATGGCCGACCACTGTTCAAGTCCTGAACTTGGCGGCTTGCTTTCTCACTCTCCCTTTCTCTCTGCCTCTCTCTGGTCAGAATTGAAGAATAATGATAATAAATAAAATTTAAAATAAGTAAATCTTTTTTAAGAGAAGAATGAAGGAGAAGAGATTATAGCACACCCCCAGGGGGTGATTTTTCGATTTATCTGTCTCTCTTGTCTCTGTGACTCTGGTAAACGCATAAACCCTATACTGAAAAAAAAAAAAAAAAAAAAAAAAAATTTTTTTTAGAAAAGAAAAACTCTAAAAAAAAAAAAAATCCAAATGGATAGAAACTAGTATCTTCTCCAATCACTATGGAATTACACTTGAAATTAACTGGAAAAAAATCCTCAAAAATACCCAAACACATGGAAATTAAATAACGTACTCCTGAGTGACTTCACAGCCACTGAAGAAATAAAGACTGAAATCAAAAGACTCATTGAAACCAATGATAATGAGCATACAAGCTTTCATAGCCTACAGGACACACCAAAAGCAGTCCTAACAGAGAAGCTCATAGAAATTAGTGCTCATAAGAAAAAAAAAATTGGAGGAACCATCAGCATAATGGCTATGTCTCTGAATTCCCATGTAGTAGACTGTGGTTCGAGTCCTGTGGCTTAAACTCAGGCCGGCACGGCCGGGGTGTGTGTGTGTGTGTGTGTGTGTGTGTGTGTGTGTGCCTAAGATCACGAGAGAGAAGGGAATGTGGCATGGCCATCCCCCCTAGGGGGGGTGATTTCTCACTTTTTGTCTCTCTCTCTCTTGTCTTTCTGGAGAGCGTACACATTCTATAGCAAAAACCTCTCAAAAAATAGAGAAGATAAACAAAATTGATACACTGTTAGCTAGAATAATTAAGAAGAGAGAAAGGAATCGTATAAATTTCATCAGCAATGAAGCAGGCAATACTACAACATATATAACAGAAATGCAAAAGATCATCAGAGAATACTACAAACATCCATACACCAACAAACAAGACAACCTGGATGAGATGGACAAATTTCTGGACACCTATAAGCTACCAAGATTGAATCAGGAAGACAGAAAGCCTGAATAGACCAATAACAAGCAATGAGATTGAATCAGCAATAGTCTCCCAACAAAGAAAGGCCCAGTTTCCAATGGCTTCACTTATGAATTCTACAAAACCTTTTAAGAAGAGCTAACCCTCATTTTACTCAAACTATTACTGAAGCTCTAAAAGGAAGGAACCTTCCCAAATTCATTCTATGAAGCCTCCATTATCCTCATTCCAAAAACAGACAAGAGCATAACAGAAAAGAAAACTACAGACCAATATCCCTGATGAATACAAATGCAAAAATTCTCAACAAGATCCTACACCAAATCAAATCCAATGACAGTTTAAAAAGATTATACAACACAATCAGGTGAACTTTATTCCAGGGATACAAGGGTGGTTCAACATATGTAAAACTATAAATGTAATACATCATATCAATAGGAGGCAAGTTTAAAACCATGTAATCATATCGATTGATGCAGAAAAAGCATTTGATTAAACACAACATCCCTTCGTGATTAAAACTCTCAGCAGAATCAGCATAGAAGGGACTTTTCACAACACAATAAAAGCCATATACAAAAAACCCACAGCTAACATCATACTGAATGCAGAAAAACTGAAAGCTTTTCTTCTAAAATCTGGAACAAGACAAGGCTGCCCACTTTCTCCACTCCTTTTCAGTAGAATATTAGAAGTCCTAGCAAATGCAATCAGATAAGAGACTAAAATAAAAGGCATTCAAATAGGAAAAGAAGTGAAATTATCTCTATTTGCAGATGACCTGATTAAATACATAGAAAACCCAAGAGACTCCACACACACACACACAAAATTTTTTTTTAATTTTCCTAGAACTGATTAACGAATACAATAAAGTGGCAGGATACCAAATCAACATATAAAAAATCTATACAATTGTTATACAATAGTGAATGGACTGAGATAGAATTGAGGAAATCAATTCCATTTACAATAGCCAAAAAGAAATAAGATACCTACGAATAAACCTAAGCAAAGAAGTCAAAGACCTCTACAAAGAAAATTATGAAAAACTTAAACAAGAATTATGCCAGGCACATGTGCGTATGTGCCCAAACTTCCGGGAAGAGAATGAAGGAGAAGGGATTGTGGCATGGCCATCTCCCTTGGTGGGTGATTTGTTACTTTCCGTCTCACTGTCTCTGTCTGTCTGTCTGTCTGTCTGTCTCTCTCTCTCTCTGGCAAGTGCACATGCTCTGAAGCAAAAACCTCTCCAAAACAAGCAAATGAACTTAAACAAGAAACTGAAAATGATACAAAAAAAGTGGAAAGACATCCTATGTTCCTGTGTTGACTGAATGAATATAATTGAAATTTCAATTCATCCTGAATTACTCTATAAATTTAATGTAATCCCAATCAAATTACCAGAGAAGTTCTTCATAGATTTAGAAAAAAACAATCACAGAACTTGCCTAGAATCATAAAAGACCCCATATTGACAAAGTAATACTGCACAAGAAGAGTAGAGTAGGAGGGGCCAGCAGGTAGCATGCTGGTTAAGGCGATGGACTCCCATAAGACCAACAGGGTTCAAGTCCCAGACCTGGCAGCTTGCTTTCTCATTTCCCTCTCTCTCTATCTCTCTTTGGTGAGCACATATGCCCTATAGCAAATTAAAAATGATGATAATGGGGCCAGCAGTTAGCATAATGGCTATGTCGCTGGACTCCCATGTAGTCGACCGCGGTTCGCGTCCCGGACCTGGTAGCTTAAAACTCACACCGGGCGCGCGTGTGTGTGTGTGCCCAAGATCCCCATGTTCCTGGATTGAAAGAATTAGTAGTCAAAATGGCAATTCTACTCAAATTAATCTACATATTTAATGCAATCTCTATCAAATTACAAGAGACATTCTTCACAGATCTAGAAAAGACAATCATAGAATCTGTCTGGAATCATAAAAGACCCTCTATTGCTAAAGTAATCCTATGCAAGAAGAGTGGCATGGACAGCATCTCACTCTCTGACCCTAAAATATATTACAAAACTGTGATAAAACCAGCATGATACTGGCATAAAAACAGGCATGTATACCATGTATACCATGGAACAGAATAGAGACTCCAGGAAAAAACCCAGACAAAGCCAACTGATTTTTTACTAAGGGCACCAGTCAATTCAGTGGGGTAAAACAAAATCTCTTTAGTAAATGGTGCTGAAAAAAATTGGGTATCCACCAACAAAAAGATGAAACTGGACCTGTATTGATCACCATTGACAAAAATCAACTCCAAAAAGGATCAAAGATCTAAACTTAAGGCCTCAAACTATAAAACTGCTGGTGGATAGCATAGGGGAAACTCTGTGTTTTGGAGATGCCAAAGACTTCTTAAATAGGATTCCTAAAGCACAGGCAATAATCCCAAAAATAGACAAGTGGGATTACATCAGGTTAAAAAGCTTCTGCACAACAAAAGAAATAATTAGAGTAAATCTGCAACCCTCAGAATGGGAGAATATATTTGCAAACTAAGTCTCAGATAAGGGACTGATAACCAGAATACACAGGGAGCCCAAATAGCTTACCTGAAAAAAAAAATTATCAACCCAATTAAAAGATGGGGAAATTGAGACCAGCAGTTAGCGTAATGGCTATGTTGCTGGACTCCCATGTAGTTGACCACGGTTCGCATCCTGGACCCGGTGACTTAAAACTCACGCCAGGCGCGTGTGCGTATGTGCCCAAGATCCCGAGAGGAGAATGGAGGAGAAGGGATTGCGGCGTGGCCATCCCCCCTGGGAGGTGATTTCTCACTTTCTGTCTCTCTGTCTCTCTCTTTCTGGCGATTGCACGTGCCCTATCACAAAAACCTCTCAAAAAAACAAACAAAAAAGATAGGGAAATGAGCTGAATTGACAACTCTCTAGAAGGGATATGCAAATAGCCAAAAAGTATACAAAAAATGCTCAACAGCCCTTATCATAAGGGAGATGTAAATCAAAACTACAATGAGATACCACCTAACTGTAGTCAGAATGGCTAAGATTAAAAAAATAAAGAATGATCGGGACCAGTGGGTGGCATGGTGGTTAAGGCACTGGAATTCCCACATGGCCAACCACAGTTCGAGTCCCAGACCTGGCAGCTTGCTTTCTCACTTTCCCTCTCTCTCTGTCTTTCTCTGGCAAAATTAATGTGAAATAATAATAATAAATAAATAAAATAGTTCTTTAAAAAAATAAAGAAAGAAAGAATAAGTAATGGATATACTATGGAGAAAAGGGAACTCTCCTACACTGTTGGTGGGAATGTAAACTAGTACAGTCACTGTGGAGAACAATAAGGAGATTCCTCAAAGACCTATAGATAAACTACCATATGATCCAGCAATTCTACTCCTAGGTATCTATCCAAATGATAAGAATACACTCAGTCAGAAAAACTTTTAAACATCCATGTTTACTGCAGCATTATTCACAACTGCTAAGACATGGAACCAACCCAAATGTCCAAAAACAGATGAATGATTGAAAAAGTGTGGTACATATGCACTATGGAATACTACTCAGCCATTAAAAAAAAAAAAAAAACAGCAAGACGCTGACAATCTAAAGTGGACAAATATGGAAGATTTACTGCTACAGCAAAGCCAGCCAGACTATGAAAGTGAAGCATTGTATGTCCCCACTCAAATGTATACCGAAAGTCTGCACTGTATGGCAGAAACTTGGAAGGCCTAAAAGCATGGAGAGCAACTGTGGATAATGGAGACAGTGTGGAAGAAGGGCGAGAAATAGGGGAGGGTGTGAGTGAGGGACTAAGGGGGGGGGAGAAAGAAGCAAAACATTTAAGCAATACAAAAGCAGAAAATTATCTGTTGATGATAATGCATATGGTAATATCTTCAACTGGACTAATATATGGAGTATTCATGCTGGGAAAATTAATTTAGTATGTTCTAATGAAATACAGGATTGAATGTAAAATAACACTAATTATAATAAAACAAACTTTTGAGAGGTTTTTTTTTTTTTTTGTAAAAGGACACATGCACTCTCCAGAGAGATAGAGAGAGAGAGTGAGAAATCACCCCCATGAGGGGATGCCCGCATTACAATCCCTTCCCATCTCTTCTCCTTTTGGGATTTTGGAGATGCATGCACATGCACTAGGCATTGAGTTTTAAGCCCATGGGAGTCCAACAACATAACCATTACGCCACTTGCTGGTTCCAATATAAGGTATCTTTTGCAAAAGAAAAAGTGGGCTAGGTTTCTGTGGCACAATCAGTGGCTAGAAGCTACATGGCTGATTGCAGGTTCAGATTCCTGGCCCAGAAGACCTTAAACACACTGGGCATACACATGTGCACAAGATCCTGAGGAGCTAAAGGATCGGGAGAAAGGGATGCCAGCATGATCAGATCCTATCAAGGGTGTCCTCACTCTGTTGTATGTATTTACACATGCACTCACTATTCTGACCTTTCATTAAAAGTGGTTCTTTGGAAAGATCTACAAAACTAACCAACCTCTTAGGGGAAAAAATGGCTGCTGCCAGCTGAGTCATTCTTTGTAGGAGATTCTCAGCTATGCTGAAGGCTTTCAGATCCTTAGTAACTCCTCAGGCTCCTGCTAGCACAGATTACTTGTTTTCTGTTAGTTTGTTGCCACAGTATATACCAAATCTCACATCTTTGTAGCAGTATAGATTATTTCATACCACAGCATTAAAAAAAGGACTGGAGAAGTTTTGATAACCCAAAAAACTGAGGGGAAGAAAAAGTGAAATCAGGAGCTTCATGGATCTATCAGCAATTATGGAACAATAGTAATAAAGATTTACATGAACTTTGGTATGTATTACGGAAAGAAACATGCTCCAAATAATTCTAGAGTGGAAACCAAGCTACAGAGGTCGCAAATGACAAATCCAGAGCAGTTAGAAAAGGCAGTAGATTCCAGGTATGCATTAATAAAGTTGTCCAGGAAGGATAACATTCACTAAGGCTTCTTTAGACTTGTCAAGAAAGCTAGATCTGGTGCCTGGATAAGAAACATCTTTGGAAGAATTATCTGGCATAAACTCAAGCAGTGGCCTATACCTTGGAACCTAAATAAAAGCTACAATAGGAAACAATTCTTTGCAATGCCTTCTGTGTATCATTTTGTTAGACTGAGACTTGAGAAACAAGCCCACATTGAAGAAAAAAAAAAAAAATTACAGAAAAAGAAAGAAAAACTTCTTTGGGAAAAGTTTCCATACCTTTTTGAAGCCCAGAAATCAAATCATATCTAAGAGGCCTGCACATTTAATTTACTATTTTGTATTTCTTGCTAATAAAGTCTATGTACAGAAGTAAATATACATTAAATGGTTTATAAAGGGAAATAAAACTAACCAACTTAGTTGACACAAATAAGAGAGAAAGGTACAAATAATATCAGGAATGAAACAAAGGCAGTAACTAGAGACCTAGAAGACATCCAAAGGAGAATAAGAAAATAGTATGAATGACTCTACATAGACACATAAATTTGACAATTTAAATAAAATAGACCAATTCCTTAAAAAGTACAGACGACCACAACTCATCAAAGAGAAAGAGGTAATTTGAATAGCCTTATAAAATTTCAGGAAATTTAACTTTATTTAAATTGAATGTTAATTAAAATCTTCTCAAAAAAGAAATTTTCAAGTCCATGTCATTTCACTAGAGAATTCTAACAAACATTTGTGTTAAGGAAATTTAACACAAATTCAGATTAAATAAATCAAAGAAAATCTAAATAAATGGAAAGACACATTATGTTCATGAAAGACTCAATCAGTTAAAGATGTCAACTTTCCCCAAACTGAGACAACCAGGGACATTTTTCCCCCACCTGAGATCTAAGAACTCATAATCTAGAGGTGAGACCCAAGCATCCACTGATTAAGGAAAAAAGACCCTCAAATCAAGTCATTCTGATTTACAGTCTAAAATGCCAGCCTCATAGTCACTATCCCTAGAGTCATAGAGCTAAGAGTTCTGTATTCTATCTGTCTAGCAAGTTGACATAAATCCTATGCAAAAGAGTCCGACTGTCTCCTCCTGGACACCCTCATCTGCAGTCTCTCCAGGTGACACACTGCCTACTGGCCAACACATGAATTTTTTTTAAAGTATGATTTTGAGTCTCCAGCTAATACGAGAAAAATATCTCACATTATCAGATTAATACAGTTAGAAAGGGGTTGGCTACGTTACCACAAGCTTCCTTTTTCCTTTTACCTTCCCCAAACCCACCCAGAGGTACCCAGGAAAGACCTGTAGGAATGAAGAGTGTCTGTCCTTGCTTCACAGAACATTTGTAGCACTTGTCCACCTGGTCCCCAAAGAACATCTCATTCTGATGAGAGGAGCTGCTCCAGCACTCAAAGAGAGTCAGGTTGGCATTTGTTGGGCGTATCAAGTAAAAGATCTTCTCACCCTGAAATTTTAAAAAAAAGGTCAAAACTACCAAGAAATTCCAGAAAAGTCCCTCAGAGATACTTCAAAGGGCTATTTTTTCCCATGCTCCAAGATCATGGCAGTATGCCAGAGTTATTTCCCAAACTCATCTAAGAATCATTTTTAAGAAGATTTGGAAACTTCATAAGGTCTTCATGCACTTTGTACCATTAATTTTATATAAATTTGACAAAGACTATTTGGAAGAGACATTTAAAACAAAATCGTTCAACTTAGGACAAATGTACACCAGGTATTCCTATTTTAGATGCAATATCAAAAGAAAAAAATGCCCTCTGCAGCTTGCAATACTCCAATCCTAAAAGAGATTAAGGCCACATTAGTGATGAGAACAAAAATTGTATTAGCCTTTAAATGTAATTTACAGAGTGTTCCTGCTCACACCTGACATCAAAGCTAATAACTTTTTCCCTTTTAAAAATATTTTTATCGGGAACCAGCAGTTAGCGCAATGGCTATGTCGCTGGACTCCCACATAGTCGACCGCAGTTCACGTCCCAGACCCGGTGGCTTAAAACTCACGCCAGGCACGTGTGCGTGCGTGCCCAAGATCCCAAGAGGAGAATGGAGGAGAAGGGATTGCGGCATGACCATCCCCCCGGGGGGTGATTTCTCGCTTTCTGTCTCTATGTCTCTCTCTGTCTGTCTGGCAAGCGCACGCGCCCTATAGCAAAGACCTCTCAAAAAAAAAAAAAAAAAAAAAAAAAAAAAACACCCACACAAGGCGCAGGTGCGCCCAAGATCCCGAGAGAAGAATGGAGGAGAAGGGATTGCTGCATGACCATCCCCCCTGGGGGGTGATTTCTCGCTTTCTGTCTCTCTGTCTCTTGGTCTGTCTGGTGAGCGCACGCGCCCTATAGTGAAAACCTCTCTAAAAAAAAATTTTTTTTATCAATTTCTTTACATTTTCCCACATTTACTTTATATATTAAAAAATCTTTGTTCATGTGTTTTGTTTAGATAATCATAAGAGATAATTTGGCAAAAAAAATCCACTAGCACAAATATATTACCTCACCTTGATTGATTTCACAATAATAAATTCCAACAACATAAGAAATATCTATTGCACAATTGGAAAAATCCGAATCAGATCTGTAGATTAGTTAGTATTTTATCAGTGTTAATTTCCTGATTTTGATATCTATACTGTGATTAAGAGAATGCCTTTGTTATTAAGAATTACACAATAAATTATAGAGAGATAAAGGAACATCAGTCTATAACTACTCTCAAATGTCTCATAAGAAAACATATATATGCACACATAGATATGTATATAATAAAGGACATTTTATTATGCTTACTATAAAGAAAGAGAATACAATAAAATGGCAACCCAAAGAGAATCTAGGTGAAGGGCACACAGTAGTTCTTCCCATTATTTTTGCAATTTTTGAATAAAACTTAAGTCTAACATTTGCATAATAGCACTTTTATTTACATGTCTAATTTCTTCATAACTCAATGGATACAAGTTGAAGATTTGTTGATCATTTAGACAACAGACATAATCTAAGTTTTCAGCTCTTTCCTTGGCATTTTTTTTTTGAGAGATTTTCACTGTAGGGCGCGTGCACTCGCCAGACAGACAGTGAGAGACATAGAGACAGAAAGCGAGAAATCACCCCCCAGGGGGCATGGTCACGCCGCAATCCCTTCTCCTCCATTCTCCTCTCGGGATCTTGGGCACGCACGCACACGCGCCCGGCGTGAGTTTTAAGCCACCGGGTCCGGGACACGAACCGCGGTCGACTACGTGGGAGTCCAGCGACATAGCCATTACGCTAACTGCTGGTTCCCCCTTGGCATTTTTTATAAGAAAACTAAACAGCATGAACGATAGTGAAAAATAAAAGTATAGGGCCGAGTGGCATGGTGATTAAGGTGTTGTACTACCACATGGTCAACTATTATTCAAGTCCCAGAACCTGCGGCTTGAAAATCACACCAGATATGTATGTGGGTGCCTAAAATCCCAAGAAGAAAACAGAGAAGAGACTGCAGAGTGGCCAGAAGGTTGGCCACCCTGCCTGGGGGGGGGGGATTTTTCACTTTCCCTCTCCTTGTCTCTGTTTCTTTCTCTCTACAGTGAGTATACATGCCCTGTGGCAAAAAAAAAAAAAAAAAACTTAAAAAATTAATCAAGAAATTAGGGGCCGGCAGATGCCATGGTAGTTAAGACTCTGGATTCTGCATGTCCATCTCTGTGGTTTGAGTCCCAGACTTGGCAGCTCGAGAAACATGTTGGATGAATATATGTGCATGCCCAAAATCCTGAGAAGAGACTAGAGAAGGGATTGCAATGTGACCATTAACTCCCAGGGCTGAGGGAGATGTCTCACTTTTTCTCTCTTTCTCTTCAGTGAGTGCATGCACCCTAAGACAAAAATAGCAAAAATATATATTTAAGAAATTTGTTTTCCAGACCTCAAATATCTTTTACAGTCACTGACAATTAGTACACTATTTACAAAATTGTAACAACCACTAAAAATGAAATTTTCTATAGGAATCCTTACTTTAAAAAGACTGCATATAGGGACCAGCAGGTGCTATGGTGGTTAAGGTGCTGGACTCCTCTATATGATTAACTGTGGTTCAAGTACTAGACCTGGCAGCTTGAAAATCACACTGGTATATGTGTGTGCATGCCCAAAATCCTAGGGAGGAGACTGGAGAAGGGATTGCAGTTGTGTCATCTTCCCTAGGCAGGGGGTGATTTCTCACTTTCCTTCTCATCATCTCTCTATGTCTCTCTCTGGTGAGCCCTACGGCAAAAACCTTAAAAAAAGAAGACTTCATACATGTTTTATATTGACTATGGTGACAGTTAAATGACTACAAGTATCCCTAATCTAAAAATACAAAATATTAGGTTGTCGGGAAGTTTACGATGAAAAATGCATCATGACTTTCCTGACAACCCAATACAAAATGCTCCAAAATCTGAAACTTTCTCAGCACCATCATAAAACCATTAGTGGAAAATTCCACACCTGACCTCAAGTGATGAGTCATAATCAAAATGATGTACCTGGGGACCAGCAGATGGCGTAATGGCTATGTCGCTGGACTCCCAACGTGGTCGACCGTGGTTTGGGTCCCGGACCTGGTGGCTTAAACTCACACCGGGCGCGTGTGCGTGCGTGCCCAAGATCCCGAGAGGAGAATGGAGGAGAAGGGATTGCGGCGTGGCCATCCCCCCTGCAGGGTGATTTCTCGCTTTCTGTCTCTCTGTCTCTCTCTGTCTGTCTGGCGAGCGCACACACCCTATAGCAAAAGCCTCTAAAAAAAAAAAATGATGTACCTGTAACCCCAGTGATTTGGAAAGTCTGTGAGCCTAAGGTTGTCCTGGCCAACACAGCAAGACCATGTCTTTTTTTTTTTAAAAAAAAAGAGCCAGACCTGCCTAGAGATCAGAAAGCTGAGTCCACATAGCTAACTGTATGGTTAGAATTAAAGCCCCAGCAGCTGAAAAACATGCTGGGTGCATGTACATGAGTGTCCAAAATTCCAACAGAATGGAGAAATGGAGAAGGTATTATGGCATGACCATGCCCCACTGGGGATGCTTTCTTCCTCTCCCTATCTCCCTAGCAAGCATACATACCCTCTGGCAAAACAAGCAAAAATAAACAAACAAACAAAGCATGGTGGTGTATACTTGTAGTCCAAACTGGGAGGCTGAGGCAGGAGGATAGTAACAGTGAGACCCTTCTTTAAAAAGTTGCAGTACAATATATTGTATAAAATTACCCTCAGGCTATGAGTATAAGATGTATACAAAACATATACACCAAGTTTATACATCTTATATTTAAACTTGAGTCCCATCACCAAGATATCTTGCTATGTGCATTTGTTTTCTTGTTATGTTATGGAATATTTACAAATATTCCAATATCCAAAAACATGAAATCCAAAATGCTCTGAACATTTCTGATCCCAAGTGCTTCAAATAAGTCATATCCAATCTGTATTTAAATTATATCCTCTATAATAAAAACAATGGTATGATCCTTAAAAATAAATAAATAAATAAATAAATAAAATCTCAACAAAATTGCAGGGATGGAGAAGTTTTTCATAATACCAGGAATTTATGAAGTAAACATGGACATTTCCATACATGTTGTAGGAGTACGAATTGGTCCAATTAAGAAGGTAACAGTTAGGAGACAATAACCAAAGCACGACAGTTAACACAACATTCCATGACACCAAATCCACATGGGAAGGTCCCAGGTTTGTGTCCTGGAGTCTCTCTGTACATATTGGGCACATGCCTACATGCCTGGGGTGGCAAAGGCTGGGGATAGATGGTGGCATGAAGACACTGTTGGGTGAGCCTCATTCTCACCTCTACACCTTTCCCTCACTCTCATGAAATAAATAAACTTAAAAAAAAGGTAATGGTTGGGAAAACCTTAGGCATCTGCTATTACTAAAAAAAAAAAATATTTGATTAAGCATCAGCATCAAATCAATATCACATATGGCACATTTATCAAGTACTCAACCTTGATAGAGTACTTACGTGGAAATGTCACCCAAACAGAACCTGGGAGGGGGGCACATAGGTCTCAGCAGCCTGTTTTGTGCTGCTACCTGACACAAACAAGGAGGCCTAAGATTTGGCTGCCTTCAAAAGTCATATCCGTTCCTACCTTGAGTACATGGTACCAGACTGAGGTGCCACCAAAGTCAATGTGAAAGTCTGTATAGCTATCCCTCACGCTCATGAGGCAGTACTTCTGCACATTGGGTCTCTCAAAGACACACTCTTCTGGCCACAAGTTCTCGACCCAGGACAGCTTTCGAACAATCTTGGGTGTCTCCACAAGGTTAGAAAGTCTAGCAAGAAAGGGGTGCACAGAAGATGTCAGTTGATTGAGAATGGAAGGTTGAAACAAATAAAATACCCTATATTTCAGTGACAGCTAAGACACAGAACAGGTTCTCTCCACACAATCCCCAAAGGCACATGGGACACCTATTTCAGCAAAATTAATCAGCAACCTTGATAGAGTACTTATGTGGAAATATCACCCCAAAAGAACCTGGAAGGCAAGTGGGTCTCAGCCTAAAAAGTCCCAAATCCCAGCTCCACATCCTTCCCCTGTTGAAGGTGGTCATTTCCTCCACAAAATGCTCATATTACTCCCCTGACCCAGACTACTCACCTGGTACTTGGTGGATCACCGTTATTATACTGTCCCCTTCCTATTGTGTCTTTAGGAGAAACAACTTAGAGAAACCTCTCAGAGCTTAGTTCCAGGTAAAGAATTATTTCTCTGAAACATCTGATTGTTTTTTTCCTATGCAAAACAACAAATCTTATAATATTGCACTATCCTATTTGTTTAGTCCGTTGGAAAATTCAGTGAAAACTCTGCAGTCCATCTCCACTAACTATGCTGACATTTAATACATGTATTTTATTTACAGATGACCCATTAAAAACATCCTATTTCTCTGCCTTTATTTTTCCTCTTGTTCCAATTTTCTTTCCTCTTGCCATCTCTCTAAGTTACCTCAAATAGTCTTTCAAGATAAAAACATAAACAAAGTTTTTTTTTTTTGAAATAATTATTTTAACTTTATTTATTTATTTATTTTTAAATTTGATCAAAGAGGGACAGAACAAAAGAGGGAGGGAGGGGGAGAGAGAGAGAGAGAGAGAATGAGCAAGCAAGTCGCCAGGTCCAGGACTTGAACTGCGGTCAGCCATATAGGAGCCCAGCACCCTTAACCACATCACCTGCTGGCCCCAATAAACACAGTTTTTAACACATCCTTGTTTAACCTTGATCTTAAAAACAACAGCAAGGGTCCTAATATTGTACTATAACCATGTTACCACTGTGGTAAACTGGCTGAAGGAGTAGACAGGAACTCTGTGTACACTTTTCTGCAACTTCCTGTGAATCTATAATTATTTCAAAATTAAAGTAAAAATAAAAATAAGCAGGCAATAAGCTTTGTAAGGGCAAATATATATGTTATGATTTCTTGATATTTCCCACAGTTCTGAGTATAAAGAAGAGCACATATATCTATTGCATACGTAAGACAAGAGAGAATCATTTAAAGTGTGTTATATAGAGGTATATACCACTTAATGGTATCTCAATGATGAACCACATATATGACTACAGTTCTGTAAGATTATAATGGAGCTAAAATTTCCCATCACCTAGTGATGTAACAGCCATCATAACAGCACAGTGTAATGCATTATACTTACGTGTTCATGGTGTTCCTGGTTTAAACAAACCTACTGTGCTGCCAGACACATAAGTATAGCATATACTATGTTATCAAACACTTGATAATAATGACTACATTACTGGTTTCTTGATAATAATAAATGACTATATTTTCGATTTATGTATTTACTATACTTTTTGTCATTATTTTAGAGTGTACTCCTTCTATTTATTTTAAAAATTAAACCAGTAAACCAGTATGCCATATTATACCAGCAATAGCCTTGTACATCTCAGATTTATTGCATCTCCTCATTGCATCATTTTCTCTTGTACTTGATCTAACCTTGTGTTGTTTTATTCATCATGGTCCTTTTAGTGGGCTAAGATGTGAAACTGGAAGACAATGGTACTGATTATCCTGACTCTGTTTAGGCTTAAGCTAATGTGTATGTCTCTTAGTGCTTAACAAAAAGTTTAAAATGTAAAAAATGTTTTAAAATGTTAGAAATATAGGGAACCAGCAGTTAGTGTAATGGCTATGTCGCTGGACTCCCACGTAGTTGACCGCGGTTCACGTCCGGGGCCCGGTGGCTTAGAACTCACGCTGGGCACATGTGCGTGCATGCCCAAGATCCCGAGGAGAATGGAGGAGAAGGGATTGCGGCGTGACCATCACCTCTGGGGGGTGATTTCTCGCTTTCTGTCTCTCTGTCTCTCACTGTCTGTCTGGCGAGCGCACGCACCCTATAGCAAAAAAATCTCTCCAAAAAAAAAATTAACTAAAAATGTTAGAAATATGGGGGGCCAGCAGGTAGTTAAGGCACTGTACTCCCACATGGCCAACCATGGTTTTAGTCCTGGACCTGGCAACTTAAAAATCATACCAACCGCATGTGTGTGTATGCCTAAAATCCCAAGAGGAGTATGGAGAAGGACTGCAGTATGGCCATTTTCCCTGGGGGGTGATTT
The DNA here is from genome assembly GCF_000334495.1 of Tupaia belangeri chinensis. NCBI lineage: Eukaryota > Metazoa > Chordata > Mammalia > Scandentia > Tupaiidae > Tupaia > Tupaia belangeri. The sequence continues at coordinate 174,411 of NW_006199840.1, read as the reverse complement.
TTCATTTCCCCCCTCTTCTGTCTGTCTCTCTCCAGCAAGCACAAGCACCATATGGAAAAAAATAAATTAGGAATAGAAAAAAGCCTCTAGGGGCCAACTCCATGACCTGGTGGTTATAGCAGCCAGATCTCACATGGCTGACTGTGTGGTTCGAGTCCTGGACCTGGCAACTTGAGAAATACACCTGGTATGTGTGCATATGTGAAAGGAGGAAGAAATGGGGGAGAAAGGATTGTGATGTCACTATTTCCTATGGTGAGTGCTTTCTCCTCTTCTTTTTATCATAAGTGCATGTGCCCTCCAATTAAAAAAAAAGTTAAGAAAAGAGCCTATAGGATGAGGATATAAAGAAAAATATAAGGGCTAGCAGGTGGCATGGTGGTTAAGGGCACGGCACTCCCACATAGTTGACCGCGGTTCAAGTCCAGACAGACAGAGATAGAGAGAGAGAAAGTGAGAAATCACCCCCCAGGGGGAAAAATTTTGTTTTTAAGGTTGAATAATTTTCTACTTTATGGTGATCAGCAGGTGCCGTAATGGTTATGTCACTGAATTCCCACATGACCAACTGTGGTGCGAGTCCTGGACCTAGTGCCTTGAAACTCATGCCGGGTGTATGTGTGTACATGTCCAAAATCCCAAGAGGAGAAAGAAGGAGAAGGGACTGCAGCATGGCCATCCTCCGTTGGAGGTGATTTCTTGCTTTCTGTCTCTCTGTGTCTCTGATGAGTGCACACACGCTATAGGGAAAAAAAAATCCAAATAAATTAGTAAATAAAGTTAAATAAAATAACTCTTAAAAAAAGAAAAATATATTTTGTGCAAGTATACAAAATGTTTTTGTCTTAATCTAAGTGTTATTACAAAAGTCAAAGTTTTTTTAAAAATTAAGTTTATAGGTGTCAGCAGGTAGAGTGGTGGAGTCTCAGACTTGGTGGCTTGCTTTTTCACTTTTTCTGTCTCTCTCTCTCTCTCTCTGTCTCTCTCTGGCGAACATACATGCCCTGTAGCATATTAAAAATAATAATAATGATAAATAAAAATAAATAATTCTTTTTAAAAATTAAGTCTATAAAGTAATTATAGAAAGCTTAGTTTATTACTGAATAATTTTTTATATAAGAATTTTTTAGTATAGCCTAAGTGTACAGTGTTTATAAGGTATATAGTAGTGTATAGTAACGTCCTAGGCCTTCCCATTCACTCATCAGTCACTCATGGATTCATGAAGAGAAATTTCCAATTCTGCAAGCTCCATTCATGGCAGGTACTCTATACAGGTGTACTATGTTTCACCTTTTATACTACATTTTTACTATACCTTTTCTATGTTTATATACATACATACTTACCATTGTTACAGCTGTCTAAAGTATTCAGTCCAGTAAAATGCTGTATAGGCTTGTAGCCTAGAAACAATAGGCTATACCATAAGCCTAGGTATATAGTAGGCTACATCACTCTGGTTTGTGTGAGCACACTCCATGATGTTCACATAAGGATGAAATTGCCTATAACACATTTCTCAGAATATATTCCCTTCATTAAGTGATGCATGACTGTAACTTTTTTTCTTTTTAAATCTAAGAAAGCTTATCCTTACAGAAACTACTTAGAGGTAATTTTACTAAATCTATTTCCATGAACAGAGGACTTAATCCTAGCAGTTAAGGCAGAGACTGCATTAAAATCAAAATACCAGACAAAGGTCAAAGAAAGGTGCCTAGGTAGTGAAGGAGACAAAAATTAATAAAAAATAGCTACAATGTAACCTACACAGGAACTATGGTAAAGCAATGTGACTTGGTTATTATGAGTAGCTATCATAAAAATGATAACCCAGCGCCCCATCCTAAAGGAAGAAATCATCAGAAGGAAAGGAATATGTACTCAGTACATCACAAGTTACAAGTGTATTGTCAGACATTTTGTTACCCATGCCATGCCTACCTGGTATCAGAGAATTCCAAACTGATGACATTGAGGACTTTCTCTCTCTTCCCACTGTAATAATATTTCACAAAATCACCGAGCTTCATCTTGCAGTCAGCCTGGCGGGTCACATCAATCACATCAATTTCTTTGTCAGATCCTGCAATAAAGAGATGTATTCTACACCAAGTGGTCTCAGAGACTGGAAAACATAGTCTCATCCCCTTAACTCCCTGGAATGGTCTTTCACTCAAAGCTTCTATATTCAGGGGCCAGCAGATGGTATGATGATTAAAGCACTGGACTCCCACATGACCAACTGTGGATTGAGTCCCAGACCTGACAGCTTGAAAATCATGTCGGGTACGTGTGTACATGCCTAGAATCATGAGAACAGAATAGAAAAGAAAGGACTGCAGCAAGGCCATCCCCCCTGGGGTGTGATTTCTCACTGTCTCTCCAGTGAGTGCAGATGCCCTAAGACAAAAACCTAAAAAAATAAAAATAAAAAAGAAGCTTCAATATTCAGACACTGTATATATATATGCATGTATATTCAAGGGCTGGGGAATTTATCACAATTTATTTAGATCTGTGTGCTATGCCCAGGCCTACTAGGGCTATGGAACTACTTGGCACACAGACTGAAACATAACACAGTTTACCTACCTAGGCCCTGCTTCCTCACTACTTCTTTTTGTTTCCCCAAAAACGCATGCCTACACAACAACTGACAAATAACCACAAGAGTCAAGGCCTTTCTTCTCTCAACACAGGACAGAAATACTATTATTCCTAGAATTCTCCAGTTTACAAAAAAGAAAAAAAAAAAAACAGGGCCCAGTGTGGTCTGTTAAGAGAAGAAAGGAGTTCAGGATTTGGCTCTATCTTTACTAAAAAGTGACTTCTGGCAAGGTACCTCACCTCAGATTCCCAAGATGGTTAGAAAGAAAATACAAGGTAAATTGGAGGGAAAGGGACATAGGTCTTAACAGGAGTGAACAATGTGACAGTTAAGAGGGTCTGTGGTGTCTTACCAACATAGTGTTCCACATCTCTCACAGTGAATGATGGCGAAGGCAGTGTCATCCCCAATCCATCCTTTTTCAAGACAAGGATGGGCACACTGAAGCTGTTCTCTTCTAGGAATTCCACAGTCAGCTGATTTCCAGTGGGCTTCAGAATCACTTCATCTGAGCTGTGGACCATAGTAGAGAAAGCATAAGCCCAACAAGGCCTGCCCACTAAAGGCCTTACTGGATGATGCCATTCACTCAAGGGTGGGGTCTTCCTGAGGGGACCTGTGGGCTGGTAACTAATGACCTAAACCTCATGTGCCAGGATAGAGATGGCCTGTACAAGGCAAGAGGCCAAGTCACTGGCAGAAGTGGGGAATATATGGTCAATAGAGAATTCATCTAGATGGCAAAGAAAGATATCAGTCAACAGTCTGCCCAAGAAGTAGATGTCTGACAACTTTGGGTGATTTGTTCTAGCCCAGAGTAACATCACCCAATTTAAAACATTGACAGGGGTCAGTAGGTGGCATGGAAGTTAAGGGGGCTAGATCCCACATAGCCAACTGTGCTGTTCCAGTCTCAGACCCAGGGCTTGGAAAACATGTCAGGTACACATGTATGCATGCCCAAAATCCCCAAAAGAAAAGGGAGGAGAAGGCACGCTATAGCAAAAACTTAAAAAAAAAAATACTGATTAAACAAAACAAAACAAAACAAAACAGGTCAGGCTATAATAACACAATGCTCCATGATTCTGAACCACATGAGAAGGTTCCAGGTTCACATTTCAAGATTTCATAATACATACTGGGCATTCATACATGTGCATAGCCTTGGCTGGCTGAGGCCAAGAGTCGACTGCTGCATGAAAGCCCTGTTAGGGTTGCTTGTCTCTTTCTCTCTTGTGAAATAAATGAATAAGTAAACTTTAAAATTGCATTTTTTACAACCACTTTCTCAATACACATACTTAGTTGACTAGAAAATAGGAGTTTTTAAAAACTCATGCTGAAAAAAAGATAAGATTATTTGGTAAGTTGAGACAAATGTATTAAGCTCATATCTACCTCAGACTTTATGTATTTTTAGATGGCCCAAAGATTAAATTGTAAAACATGGCCTGTTGCTGTGGCCTAATGGTTAAGGGAGCCAGATCCCACGTGGTGGACTGCAGTTCAAATCCCAGCCCTGGGGACCAGCAGTTAGCGTAATGGCTATGTCACTGGACTCCCATGTGGTCGACCGCGGTTTGCGTCCTGGATCCAGTGGCTTAAACTCACACAGGGCGTGTGTGCGTGCATGCCCAAGATCCCAAGAGGAGAATGGAGGAGAAAGGATTGTGGCGTGGCCATCCCCCCTGGGGGGTGATTTCTCGCTTTCTGTCTGTCTGGCAAGGTCACACGCCCTATAGCATAAAAAAAAAAAAAATCCCAGTCCTGGTGGTTTAAAAAACACACAAGGCACATGTACATGTATGCCCAAAATCCTAACAGGAAAGAGAAATGGAGGAAAAGTGATCGTGGTATAACCAGTCATTTAAAATAGTAATAAATTAGGACCAGCAGATGGCATAATGGTTACATCACTGGACTCCCATATAGTCAACAGTGGTTCGAGTCCTGGACCTAGCAACTTAACACTCATGCCAGGCGTGCATATGTGTGTGTGCCCAAGATCCCAAGAAGAGACTGGAGGAGAAGGGATTGTAGCATGGGCATCCTCCCTGGGTGTAATTTCTCTTCCTGTCTCTCTGTCTCTCTGATGAGTGTGCATGTGCCCTAATGCAAAAATCTCTCTAAAAAATAGTAATAAATTTAATTATACAAAAATTAAAATTTTCTGTAAAATTATAAATCAGTAAGAAATAATAACATAACAGAAAAATAGGCAACACTGGGCAGGTGGTAGTGCAGTTGTAACACATAAGAAAAGTACTGGGTTCAGCTAAATAATGTGATTGAATATATAAAAAAAAATTTTTAAATAAATCATTGTTTTTTAAAATTTTTTAAAAAAGAAATTAACTTAAAAAAATGAAAGTAAAGTCCTGGGTTCAAGTCCCAGGCTCTCCCTCAGCACACCAAGCACATACACATGTCTGTGATCCACGCTGGTTGAGACTAGGGATGAACTGCAGTATGAAGACCCTGTTGGGAGTACCTGTCTCTCTGCCTTTCTCTCGCTCTCTCTCTCATGGAGGAAATAAACTTTAGAAGAAATCAAGAAAAAAATTGTCAACACAAGCAAGCTTGTTAATAGAGAAATAAAAATGTCTCATAAATGCATAAAAATCTACTTACCTCCTTCACAATTAAACAAATAGAAGTGAAAACAAGAGTTCATTTTTTAAGAGAGATTTTTGCTACAGGATGTGTGCACTCACAGGAGAGACAGAGAGTGACAGAGAGAAAGTGAGAAATCATCTCTCAAGGGAGATGGTCATGCCACAATCCTTTCTCCTCCATTCATTCCCCTCTTGGGATTTTGGGCATACACAAATATTTCCTGGCAGGAGTTTTTTTTTGTTTTTTTTTTTTTGTTTGTGTATTTGGTTTAAGAGAGAGATTTTTGCAATAGGATGCATGCCCTCGCCTGAGAGACAGACGAAGAGACAGAAAGTGAGAAATCACTGCCCAGGGGAATGGCCATACCACAATTCCTTCTCCTCCATTCTCCTCTCAGGATCTTAGGCATGCACGTGCTCACACCCAGCATGAGGTTTAAGCCACCAGTTCTGGACTTAAACCATGGTCAATTATGTGGGAGTCCAGCAACATAACCTTTACACCATCTGCTGATCACCTGGTTTGAGTTTTAAGCAGCCAGGTCCAGGACTCAAATTGTGGTCTATTATGTGGGAGTCCAGGGGAAATAACCATTATACCACCTACTGGCCCCAATATTTCATTTTTTTTAATTATGTGTTTATTTAATCCCACTTATTGTTATTATTATTATAGTTATTATTATTACTTTGACCAAACAGAGACAGAGAGAGAAAGAAAGGGGAAGTGAGAAAGCAAGCCACCAGGTCCAGGACTCAAACTATGGTTAGTCATGTGGGAATTTACCGCCTTTAACCACCACACCACCTGCTGGCCCCAAGATTTCATTTTTTATCTATCTGAAGGGTAAAAAAATTGCTAACAGGGGTCAACAGTTGGCAACATTTATAAATATTTTTAAAACATATACGCCTTGGCCTAATAATTCACTTTCAGACTGTAAATCTACACGTATACTCAACACATATGCAAAAACTTAAGTATAAAAGATTTTCACAGCAGCATTTTTTTTTTCTAACAAAACACTAGATTCAACTTAAAAGTTCATCAACAGAGGACTGGTTAAATAAAGTGCATTTCTGGACCAGCCAATGACATAGGGGTTAAGGCAGATGAATCCCATAGGGCAGACTTCATGGTTCAAGTCCTGGACCCAGCGGCTTGAGACACACACTAGGCATGTATGTATGCATGTCCAAAATCCCCAAAGGAAGAAATGCAGGAAAAGAGACTGTAGTGTGACCATTCCTCCTGGGGAGTTATCTCTCTCTCTCTCATGAGCATACACACCATCAGACAAATTAAATAAATAAAATGCATTTCCATATAATGTAATCCATGAAAAAAAAGAACATCTGCATGTGCTGTTACAGATTGATCTCCAAAATAAATAATCTAGATTTTTAAAAAGCAAAATTAATAAAAAATAGTCTTTCCATTTGTATCAATAAAAGAAAAACATGGCCAACTCCATAGCATATTGGCTATGGAGCTGGATCCCAAATGGCCAACTGTGATTTGAATCTAGCCCCAGTGTCTTGAAAAACATGCTGAGTGAATGCATGCAGGCCCCAAATCCCAACAGGATGGAGAGATGGAGGAGAAGGGACTATGGTGTGACTATGCCCCCATTTTGGGGGTGCTTTCTCTCTCTCTGTCTTTCTGATGAGTGCACTCATCCTCTGGTGATACAAAAGGAAGAAAAGGAGAAGAGAGAAGAAAGAAAGAAGGGGGTAAAAAGGCAAGGATACACAAAAAATATAGTAATGTGCCACATCATGATGTTTCAGTCAACAGTGGACTACAACAGTAGTCCCATAAGATTATAATAGGCTATACCACAGAGGCTAGGAGTGTAGTAGGCTATACCATGTTAAGTTTGTATAAGTACACTCTGTCATGCTCACAAGATGAAATTACTGGGGTCAGCAGGTGGCATAGTGTTTAAAGGCACTGGAGTCCCATTTGGCCAACCACAGTTTAAGTCCTAGACCTGGCAGCTTGATTTCTCTCTTCCTCTTTCTTTCTGTCTCTCTCTGGTCAAATTTAAAAAATAATAACAAATGGAATTAAATAAATAAATAAATCTTAAAAATTATGAAATTGCCTAACAATACATTTCTCAGAACGTATCCCCATCATTAAGCAACACATGACTATATATGCTTGCATAAGTGAAAACTTTCTGAAAGAATGTAAAAGAAATTGATTGACTTTGGAAAAGGGACCTGAGGAGTCTAGAGTAGAGGAGACTCACCACCTTTAAATAAACAAACAATTTTTTAAGAATTTAGTTGTAGAAACACATTCAAAATACCACTTCAGCTATAGGAAATCTGAAAATGCTCCAATGAATTAAAAGTCAAGCAAAAGAAGGGCCAGCAGGTGGTGTGGTGGTTAAACTGGCTGAACTCTAACATGGCTGATAGCAGTTCAAGTATTGGACTTGGCAGCTTGCTTTCTCACTTTCCCTCTCTCTCTGCCTCTCTCTAGTCAACTTTAAAAAAAAGTAAAAATAAAATGACAATGAATAAAATTTTTTAAAATAGTCAAGCAAAAGAGAGTATTTTTAGCTTGTAATTTTTGCCCAATTCAAGTAATTTATTTATTTTAATTTGACTAGAGGGGGAGGGAGGGAGGGAGAGAGAGGAGGAAAGAGAGAGTGAGAGAGAGAGAGAGAGAGAAATTGAGAAAGCAGGCCACCAGGTCTGGGACTCAAACTGCAGTCAGCCATGTGTGAGTCCAGAGCCCTTAACCACTATACCACTTACCAGTCCCTAAATTTTTAACACTTAAAAGTTGTTCAGCAAAGAATGAACTCATCACAAAGAATGAACTTAATAGTCAAAAGATTTATGAAAGGGATGGGACTCCGGCATAGAAGCTGTCGCAACTAAATAACTCATTTCATATTTATACTGTAAAGATATTGATTGATACTACCTACCAGCCCCAATGTCATTGGGGCTTTAAAAGATGTATATGTACAACTATATGTCAATTGAAAATTATAACTAAAAAGGTTTTTAATAAGACTAGCTTAGGGACCAATCCATGGCCTCATGGTTAAGGGAGCCGGACACCACATGGCCAACTGTACAATTTGGGTACCATATCCAGTGGCTTCAAAACACCAGGCATGTGTACATGTATGCCCAAAATCCCAAGAGATTAAGATAGAGAAGAAAGAATTGTGGCATGACCATTCCCCACGAGGGAGTCTTTCTCCCTTTCTGTCTGTCTATCTCTGATCTGGCAAATTAAAAATAATAATAATAAGCCCAGCTTAAATTTTTCAAAAGAAATAGAAAACAAAAAACAACTGGTAATAAGATGTGTTTGGCAATCCTTTTTCCTCCATTTCTTCTTCCCATCAGGATTTTGGGCACATGTACACACACTTGGTGTGTTCATCAAGTTGACAAGGCTGAGATTCAGTTGTCAGCCAGTGCAATCTGACTCCCCTAAACATTGTACCACACAGCCAGCCCTCCCAAAGACTCTTTAATCGTAAAAGAAATACATTACCTCTCAAAATTTTTTTATTTTTAAAGTTTGCTCTTATATACAACGGGAGATTTTAACTTTCTAATCTTTAACATTCTATATAGTTCTAGCATTCCTTAAATGTAAGTATCCTCTCTTGACTTGGGCAAATGCTGCCTCCCAACTACCAAAAGTTTCTAAAAGTGGGCCTAAATATTCTGTGTACTTCAAATGAAACTCTTGCTACTGATTCTCAGACACTTACCAAACTTACAAAGTCCTGAAGACACCCACAAATGAAGAAGGCACTTTATTGGATAACTATTGGGAAAGCTGGGAGGAGATGGGTCCCAGCTTCCTAAAGCCCAGACATTTACCAGTCCTTGGTGCAGGGGTTCTCACCTGTCAAAAGTTCTACTCCGGAGTTCTCGAATGAATGTGGCACTTCCAGTCTTCACTGGCTTCCCCTTTTGTGTATCATGCCCCTTTGAAGATCCACGCCGTTTTTTCACTAAACCAGAAAAAGACACGAGACTGTGAATCAGAATGGCTATGGGCTATGAATCCAAGAACAAAGGCCTCAGCAGATCATTCTTTTCTTCTACTCTAATAACACCTTGAAGTATCTGGAGTTGAGGCCCTCACAGTCTCAGAATATATTTCTGCTATTTCCTAAGGAAAACAAATCCAAAGCACTCAGGCAAAGGCACTTGCCCTCCCAAGTTTCCTTTGCTTTGTCTCTCCTCTAGACCACCTTCTCTGGGAAACATTAAGGTCTACTTACTAATAGAAGGCCCATGTAAGACCTCACAGTTGGGACAGTGGTAGAGGTCTATGTCAGCAGCCTTCTCCTCTTCGACACCAACACAACTGAAAAAGAGAAAAGCAGACAAGATTTATGGAAATTTTATTTTTTAGAAGGTCTAGAACATTGCTATCCAGTGGCTATTAGGTACATGAGGCTATTTATACTTAAATAAATTAAAAGCAATAAAATTTAAAATGCAGTTCTGTCATGCTAGTGACATTTTTCAAGTACTCAGTAGCCACATTACTGGTTACTATTTTGAACAGATTATAGAACTTTTCATCAGTACAAAAATTCTATTGGACCATATTTGTCTAAAACAATTTAATATCAGAACCAGTCCTGCTGCTTGGTGGTTAAGGGAACCAGATCCCATATGGCCACCTGCACAGTTCACATCCCTGCCTGATGACTTGAAAAAATACACCAGACATGTGCGCACACAAGCTCAAAATCCTGACAATGTAGAGAGACAGAGAAGGGATTGGGATGTAATCATATCCTATCAGGGGGTACTTTCTCCCTCTTCCTCTGTCTGTCTCTGGTGAATACGCACACACTCTGGCAAAGTTTTTAAAATAAATATGATAAAACTAAAAATACATACACAGTAAAGTCAGTAAGACTCACAATGGTCAAAGCTGGAAAGAATTCTAGAGCAGCACGAATAAAAATATAATGTGAGCCAGATACATAATTTTAAATGTTCTAATGGCCATATTAAAAGGTTAAAAGAAGGTCAGTCCCTTGAACAGTGATTAAGCACTGTACAAGAAGCCAGATCATGCAGGGCCACAGGTGTTCAAATTCCTGCCCCAGTGGCTTGAAAAACACAACTTGTTGGTATGATTATGCCCCACTGAGGGGTGCTTTCTTTCTCTCTCTCACTCTGCCAAGCACATATACCTTATTGCAATAAGAATATTGTTAAAAAAAAAAAAAGCTAAAAGAAACATGTGAGGGACCAGCAGGTGACATGGTGGTTAGGGCACTTGACTCCCACATGGTCAACTGTGGTTCGAGTCCTGGACCTGGCGGCTTTGCTTTCTCACAGTCCCTCTTTTTCACTCTGGTGAGCATGCCTGCCCTGTAGCAAATTTTAAAATAATAATAATAATGATAAGGTTAAATAAATTGTTTAAAAAGAAACATGTGGGGCGAGCAGGTGGCATAGTGGTTAAGAACACTGGACTCCCACATGGCCAACTGCAGTTCGAGTCCCAAACTGGCAGCTTGATTTCTCACTTTCTCTTTCTCTCACTCCATCCTTCTCTGGTCAAATTAAAATAAATAAATGAATAAATAAATAAATCTAAATAATTCTTTTTAAAAAGTGCAAAATTAATTTTAATATTTAACTCAATATGTACAAAACATTATTTCAATATAATCCAAATTTTAAACTTCATTGAGATACTTTACTAAATGAAAAGAACTTAAAAGGAATGTTTCATAGTCAACAGTGGTTCTGAGTGAAAGGTAATTATTTTTCTCTTCCTTGTGTTTCTTATTGAATATGTGTTGCTTACTTCATATTTTAAAGTCTAAAAGAAATTTTAATTTTGAAAATTTGAGTTTGCATGTATATAAGGTAGTAATCTTGCAAAATTAAACCATTCCCTCATTACTCCTAAATCTTTGGTCAGCCACATATAAGAGGGAACATAAAGGTGAAGCTGAACGCAAACTAGTTCAGTGTAGATTATACTCATAACTGACTTCCTGGGACCTGAATCCCACCATCTTCCCAGTAAGTCCATGCTTGTAAACCTGTAGCATATCATAAATTGGAGATAGTACCATAATCTTTGTAGGACTCTATCAGATAATGTATAATATATAGTGTGTAGCACAGTGAGCATAGAGTCTGGTACACATTAACTTATTAATATGTGATAGCTTGGGACCAGCAGATGGCATAATGGTTATATCACTGGATCTCCACAGTCGACCACAGTTCCAGTCCCAGATCTGGTGGCTTAAAACTCACACCAGATTCATGTGCGTGTGTGTCCAAAATCCCGAGAGGAGAACAGAGGAGAGGGGACTGTGGCATGGCCATCCCCCATCAGGGATGATTTATTGCTTTCTGTGTCTTTGTCTCTCTGTCTTTTCAGCAAGCACAGGTGCCCTATAGCAAAAATCTCTCTCTAAAAACAAAAAGTGAAAGTTATTATTATTATTATTTTTTTATCCAGTTCAGACCTCATTCTTCACCTGCCTAAACCTTCTTTAAATATATTCCCCAGATCTTGTGGAATTAGCTCACTTACCTGGACCATATGCTTTCTACCTCATTTCCTGTTACCCTTGGTCACTGCTCATGGAAGCTCCTTCACCAATCATCTCTCTCTCCTGAACTTCTATCTCAAATGGTTATAAGCTTTCTGTACCTCAAAGGCCTTCTGCTCATAAACTTTCCCAACTTAGCTGTTGTACCCTTGGCAATTGCACCCCTTGGTAAACAAAAACTACTCTACATTCACATTCCCTTCAACAAACCCTCCTTCCTCTTTCTGCCTTAACTGAATCCAGCTTTCTCCTATGAGAAAATCATTTTCTCTGAACCAGTGTCAAAGTATGGACTGCTGCTGCTCTGTGAACTGTTTACTTATTATAGGTTTATAATAAGTACAGAAAGTGAGAGTAAGCACTACTTTATGTAAAAGCTTTTATGACAATTTAGCAAAATAATTACATTATCTATTAAATCTAATAAAAAACTGGGGTTTATATCTTGTATTACTTTTTTGCTCATACCATTTTTTTAAAGATCTATTTAATTTTATTATTATTATTTTTTAATTTGACCAGAAAGAGATGGGGGGAGGGAGTAAGAGAGCAAGCCGCCAGGTCCAGGACTTGAACTATGGTCAGTCATGTGGGAGTCCAGAGCCTTAACCACTATGCCACCTGTTAACTCCACACCATTTTTAAATTTTATAATTTCCTATCTACATTTAATTATTATACATCTTTATGGCATACAACATGATTTTCTTAAAACATGCATGCAGTGTGAATATCAAATCAAGGATATTACCAAATACATCATACTTTAATTTAGACAGAGTCTCATTACATCACAATCTTCCTGCCTCAGCCTCCTATGGACTACCAGCATGCCTAGTTCCTTCAGGCTTAGTTCCTTCAGACAGGGTCTGGCTATGCTATCCACACTGGCCTCAAACTTGCAATCTTCCTCTTTCAGCCTCCAGAGTAACTGGGACTAACATGTATGCCACCACACCTGGCTTTTTAGGGCAGGGCAGAAATCAAATCCAGGCCTCCTATGTGGTCTCAGTCTGCAAAGAAGCAGTGTCAACCAGTGTGCACCACTGCTGCTGAGTCTAATAATTAATTCTATATTTTATAAAAGGATTGGTTCATTATAAATTAGAAATTTTTTAAAAATCCAAATCGTTTGCCACAGAAAGTCTAAGAAGCACTGTGTTGGAGCTCTATCAGGCAGAAACTGTACATATTCCCATATGCTCATAACTCAGGGCTAGGCTATGAGTAGATGTCCTCCTCACTCTCCAGTGAGACTTTTTTTTATTCATTCATTCATTTTGATTTGACCAGAGAGAGGGGGAGGGGAGTGAAAAAGCAAGCCACCAGGCCCAGGACTTGAACCATGGTTGGCCATGTGAGAGTATCTAGCACCTTAGCCACCATGCCACCCCACCAGGGAAACTTTGAGATTATCTCTCCTCTACCCTTTTTTTGTTTTTTGGGGTTTGTGTGTTTGTTTTTTGAGAGTTTTTGCTATAGGGCGCGTGCGCTTGCCAGACAGACAGAGACATAGAGATAGAAAGCGAGAAATCACCCCCCGGGGGGATGACCACACCGCAATCCCTTCTCCTCCATTCTCCTCTCGGGATCTTGGGCATGCACGCACACGCACCCGGCATGAGTTTTAAGCCCCCGGGTCCGGGACGTGAACCGTGGTCGACTACATGGGAGTCCAGCGACATAGCCCTTATGCTAACTGCTGGTCCCTCCTCTACCCTTTTATAAGATCTCTTACTTTATAAGTTTCATACCATCCAGCCATACTACTTCCTACTTCTCTTCATCACTGTCAGCTACCCATACATATCTCCCCAACATATTCTTCTTCTCAGTAAAAAAACCTACTCACATAGTCCTCTCTACCCCACATCTTGCCAACATCCTACATGACACCAGTATAAATATAGAGCCCCAACATCCCAGGCTCTTAGTTCTTTGACTTTCTCATCTTCAGAGACTATTACCTCTACTCTCATTTCATGACCATCCCCCAGACCTTGTCAACACCAAAAATTGCTCCACCTCTGGAATATTATATTCATATATCACTTTCTCTGACCACAAGTGTATCCATTTAACTATCACTCATTACACCTGTTCTCTGACCTCAAAATCCCTTGATCCTCCTACTTTTCACCTATTCACTCATTCTATTGTTTTGTTTTGTTTTACTTTGCTATAGGGTGCATATGGTTGAGGGTAGAGGGAGAGAGAGAAATCACCCACTAGGGCGGGGTGCTGACCACACCACAATCCCTTCTCCTTTCTCCTCTTGGAATTTTGGGCATGCATGCACACGTGCCCAGCTTGTTTTTCAAGTCACTGGGCCCCGGACTTGAACTGAATAGTCGGCCATGTGGAATCCAGCTTCCTTAACCTTCCTGCCATCTACTAGCTCCTATTCACCCATTCTTGATTTCAACCTCCTTCCCTATCTTGCTTAGATTCCAGTATTCTTCAATTCAACTATTCTCTTATAACAGATATCTTCACTTGCTCCACTGCCTTTCACCCCCACATGCAAACCCCAACCTAGGCTCAGTCCAACTATGACCACTGGATATGGCTAAAAAAAAAATCACAAATTGGATTGGTGAATCAAGAAATTCACTGTCCAGGGGACCAGCAGGTGGTGTGGTGGTTAAGGTGTCCCATATGGCCGACAATGGTTTGAGTCCCAGACCTGGTGGCTTGCTTTCTCACTTTCCCTCTTTCTCTCTGTATCTCTCTCTGGTCAAATTTAAAAAATGAATGAATAAATAAAATTAAATTAAAAAATAAAATTGTCAAAAAAAAAGAATTATTTCCTAAAAAAAAAAAAAAAAAAGAAAGAAAAAAATTTCACTGTCCAAAAACACTTGGTCATGCCGTTTAACAGTCCTTTAATTCCTTGCTCAGTTCTCCCATTATCTACAGTGGCTATTTCAAATCTCTGACCATCCTATCTCCTCTCTTCAATTTCTGCAAGTAATCTTACTTCCTACTTCTTACAGAAAATGAAGTAATCAGATGGGAACCACTTTAACTTCCCACCACCAAATCTACCTCCCTCTGTACCCATCCCTTCTTCCTACTAATGAAAATACTATTTTCCCTTCCTTCTAAAGGCAGTTTTTGCCTGGGTCACATCCTTTCTTATCTTCTCAATTATCTCTTCTTTCTGCAGTATGTTAACCCTTTTACTCCCTACTTTCTCTTTCACAATAGCATTTTAAAAGCTCACTGATCACAGGACCAGCAGATAGCATAATGGTTAAATCGCTGGACTCCCATATGGCTGATTCCAGCTCGAGTCCTGGACCTGGCAGCTTGAAACTCACACCAGGCGTATGTGCATGCATGCCCAAAATCCCGAGAGGAGAATGGAGAAGGGACTGAAGCGTGACCATTCCCCCACGGGGTGATTTCTTGCTTTCTGTCTCTCTGGAATGCACACAGGCCCTGCGCATACATGCCCTATGGCAAAAAAAAAAAAATATCTCTAAAAACAAAACAAAACAAAAATTCACTGGTCTTTACAAATAAACAAAACCCTGCTAACTCACTTTTCCTCTTTCACTTATGTCCACCTCTCTCTGCCCCTTCATAGCCAAAAGTATAATTTGTTTAAACCTATGCAGCTTCATAATGACTCTTTTGAGTAGGTGATACTTGTACATAATACAAAACTCAAAAGTACTAAGGGTATACAGTAAAAAGTCTCCCTCATAACCCTAGCCACCCAGTAATATCTGGGCCAAACTTTTACAAAAACACTTCTAGGGTTGCTATGTACACTTTTATCCTCAGCTACAGTTTGATTTTACTTCCCACATTGTTTAAAACAGATCTCACCAATGTGTCCTCCTCGTTGACACATGCTGTACTCTCCTTTATCTCACTCAACCTCCTAACAGCATTTCTACAATGCCAACCTGGCACTCCGACCACTTGATAAGCTCCCTATCCTTGATTCCCATAACACCTACTTGCTTGGTGTCCAGCCTTCAGCTAACATTTAATCAGCATCTGCCAAACCCTGGCCTGACCCTGGTCATTTAATGAGCATCTGCCAAATCCTGGTCTAGAGAGAAAAAGAGACAAAACAAAGCATGCTAATATCCCTGCCCTCAAAGAGCTCACTTTCTAGTGACGGAGGCAGATGACAAGATAAATCAATGCAAACAGTGAAATATATTGTTTGCTAGTGAAAAAAGCCAAGAAGAAAAACAAAAGCAAAATATATGTATGCAACTACACACAACATGCATCACACACACACATAGACACACACACACACACAATGAGAAACAGGAAGAATAGTAGTGTTGGCAAAAAAAAAAAAAAAAAAGAAAAAAAATTAGGTAGAGAAGCCAGAGAAAGACTAACTGACCAAATGACTTTTAAATAAAGACCTGAAGAGAACAAGGTAGAGGGCAGGCATGTGGCATGGTGGTTGAGGCGGCTAGACTCCCAAATGGCTGATCAAGGTTTGAGTCCCATACCTGGCAGCTTGCTTTCTCACTTTCCTTCTCTCCCTGTCTCTCTCTCTGGTCAACTTCAGTAAAATAATAATAATAAAAAAATGACAATGAATCAAGTTAAATAAAATAATTATTTAAAAAAAGAGAAAGAGAAAGCAAGGGAGTAAGCCGTATCTATATGAGGAAGACACAACAATTACAGAGAGGGCCAGAGGTGACATAGTAGTAACATGCTGCTCAAGTGATGCCAGACTCATATTGAAGATCACAGGTTCAGTTCTCCAGTCAGTCTGTACATGCTGGGGACACAGAACCATGATCCTGGCTGCATGGGAGGGCTGGGAGATCACAGCATGAGACACTGTTGAAGGTATCTCTCTCTCTCTTACCCTGAGAGAAATAAACTTAAACAAAATTAGAACAGCAAGTATAAAAGCCCTCTGGCGGGAGCATGCCTAGAATATTATTAAAACAAGAAGAAAGAAGAGAGTGTTCTGGAGCAGAGAGCATAAAGGACAGTAACAGATCAGAAAAGTAATGGTTCACATAGCAAGGTCTTGTAGGCCATTATTAAAAAACTTTGGATTTTCCTGAATAAAGAACTAGAAAGCTGCATGAGGACTAATTATGAGCAGGGATGTGATGTAATCCTATGTCTCTGGTTACTCCTATTTCCCAAATAACTTTTTCCCCTGCCAAGTCCCCAAATGTTGAAATTTCTTATGCACTTACATCTCCTCACTTTCCCTCACTGATCTCATTCACTCCCAGGGTTCCATGTTTCCTCTATGCACTTATATTTCCTAGCTAGATTTTTCTGCTGAGTTTCAAACCTTTTCCTCCAAATGTTTCCTGGGTATTTCTACTAGAGAGTCAATTTATATACTTCCAAATTTAACATGTCCAAATGCAATTTCTTCTCCTATCCATTCTCTAAACTTGCTACCTGTCTTACGTTCCCTACTTCAGGAAATAGCACCATAACCAAACCAGGTATTTAAACCAGAAAACTGGCAGCCATCGTAGACTCACCTCTTACTCTCCCCCTCTAAAATAACCCAAGATATGCATTCTAGCATCAAGTTAGAAACTCAGACTCTAGGACTAGCCCCATAGCCTTATGGTTAGAGATGTGGATCCCACATGACCAACTATAGTTTGAGCTTTGGTGGCTTTAAAAGCATGCCAGGTGCATGATGCATGCATGCCCCAAATCCTGATAGGATGGAGAAATGAAGAAAAAGGGACTGCAGTGTGATCATACTCATTGGGGAGTGTTTTTTTCCTCTTGCTCTGTATCTCTCTGTCTCTCCATCTCTCTCTGGTAAACACACACACCTTCTGTCAATTAAAAAAAAAACCCTCCCACACATATACCTCAGATCTCAGGTCTTGACTTTCTGGATTTGCATCCTATGACACTAACTGTGGGATCTCGGGAAAGTTATTTAACCTCTCTGTGCCTTAGTTTCCTCATGAGTAAGATGGGGATAAATTATACCTACTTCATAATGTTATCAAAAGTAAATTAATGAATTTAGGCAGTTTGGAACAATGTCTAGAAAATAGTTTTCCCAATATGAGGGGACTTCAAAAAGATCATGGAAAATGGAATTAAAGTACAAGTTTATTTTAGGTGCAAAATTATTTTAAATCCATGCATAGCTTTCCTGTGAAACACATTTTCCATAAATTTTCAAAAGACCATTCCTGTTTGCTATTATTATCCATACCATCACCATGTCCCATTGACTCTCTTAATTAACTATTAAGTATGTTCTTTAATATTTCTTACTGCACCTACCCTAATCCAGACCATTATTATTTCCAACAAGGATTATTGTCCTGGCCTCCTACCTGAGCTCCTGGCCTCTATTCTGTCCCCACCCAACTGGCCCTCCACATTACGGCAAAAATGATCATTTAAAAACACAAATTTAGGGCTGGCTCTGTAGCCTAGCGCTTAATGAAACAGGATACCATATGGCTGACCATGGTTTGCATCCTGGCTCCTGTAGCTTGAAAAACATGCTGGGTACACGTGTATATGTGCCCAAACTCACAACAGGATGGAGAAATGAAGGACAAGGGATTGTAACATAACCACAATCCACTAGAGGGGGGATTCTTTCTCCCTCTCTGTCTATCTGTCTCTGGCAAGTGTATATTAACTCTGACAATTAAACACACACACACACACACACACACACACAAATTTGATCATATCAACCCATGCCTAAACCCCACAGGCTCCCTACTTATCTTAAGGTAAAGTATAAACTGACCCATAGCCTCAAAGGCCTAGCCTCTCTGGCCTTATCTTTTGCCTCTTACACATAGAATCAGCTACATAATTTGTAGGTCCTAGACAAATGAAAAGTGGGAGCCCTTTGTTCAAAAAAACAAGAATAAAGCTTTTTCCTTACTTTCATAGTCTGTCTTTCTGTCTCTCTCACAGCTTACCACAGGGTTTTCTTTTATTTATTGTCATGCTCCCTTGGGTTGAGGATACTCAGGAATGAATATAGGACCTCACAGGCACCCTGGGGCCCTGCCTGGTGATTCAGTGTGTAGGGTGCATGCACCCAACCCTGACTCTGTTCACTTAGGTACACTTGGGCCCAGTGTCCCAGGCAGCCAGCCAAGAACCTAATAAGAGAAGCAGGGAGGCAACAGGAGGTAGGACCACATACAAGCAAGGCTCTATGTCCCCAACACATGCTCCATTGCCCCATCAGCTACTAAACACAAACTCAAAAATAAAATTGTTAAGAATTTCAAGATAACAACTGCAGAGCATTAAAACTCTCACATAGAGCCCCATGTGACTACTTGGTTGCAGACCTATGAAGTGGCCCCACATTGAAGCAGCCCTGCTGTAAAAAGCTAGCTGGACTCTCAGTGCTATCCTCATTCTAGAGTCTGGGCTTTATCACACATGGTACCCTCTGCCTGGAACATTCCTATTCTTCTTCCTGTTGCTATGACACCTCACACACACTATCCCTATTTCAGTTCTCACCACACTGACTTGCAATTGCTACCTTACTTGCTGTCTAACCCTGCTGTATTTGGCAGACAGTGTATATTGTTCACCTAAAGTCTTCACCTTCTCCATCTCCCAATCTTGCTTTATTATTCACCTCAATTCAACAAACATTCATAAGGCTAGATAACTCCTCAGATCAGGGAGACAGAGAGATGAAAACAGGGCTTCTTGTCTTCACTGTCTCAATAATTATCACCAGAAACCAAGAGTAGGACATACTATTTTTCTCTGGGTAGCTTTAGTGAAGAGGACAATTATTATAGTATCAGGTCCTAAGACTAACATGAATTATTTTTACATGTACAGCAGACTCTGGTACATGGTAAGCACTCAATAAATATTTATTAAGTAAATGAGTGCATAAATTCACCAAATTTTTAAATTGTCAGAGGGCATGTGTACTTGCCACAGAAAGAGAGCAGGGGAGAGAAAGAGACAATATCCCACAATGGGCTATGATCACATCATAACCCCTTCTCCTCCATTTCTCCATCCTGTCTGGATTTGGGGTAGACACATAAGAACAGCATGTGTTTCAAGCCACCAGGGCCAGGACTTAAACTGCATGGTCTCCCTTAACCACCAGGCCATAGGGTCAGTCCAAATTCAACAAATATCAATTAAGCACAGGTATTGCCCTCACAGAATGACCATTCTAAAGACCAAGAGAGGTATACCAGACAATTTCGTAAATGCTACAAACTATGGTAAGAGGATAGTGATTAAACAAGTAAATTTGAAGTCTGCATAAAAGGAACTGAGAAGAAAACTGAGTCCCAGACCCAGTGGCTTAAACTCATGTCGGGCGTGTGTACATGCATGCCCAAGATCCTGAGAGGAGAAAGGAGGAGAAGGAATTACGGTGTGGCCATCCCCCCTGAGGGGTGATTTCTCACTTTCTGTCTCTCTGTCTCTTTCTGGTGAACACACGTGCCCTACAGCAAAAACTTCTCAAAAAATTTTTTAAAAAAATACCAAAAGGAAAGGAAGATGGAGAGGAGATTGCAGCATAACCACTCCCTATGGGGGAGAGGAGACCATGAGATTTCTCCTCTCTTCTCACTCCATATCTCTCTGGTGAGTGTACACGACCTCTAGAAAAAAAAATGTTTTTAAAAGAAAAAAGAGAGGGACCAGTAGTTGGTGTAATGGCTACGTTGCTAGACTCCCCCGTAGTTGACTGCGGTCCGAGTCCCAGACCTGGTGGCTTAAACTCACACCGGGCACGTGTGCGCGCATGCCCAAGATTCCGAGAAGAGAATGGAGGAAAAGGGATTGCAGCATGGCCATACAACCTGGGGGGTGATTTATCTCTTTCTGTCTCTCTGTCTCTCTCTCTGTCTTTCTGGTGATCGCACGTGCCCTATAGCAAAAACCTCTCTAAAAAAAGAAAAAGAAAGAGATCATGTTTTAACTTTCTTTTTTCAAAACTTATCAGAAAAATCCAAGTCAACTTCTGGTTTTCCATAACAAACTTGACCAGACAGAGCATAACCTATAAAACTAGAAGCTGGAGATCAGCAGGTGGTGATGTGGTGGTTAAAGCACTGGACTCCCACATTGCTGACCACGGTTTAAGCCCTGGATTTGGCAGCTTGAAAATCAGGCTGGGCAGTACGTGTGTGCATGTCCAAAGTCCCAAGAGGAGAATGGAAGAGAAGGGATTGAGACTTGGCCATTCCTCTTGTGGGGATGATTTCTCACATTCCCTCTCTCCATCACTGTCCTGCACATGCCCTATGACAAAAACCTAAAAAGAAAAAGAAAACTAGTAGCTAAAACATCCACCATTCCCAGCCCCAGCCCCTGCTTCCAGGCACATATGACTTAGAGGAATACAAATAACACTGAACAAGTTCCAGTATACCTCAGAAGTTTCTCCTCCATCTATCTGGTTTCTGACATGTGAGTTTGCCATGTAGAGGCCTCCCTCACTAAATTCTGAATACACCAAAAGAATAACTTCTTGGGACCAACAGTTAGCATAATGGCTATGTCACTGGACTCCCACATAGTCAACCGCGGTTCACGTCCCGGACCCGTTGGCTTAAAACTCACACCGGGCGTGTGTGCATGTGTGCCCAAGATCCCAAGAGGCGAATGGAGGAGAAGGGATTGGGGCATGGCCATCCCCCCTGGGGGGTGCTTTCTCACTTTCTGTCTCTCTCTGTCTGGCGAGTGCACATGCCCTATAGCAAAAACCTCTCAAAAAAAAAAAAGAAAAAGAATAACTTCTTATTCACTGACATGCACACAAACAGGCTGTCATCTCTATCTCAAAAAAAATTAAACAAAAAAACCCTCTTATTACCCCTCCAGTCACTACCCCATTAGTCTGTTCCCCTTTATACCAAAACTCTTCAAAATGGGAGTCATCCTTGACTCCTTTCTTTCACAACCCTAGTTCATGTATCAGCAAATCCTCTATCAATATATACATAAAATCCAACCACTTCTCATCACCACTGGCTGGTTCAAGCCACCATTGCCTAAATAGATTAGTGTTTCTCAAATTTTAGAGAAGTAGATAAAAACCTAGAAAATGTGTTCAAACAGATTGGCCCCATCACCAGAGATCCTGATTTAGTAGGTCTGGAGTTGATACTATAAATGTGCATTTCTGGTGAGCTCCCAAGTTATGTTGATGCTGCTGGTCCAGGGATCACACTTTAAGGAATAATTATCTACAACAGCCTCCAAATTCTCCCTGCTTCCAACCATGCTCCTCATCTTGAGTTTGTCCTAACAACCAAAACCTAAATCAGACCGCAACTCTCTTTTGTTCAAAACCCTTCTGTGGCTTCCATCTTATCCAGAGTAAAACCCAAATCCTTACAATGGTCCATATGATCCTATACCTGGGCCCTACCTCCAGAATTTCTCATCCAGTTAAGTCTGGGGTGGGATGTAAAAAATAGCTAAATTATAATAGTTCCCAAGTGATAGTGATCCTGCTGGTTTGGGGACCGTGCTTGGGACCACACTGCCCTACAGGATCTGTGTCTTACACACACCCTTAATCTCAGTTTCCACTATTCTCCCCTCAATCACTCTCTCCCAATAACTTTGGCCTCCCTGTTGTACTAGTACACTAACATGCCAGGCCTGTTCCCCATTCAGGTCCTTTTATTTCCTCTATCTTGAACATTCTTCTCCCATTTGTCAACATGATTTCCTTCCTTACTTTCCTTCAGGATCCTGTTCATATGTAACCCATCCATAATCATTTGATATAAAATAACCATGCCTCCAGCCACAAAGGTGGCACTCCTCTCCTGCTTACCTTGCTTTACCTTTCTCTGTACTATTTATTGTCACATGATGCAAATTGAGGTGCTAGTTTACCATCTCATGTTCACTGTTGTATCCCCCACTATCAGTGTATAAAACAGTGGACACATAGCACTTATTTGTTGAATAAATATGTGCATAAGTGAATGACTAAATAAATGAATACATCTCATTTCCTAGACTGAAATAATCTAAGTCACAGCCTTTATCTTATTCATCTCTATCTTCTATAGTTTTTAGCTTATTCCTTGGCAAACAGTAACTACCCAGTAAATATTGCAAGAATGTTCTAGATGACAGCCCCAATTAAGTATCTACTGTGCCAGGGACTGTGCTAGGTAATTTATAGACATTGGTTAAGCCTCAAGATAGCCAAATAAAATAAGGATTCTCTATGCTTTAAAATGGAGAAAAAAGAAGCTTGCAGATGTAAAATGATATGCTCAAAGTCACAGAGCTAGTAAATGGAAAAGCTGGGATTCCAGGCCAAGTTTCCCTGACTCTCAGGCCATGCCTTCACAGTGTGCACCACTGCATCTGTTTCCAAAAGATTTTCATTTAGATGCCATAACTCAGTCCTGAGCATCACACCTAATCAGACCTTCCACTGTATCTGGAATTCCCCATAGTATCCCACTAGGGACATTGACCACCTAAGTTTTGGTATGTGTTCACCATCTCAGACTCCTTCCAGATTGTTTAGTGAGGCAAAAATTATGCCACTCTGGTGGCAAAGGAACAGTTCTATGTCTTGATTAGGGTGATTACATCAATCTACAAATGTGACTGTATAAAATATATATTGTATAAAACTGTATAAAATATACAAACACACACAAATGAGTGCATGTGGAACTAGTAAAATTGGAATAAGATAGTGAATTATACCAAAACTCAGTTTCTTGCTTTTTCCTGACATCTTCCTGTATAAGATGTCACCATAGGAGAAACTGGGTGAAGCATACAAAGACCCCCTCCAAATACATTTTTTACAACTTTCTGTGAATCTATAATTTTTTTAATTATTAAAAATTATGCCATACAAGACCGCCGTCAACCCGCATGCTGGCAGGCTCCGTTATGGCGACCCGCAGCCCCAGCGTCGTGATTAGTGATGATGAACCAGGTTATGACCTAGATTTACTTTGTATTCCTAATCATTATGCCCAGGATTTGGAAAGGGTGTTTATTCCTCATAGACTAATTATGGACAGGACTGAATGGCTTGCTCGGGATGTGATGAAGGAGATGGGAGGCCATCACATCGTAGCCCTCTGTGTGCTCAAGGGGGGGTTATAAATTCTTTGCTGACCTGCTGGATTACATCAAAGCACTGAATAGAAATAGTGATAGATCCATTCCTATGACTGTAGATTTTATCAGACTGAAGAGCTACTGTAATGACCAGTTGACAGGGGACATAAAAAAAAAGTAATTGGTGGAGATGATCTCTCAACTTTAACTGGAAAGAATGTCTTGATTGTCGAAGATATAATTGACACTGGAAAAACAATGCAAACCTTGCTTTCCTTGGTCAGGCAGTACAATCCAAAGATGGTCAAGGTTGCAAGCTTGCTGGTGAAAAGGACCCCTCGAAGTGTTGGCTATAGACCAGACTTTGTTGGATTTGAAATTCCAGACAAGTTTGTTGTAGGATATGCCCTTGACTATAATGAATACTTCAGGGACTTGAATCATGTCTGTGTCATTAGTAAAACTGGAAAAGCAAAGTACAAAGCCTAAGATGAGAGTTCAACTTGAGTTCAGAAACTTCTGGAGTCCCATTGACATCGCCAGTAAAGTGATCAAACAGTCTATTTCTGTGGCCATCTGCTTAGTAGAGCTTTTTGCATGTACTTTCTAAGATTTTTCTGTTTTGTATTTTAGACATGTCAGTTGCTGCATTCCCAAACTCTTTATTTGCACTATGAGCCTATAGACTATCAGTTCCCTTTGGGTGGATTGTTGTTTAACTTATGAAAGAAAAAAAAATCTCTAAACCACACCACTATTCAATGAAAATATTGAAATTGTACCTGTAAGAAACATTTAAAGAGAAGATATATTAGTTTTTTAATTGGTATTTTAATTTTTTATATATTCAGGAAGGAATAGAAGAAGCAATTGAATACTGTTAATTATACTACTGCGTGTTTAGAAAAGTAAGGAGCAGTCAGTGTTCACATGCATGACAGCATCTAACATACTTGGTTCTGTCAAATAAACCTATGTGCTGGAAAAAAAAAAATATGCCATACTAAGAGATATCCTATGAACCCTAACAGAGCAGGTTGTTCTTCTGATCCATCTAACTCCACATTCTACAAGACCTTCTCTAGAGTAGTAACTCTGCAGTCCATATACTACTTCTGGTAAGCCCTAAATATAAATGCTGGGACTTCTATTCCCTTTGACATATACTCCTAAAGCTGTAGGTTATCCTTCTGCTGTTTTTAAATGTATGGTGCTCACTTAAATCTGATTTCACTTAGAACAAAAATGCAGAGTTTATGTGCTTATAAACCCTCATTTTCCCTATCTTTCACAACTCCTAGAAACTTAACAAGAACAGTGCTTTATTCTGCATTCTACAGCAAGAATCTAAGAGACCCAGGTTCAATTTATGGTCTACCAGGTAACTGGATATGTAGCTCTAGGTGAGTTATTTAACTTAGTGGGAGAAAACAGTACCTCCAAAGAGGGAAGATTAACTGGTCACTTTTGGTTATAAAACACTATGGAATAAACACACATCTCCCTATTCTTCCCTCTAAGTATAGCTAAAATCCTTGGACATGGTATATTAAATAAACCTAAGAAGACTATGAAATGAGGAGAGAAGAAAGCAGACCAACTAGGGACAGGAGGATCCATCCACCAAGTGGTGGGTGTCAACAGAGACCAAGTAGGGAAGCTGGACTTCCACTTCCAAATGGCAGTAATGAAGTAATCACTTCCTGCCACTGAAGTGCAGTGTCTGAAGAGACTTGCAAAACAGAAGTTTCAAATAAGACCCAGAATCTCGTAATATAATGTCTTAAATGTTTAAGATATAATTAAAATAATCACTCATCGTATCAAAAACAAGGAAAATTACAGCTTGAATGAGAAAAGACTATCAACAGTATTGAAAATCAACAGATATCAATACTGAGATAACACAGATACTAGAATTATCTGACAAGGATTTTAAAGGAATCATCATAAAAATGCTTCAATGAGTAATTACAAACATACCTGAAACAAACGAATAAACACAAAGTGCAAGTAAAAACTATAAATTCTCTGCAAACAAACAGGAATCAGAGGACCAGCCAGTGGTGTGGTAGTTAAGGTGGCTGGATTCCACATGGACGATGGCATGGTTAGAATCCCAGTCCTGGGTCCTTTTGATGCCATTCTTCCTCTGTTCACTCAAGCCTGCTCCTACCTCTCAAAAGTGTACTTTAACTTTTACTTAATAAATTACCTTTTCCTTACACTAAAAAAAAAAAAAAAAAAAAAAAAAAAAAAAACCAAAAACGGGGCACAGCAGGAA
>NW_006199840.1:141654-148185 GCF_000334495.1 Tupaia belangeri chinensis | reverse complement strand
TCTTTTTTTTTTTTTTTTTTGAGAGTTTTTGTTTTTATTGCTATACAGCACAGTGGCTTGCTTTCTCACATTCACATGAGTGCTCTTTCTCTCTCTCTCTGAAGACTACAGCAAATTAAAAATAATAATAATAAATAAATAAATAAATAATTCTTTCCAAAAAAAAAAAAAATCCCAGACCTGGCAGTTTGAGAAATCCACCAAGCACATATGCATGAGTGCCCAAAATCCTGAGAGAAAAATGGAAAAAGGATTGTGGCAAGGCCATCCTCCCTAGGGGGGGTGGGCACTTTCTCACTTTCTCTCTCTTGCTCTTGCACATGCATCCTATAGCAAAAATTTAAAAAAAAAAATTAAACACATAGGATTAAATAAAATAACCAAATAGAATTTATGGAACTCAAAAAAAAAGTAACTTAAATAAAAACTCATGAATGAACTCAGCAGTGGTATGGAGACAAGAGAGGAAAGAATTAGTAAACTTTATGATAGAACAATAGAAATTATCAAATCTGAACAACAGAAAGAAAATATTATAGACTGAAAAAAAGGGGGCTGGTAAGGAGCATGGTGGTTAGGGCACTGGACTCCCACATGGCCGACCGTGGTTTGAATCCTGAACCTGCCAGCTTACTTTCTTACTTTCCCTCTCTCATTATGGTCAACTTCTTAAAAAAATGATAATGATAATAAATAAAGTTAAATAAATGATTATTTTTAAAATATGAATAGCATCTCAGCAACCTATATAACAAAAAACAAACCCAAAGAAATCCACACTGAGTCATAGTTTAATCAAACTCCTCAAAGCAAAAGGCAAAGGAAAAATTATGAAAGCAGTGAAAAAGAAATGACACATTACCTAAAGGAGAATACCAATTCAAATGAAAGATTATCTCTCATCAGAAACCACAAAGAACAAAAGGAAGTAGCCCAACAATTTTTTAGTGCTGGAAAAAAAAAAGAACTGGAAGGGACCAATAGGTGGCGTGGTGGTTAAGGCATTGGACACTCCCACATAGCCGATCACAATTCCAGTCCTGGATCTGTTGGCTTGCTTTCTTGCTTGCTCACTCGCTCTCTCTCTCTCTCTCTGCCTCTTTCTCTAGTCCAATTTAAAAAAATGAATGAAAAAAAAAAATTAAAAAAATAACCCTTTAAAAAAAAAAAGAAAAAGAAGTGGAAACCCAGAATTTTATATCAAGTGGAGGGAACCAGCACTTAGTAAAACCCACGCCGGGCGCATGTGCGTGCGTGCCCAAGATCCCAAGAGGAGAATGGAGGAGAAGGGATTGCGGCATGGTCATCCCCTCTGGGGGGTGATGTTTCACTTTCTGTCTCTCTGTCTCTCTCTATCGGTCTGGCGAGCGCACGTGCCTTATAGTGAAAAACCTCTCAAAAAAAAAAAAAAAAGAAGAGAGTTTGAAAGTTGTTATATACTGTTAATGACTGTCTGCCCATGTCCTGCCTGAAATACCATGATGGTTTATGAAACATATCTTTTTTTTTTTGGAGAGGTTTTTGCTATAGGGCACGTGCGCTCGCCAGACAGAGACAGAAAGCAAGAAATCATCCCCCCGGGGGGGATGGCCATGCCGCAATCCCTTCTCCTCCATTCTCCTCTCAGGATCTTGGGCACACACACATACGCACCCGGCATGAGTTTAAGCCACCAGGTCCGGGACTCGAACCGCGGTTGATGACATGGGAGTCCAGCGACATAGCCATTACGCTAACTGCTGGCCCCTGAAACATATCTTTAATAAAGCTGGAAACAGTTTGGCTTGGGGGAAAAAAGAAGAAATCTTGAAACATCAGGAAGAGGGATCAAGGGAAAGGTAAAAATATAGCCTAATACATCATATTTTCCTTTTTTCTTGAGTGTTTGAACCATGTTTGTGGTTAAAGCAAAACCTGTAACACTATCTGATGTGGTTTTCAATGTCTGTAGAATAAATATTAAATATTAATTACATTATACACAAGGAAGCATAGAGGAATTTAAAGGGAAGTAAACTTTCTATTCTTCACTCTAACTGGTAAAATGTTGACATCAACTGACTGTGGTAATCTATGTATGTATAACATAATACCAACAACAAGTACAGAAAAAAGATTTATAAAGAGATATACTCAGGACCAGTAGGTGGCATAGTAATTAAGGCCTCTGGACTCTCATATGGCCAACAGTGGTTCGAATCCTGGACCTGGTGGCTTGCTTTCTCACTTTTTCTCTCTCTCCTGCTTTCACTCTCACTATGTCACTCTCTGGCCAAATTAAAATAAATATATAAATAAATAAATAAAAATAATTCTTTTTTTTTAAAAAAAGAGATACACTAAAAAATGTGATAAATAAACCAAAATAGAGTTCTAAAAAGTTAAAATAGCCTACAAGAAAGCAAAAGGAAAAAAAAACAGAGACACAAAGAACAGAAAGGAACTGGACAGTGGCACAGTGATTAAGGTAGATGGATCCCACATGGTGAATTGCTTCATTTGAACCCTGACTCTGGCTTGAAAAACATACAGGGCATGTGTGTATACATGCCCAAAATCCCAAAAGGAGAATGGAGGAGAATGGAGGAGAAGGGAATACAGTGTGATCATCTTCCTGTGAGGTGCTTTCTCACTTTCCCTCTCTCTGTCTCTCTCTCTCTCTCTGGAAAGTGTACATACTCTATAACAAATTTTAAAAAATAGGAAATAGACAGAAATCAAACAAAAAAAGAAAAGATTGACTTAAGCCTTAACATACCAATAATTGCATTAAGTATAAATGGCCTAAATATAGTAATTAAAAGAGATCAGCACAATACATTAGGAAAAAAAATTGAACTAGGGGCCAGCAGGTGGCATGGTAGTTGAGGTGCTGGACTCCCACATGACTGATCATGGTTTGAGTCCCAAACCTGGAAGCTTGCTCTCTCTCTCTCTCCTTCTCTCTCTCTCTCTGCCTGTCTCTCTCTAATGAGTGCACATGCCCTATAGCAAATAAAAAATAGTACTATAACAAATAAAGGGACCAGCACAGGTGACATGGTGGTTAAGGCACTGGACACTCCCACATGGCCGATCACAGATCAAGTCGTGGACCTGGTGGCTTGCTTTCTCACTCTCACTCTCACTCTCACTTTCTCTTGCTCGCTCGCTCTCTCTCTCTCTCTCTCTCTCTCTCTCATCAAATTAAAATAAATGAATGAGGGACCAGCAGTTGGCGTAATAGTTATATCGCTGGATTCCCATGTAGTCAACCCCAGTTCGAGTCCCAGACCCAGTGGCTTAAACTCATGCCAGGCACATGTGTGTGCATGCCCGAGATCCTGAGAGGAGAAAGGAGGAGAAGGGATTGCGTCATGGCCATCCTCCTTGGGGATGATTTCTCACCTTCTGTCTCTCTGTCTCTCTCTGTCTTTCTGGCAAGCTCACGCAACCTATAGCAAAAACCTCTCAAAAAAAATAAGAATGAATAAAATTTAAAAAACAGTAACAAATTAAAATTTAAATAATTATTTTAAAATGAACTATATGCTATCTATAAGACCCACTTCATATATAAGTAGGTTGAAAGTAAAGGGATTGAAAAATATATACCATGCAACCCTTCATCACAAGAAAGTAGGAGTAGCTATATTAGTATCAGGTAAAATAAACTTTCATATAAAGAAAATACTAGAGTCAGAAAAGGACATCACATAAAGACAAAAGGGTTAATCCACCACAACACTGAAATCCTAACATTTATATTTACATCAAATAACAAAGCTGCGAAATATGTGACGTAACAAATGACAGAGTTGAAAGAAGAAATGGGCAAATACACAATGATAATTGAACACTTTGACATCTCCCTCTCAACAACAAAACAAACAACTAGAAAATTAACAAGGATAGAGAAAAACTCAGGAACACTATCAATCAATAGTAGTTCACTGGACCAGCAGTTAGCATAATGGCTATGTCACTGGACTCCCACGTAGTCGACTGCGGCCTGTTCCACCCAGTGGCTTAAAACTCACACCGGGTGTGTGTGCATGCGTGCCCAGGATCCCGAGAGGAGAATGGAGGAGAAGGGACTGCGGCATGGCCATCCACCCGGGGGGTGTTTTCTCGCTTTCTGTTTCTCGTCTCTCTGTCTCTCTCTGTCTGGCAAGCGCATGCGCCCTATAGCAAAAAAATACCTCTTAAAAAAATAGTAGTTCACTGACATTTATATTGGGTCATCGGGAAAGTCATGATGCATTTTTTGCATAGAAAATTACATCACAACTTTTCCAATGACGTAACAGAACACTCTGCCCAATAATGGTAGATACGCATTCTTCTCAAGTGCCCATGGAACATCTACCAAGACAGATCATGACCTGAGCTATAAAATAAAAATTAATAAATTTAAAGGAACTGAAATCATGCAGAGGATATTCTCTAACCACTATGGAATAAAACTAGAAGTCAATAACAGAATGACAACAAAAATCCTACAAACACTTGGAAACTAAACAATATACTTATATATAATTCATGGGTCAAACAGGAATCTCATGGGAAATGCACTGAACTACCTGAAAAAGAAAATATATCAGAATCTGTGGGACAGAGCTAAATCACTGCTGAGAGGGAAACTGACAGCATTAAATGTTTACATTAAGAAAAGAGGAGGAGCTTTTGCCCCCTTGTAACACTTGTGGACCTGAAGGTCTGTATCAATCCGAGGCCATGGGTCTCTGTTCCATAGGATGGGACTTGTTAAAATTGTCAAGAATAAGGTCTACTTTAAGAAATACGTGAAGGGACCAGCAGTTAGTGTAATGGCTATTTCACTGGACTCCCATGTAGTCGAATACAGTTCAAGTCCCAGACCCAGTGGCTTAAACTCACACCAGGTGCGTGTGCATGAGTGCCCAAGATCCCGAGAGAATGGAGGAGAAGGGATTGCAGCGTGGCCAATCCCCCTGGGGGGTGATTTCTCACTTTCTGTCTCTCTGTCTCTCTCTCTGTCTGTCTGATGAGCACATGAGCCCATAGCAAAAGCCTCTCTCAAAAAAAAAAAAGAAAAGAAAAGAAATACTAAGTGAAATTAGGAAGATGACAAGTGGATAAAACTGATTACTATGCTTGGAAACACTTGGTGATCCAGGATAAAATAAGTACAACACACCCAAATACAGGATGACAGTTCCTGTAACTAACAGAGATACAATTTGTCAGATTGCCTATGCCCATATAGAAGGGGATACAATAGTCTACACAGTTTATGCACACAAAGTACCAAAATACATTGTGAAAGGTGGCCTGACAAATGATGCTGCAGCATTTGTACTGGCTTGCTGCTGGCCCACAGGCTTCTCAATAGGTTTGGCATGGACAAGATCTATGAAGGCCAATTGGAAGTGACCAGAGATGAATACAATGTAGACATCATTGATGGTCAAACAGATGCCTTCACCTGCTATTTGGATGCAAGCCTTGCCAGAACTACCACTGGCAATACAGTTTTGGGACCCTGAAGGGAGTGGTGGATGGAGGCTTATCCATCCCTCCCAGTACCAAATGGTTCCCTGGTTATGATTCTGAAAGCAAGGAATTTAATACAGAAGTACATCAGAAGCACATTATGGGCCAGAACATTGTGGACCATATGCATTACTTAATAAAAGAGGATGAGAACAATTACCAGAAACAATTCTCTCAATACAAAAAGAACAATGTAACTCAAGTCATGACAGAAGAGATGTGTAAGAAAGCTCATTCTGCTCAATGAGAGAACCCAGGCTATGAAAAGAAGACCAAGAAAGAAGTTAAAAAGAAGAAGTGGAATTTTCCAAATAATTCCCTTGTCCAGAAGAAAGATAGGGTAGCCCAGAAGGCAGCAAGCTTCCTCAGCTCAGGAATGGGCTGCTGAGTTAAAGAAAAAATTTTCTATGAAGATATTCTAGACAAAGACAGCAAACTTAACAACAACGAAGAAAAAAAAAAGAGAGGAAAAAGAGGGGTCAGCAGGTGGCATGGTAGTTAAGGTGCTGGACTCCCACGTGGCCAACCGTGTCTCAAGACCATGGCTCCCAGACCAGGCGGCTTACTTTCTCACTTACTTTCTCTCTCTCTCTCTCTCTCTCTCTCTCTCTCTCTCTCTCTCTCTCTCTCTGAGCACATGTGCCCTATAGCAAATTTTAAAAAATAATAATAATGATATGGGGCCAACAAGTAGCATAGTGGTTAAGATGCTGAACTTCCATGGAGTCAACCACGAGTTCGAGTCCCGGACCTGGCAGCTTAAAAATCATGCTATGTGCATGCATGCCCAAAATTCTAAGAGGAAAATGGAAAAACGGATAATGGCATGGCCATCCTCCCAGGGGGTGATTTCTCACTTTCTGTCCCTGCCACTCTTTATCTCTCCACAAGTGCAAATGCCTTATAGCAAAATTCTCTCTCAAAATAATAAGTAAAATTAAATAAATAAAAATAATTTTATAAAAAGAGGGCCAGCAGGTGGAGTGGCGGGTAAAAGACAAAGCACGCTACGCCCAC
>NW_006199840.1:137625-141378 GCF_000334495.1 Tupaia belangeri chinensis | reverse complement strand
GAAAATCTCTCAAAAAAAAAAAAAAAAAGAAAGAAAGAAAATCACCCCAAGCGAGTGTGCATGTGTGCCCAAAATCTCAAGAGGAAAATGGAGGATGATGGATTGTGGTGTGGCCATCCCCATGGGGGGCGATTTCGCACCTTTGCTCTGTCTCTGGCAAGAGCACATGCCCTATGGCAAAATCTAAAAAAAATGAAAAAAAAAAAGGAGGGGAGTCTCAATAATCTAAGCTCCCACCTGAAAACTAGATGAGGAACAAAATAAATCCAAAGCAAGCAATAGGAAGGAAATAATAAAGTGAGAAATCAATGACAAAGAAAATAAACATAGAAAGTCAATGAAACAGAAAGCTTGTTCTTCGAAAATATCAGTAAAACTGACAAACCTCTAACAAGTTTGATAAAGGAAAAAGGAAGACCAATTTTTTTTAAATGAGGAATGAAATGAATTATCGCTACAGCGCCTAAAGATACCAAAAGATAATAAGGTAATAATACAATGAAGAATTCTACAAGCATAAATTGGACAACTTAGATAAAATGGGTCAGTTCCTTGGAAAGTACAAACCACCACAACACACCCAATATAAAATAAATTTGACTAGTTCTATAACTATTAAATAGGACTCAGTTCCAAAACTCAAAAAATATTAAATTAAGATAATTAAATTAGGCAAAGTTTTAGCATAGTGACTGGCACTTAGCTAGTGCTTAATAAACATAGTAATATGGGACCAGCAGATGGTGTAATGGTTACATTGCTGGACTCCCAAATAGTCAACAGTGGTTCATGTCCCAGATCCAGAGGCTTAAAAGTCACATTGGGCACACATGCAATGCATGCTCAAAATCCCAAGAGGAGAAGGGACTGCGGTGTGGCCATCCTTCCTGGGGGGTGATTTCTCACTTTCTGTCTCTGTCTCTCTGGTGAGTGCACACGCCCTATAGCAAAATCTCTCTTAAAAAAATAGCCATAACCATTTTACTTAAATCGTTATAAGGACTTTCAAGGAAACTGAAGCTTCACAAAGATAAAATTCTTTACTAATAATTAACAGAGTAAGAATTTGAAATCACTACCCTTTCCTGTAGAGTTTATAATCCATACTACAACTACCTACTTGGAGACGTGTCAACCAATAGTTCTTCATAAACAGGAAAACTGTAAAGGAGTAAGGTTCTCCTAAAAACCCGGACACCAGTATAGGCTTACCAAGTAATTTTCTCTACCAGTGTACAGCAATAATTCTCAAACGTTAGTGCACATCAAAAATCACATGTTTGTAATAATACAGATCACCGAGTCTCAGTCTCAACACAAGAATTTTCATTTTAACAAATGCCCAGTTGATGAATCATACTTTGAGAATAACTATATATGGTTATGACTGATGAACAGAAATGGTGTTAGTCCACCCATTTCCCAATATCAGAACCTATCACGCCATAGAAGGGAAAGGAAATAAGACAGTATAATGCTCTAAATTGTGATTCACTGGGTTGGCCTTGTGGCCTAGCAGTTAAGGGAGCCAGATTCCCACATAGTTAACTGCATGGTTCAAATCATAGTCCTGGACCAAAGACCCTCTGCCCAGACTTCTCCCTCTTGCTCCCCAGTCTAGCCAGGAGCCAGGATAAGCCAATCAGCAACCATATACATCTCAGTTAAAAGTGGCCCCTTTCAGGGATTTTGACCACTGAAGACCTACTGCCCAGACTTCACCTCCTGCTCCCTGGCAACTGCACCATGCAGTTTTCATTTTTTGACAAAAATAATTTTTCTTCTCTTTTTCTTATTTTTTTGTCTTGGTTGGTTTTTTTTCCTTTTTTTTTTTTCTATTCCTTTTCTTTTTCTTTCTACCTTTCTCACTTTTCTACACAGACTCCATACACTAATTTTCTACACAGGTCTAGGTGCTCAGTAGCCAAATATATTAATACTTTTAGGGTTAGTTTAATTCTTAGCTTTCACTGAACCAGTTGTACAAAGGGATAAAAACGGTACTATGTACAGACTGCAAGTCACTTCCTTCTGCATTCCTCTGATTGCTCAGATTTAACTCCAAAAATTAGGAAAAAAACATATAATCCATCAGATGATCAGAAACCACCACAGAGGCACAAGAAATATGAGAAACAAAGAAAATATCTATCCTCTAAGGGAAAAGAGTAACTCCTCTTTGTCCACAAATACAAGGAAACACATGGAAATGTCAGATAAAGAATTTTAAATATTCATAGTGACAAAACTAACAGAAGTGCAAGAGAATAGCGACAACAAACTCCAGAAGATGCAGGACAAAAGAGACACCGAGTTCCAGGAAGTGAGGAAGTTCTTGAACAATCTTAAAGAGGAGATACACATCACAAACAAGAATCAAATGGAATTATTAGAGATGAAGGCTGTAATACAGGAAATCAAAACTTCCATTGAATGTATCAAAAGCAGATTAGACCATTCAGAAGATAGAATCTCAGATGTATAAGAAATAACCGCTGACCTAGAAAAACTCACTAAAAAGACTAAGAGCCAAAAAAAAAAAAAAAAAAACGAGAATAATATACGAGTTATACTAGATACCATTAAATGCCCAAACATCCAGATCATTGGTATCCCCAAAGGTGAAGAAACTAATAAGGGCATAGATAATCTATTCCATGAAATCCTAGAAGAAAACTTTCCAAACCTATAAATGCACTCAAATATCCAGACCCAAGAAATACAAAGGACCGCATAAAATCAACATAAGAAGATCTTCCCTAAGACACATTATAGCCAGATTGACCAAAACCACAGACAGACAAGATACTAAAATTGGTAAGAGAGAAACGACAAGTTACTTTCAAAGGATATCACATAAGACTAACATCAGACTCTCATCAGAAACAGTGCAAGCAAGGAAAGAATGGGAAAATATATTCAAAGTGTTAAGTGAAAAACAATTTCAACCAAGAATATTATACCCAGCAAGATTATCTTTCACATGGGAAAAAAAGACAAAAACAATCTCAGATAAACAAAGCCTGAAAGAATTCACCAACGCCATACCAGTTTTCCAAAAAGCACTGAATAGAGTGCTATACCAGGAAAACTGAAGTCAGACACACAGAAACAATAGTACAAGAAACAACCAAGAGAATGACCAGCCTAATGGTAGGGACAAGTACAGAGTTGAATGTTAACTTCCAGAGTTTAAATGGAAAGATCAGACCACTGTTACAATGCAAATTCAATAGGAGAGAGATTAATTACTTGAGTCTAAACTAGTGAAATAGATTTTCTTTTACTTTAGACTAAAACATTACTGATTTTCTTCAATGCTTTGATTTCCGTATTTAAGGATTTTTGTCTTCTTTTTTTTTTTTTTTTTTTTTGAGAGGTTTTTGCCATAGGGCGCGTGCACTCGCCAGACAGAGAGACACAGAGAGACAGAAAGTGAGAAA
This sequence comes from Tupaia belangeri chinensis, assembly GCF_000334495.1. Lineage (NCBI taxonomy): Eukaryota > Metazoa > Chordata > Mammalia > Scandentia > Tupaiidae > Tupaia > Tupaia belangeri. The sequence continues at coordinate 137,935 of NW_006199840.1, read as the reverse complement.
TCACCCCCCAGGGCGGATGGCCACGCTGCAATCCCTTCTCCATTCTCCTCTTGGGATCTTAGGGCACACACGCACACGCGCCCGGCTTGAGTTTTAAGCCACCGAGTCCAGAACGTGAACTGCAGTCAACTACATGGCAGTCCCACGACACAGCCATTACGCTAACTGCTGGTCCCCTTGTCTTCTCTTAAACTGTTGATAGGTTCATCTACCAACTGTTTGAATTGAATCCTAACCTTTTTTTTGGGCTTTAAGTCTTTTTTTTTTTTGGAGAGATTTTCACTGTAGGGCGCGGGCACTCCCCAGACAG
>NW_006199840.1:128329-130032 GCF_000334495.1 Tupaia belangeri chinensis | reverse complement strand
AGAGGAGAGTGGAGGAGAAGGGATTGTGGCGTGGCTATCCCCCCTGGGGGGTGATTTCTTGCTTTCTGTCTCTCTGTCTCTGTTTGGTGAGCGCACAAGTCCTATAGAAAAAAACCTCTAAAAAAAAAAAAACTTTCCAAACCCAGTGAGGCACTCGAATATCCAGACTCAAGTAACACAAAGGACCCCACATAGAATCAAACCAAGAAGATCTTCCTGAAAGCATATCATAGCCAGACTGACCAAGACCAAAGACAGAGACAAGATACTAAAATCGCAAGAGATAAAAGTCAAGTTACTTCCAAAGGATATCCCATCAGGCTAATGTTGGACCTGTCATCAGAAACAATTCAAGCAAGGAAAGAATGGCCAGAGAAAGAGTGATCTAGGTAATGGAAGAAAGGCTCATCTTTGATCTTGGAGAGACCCAAGTTTGAATCCTAGCTCTGCATCTTATTACCTCTGTGACCTCAGACAAATTACTTAACTTGTGTCCTCATTAAAAGAAATCCATGGGAATATCACAAGGAATTTCTGTAGTACTGAGCTAATTATGTAAAAACACCCCACCCAATGCTAGAAACATGATCCTTGCTTCATAAACAAGATTGATTGCTATTATTAAGATTACCATCATTTGTCAGTTTTACTCATCACCTTAGCCTATATGAAAATGGGTTGATGTCCTAGAAATTAAGACTAGATTAATGTTTTTTGGAGGGGGGAGGTTTTTGCTATAGGGTGCGTGAGCTCGCCAGACAGACAGACAGAGACAGAGAGATAGAAAGCGAGAAACCACCCCCCGGGGAGATGGCCATGCCGCAATCCCTTCTCCTCCGTTCTCCTCTCGGGATCCTGGGCATGCACACACATGCGACTGACGTGATTTTTAAGACACCGGGTCCAGGACGTGAACCGCAGTCGACAACATGGGAGTCCAGCGACATAGCCATTGCACTAACTGCTGGTCCCAAGATTATCTTTTATATGGGGGAAAAAAAAGACAAAAACATTCTCAGATAAACAAAACCTAAAAGAATTTACCAGCACCATACCAGCTGTCCAAAAAGTGTTGAATGGAGTGCTATATCAGAAAAACTAAAGTCAGACACATAGAAATAAGAGAACAAGGAAACAACCAAAATAATGCCCAGCCTAATGGTAGGGACAAGTCTAGAGTTCAATGTTAACTTAAAGAGCTTGAATCGAAAGATTAGACCACAGTAACAATGCAAATTCAATAAAAGAGAAATTAATTACATGAGTCTGAACTAGTGAAATAGAAATTTTTTACTTTAGACTAAATCATTACTGATTTTCTTCAATGCTTTGATTTCCATATTTAAGGATTTTTGTTTTCTCTAAAACTGTTGATAGGTTCATCTACCTACTATCTGAACTGAATAGTAACCTTTTTCTAGGCTTTAAGTTTTAGGCAAATTTCTCTTAACATTTTATTTTGATCAATTAAAACTAAAACTTATTTTTGAAATTAAAAAATGCATTAAAAAACATCTATTAGGACCAGTAGTTGGTGTGATGGCTGTGTCGTTGCACTCTCATGTAGAAGACCACAGTTTGAGTCCTGGGCCCAGTGGCTTAAACTCATGCTGGGTGTGTGTGTGTACATGCCCAAGATCCCGAAAGGAGAATGGAGGAGAAGGGATTGCTGCATGGCCATCCCCACTAGGGGGTGATTTCTC
>NW_006199840.1:126234-128277 GCF_000334495.1 Tupaia belangeri chinensis | reverse complement strand
CCACGCCCACAAACAAAAAACCCCCAAAAAAAAAAAAAAAAAAAAGAAAGAAAGAAAAGAAAAGAAAAAAACACCTATTGGGAGCCAGCAGGTGGTATTGTGGTTAAGGATGCTGGACTCCCACATGGCTGACCGTGGTTTGAGTCCCAGATCTGGTGACTTGCTTTCTCACTTTCTCTCTCTCTCTCTTGTTCTGTCCCGTCTCTGGTCAAATTAAAAATAAATAAATAAAGTTAAAAACTTTTAAAAAAAACCCTATTAATACCTATTTAATGATGGCAGTAAGCTATATAGCCCTAGCAAAGTGCTACTTTATAGTATATTCACTTTACTCACTGAAGTTTATGACTAAAGTCAGACATGCATTCTTAAATATGTATATATCTACTATGCATAATATTGAAAGTCTTTAAATTAATTAAGATCTTGGGATCAGCAATTGGTGTAATGGCTAGTATGGCTATTTCTCTGGACTCCCATGTAGTCGACCACGGTTTGAGCCCCGGACGAGTGGCTTAAACTCATGCTGGGCGCGTATGCGTGCATGCCCAGAATCTCGAGAGGAGAATGGAGGAGGAGGATGTGGCCATCCACCCTGGGGGTGATTTCTCACTTCCTATCTCTCTGTCTCTCTCTGTCTTTCTGGTGAGCACAGGTGCCCTATAGCAAAAAACTCTCCAAAAAAATATATCTTTAGTGATACAATAAAATGTGAAAAAAATGATGAAAAGTTATTTGATGATGATGATGTGGACAGTAATGTCTTTATCTTGACTGATATGCATGGTAATTCTGCTGGAAAGAAATGTAATACACTGTAAAGATATATGTGATTCAATGTAATATTAAAAAGATTATAAGGGACCAGCAGTTAGCATAATGTCTATGGCACTGAACTCCCATGTAGTTGACCGCAGTTTGAGTCCTGGACCCGGTGGCTTAAACTCATGCTGAGCGCGTTTGTGTGCATGCCCAAGATCCCAAGAAGAGAATGGAAGAGAAGGGATTGCGGTGTGGCCATCCCCCCAGGAGGGTGATTTCTCACTTTCTGTCTCTCTGTCCCTCTAGAGAGCACACGTGACCTATAGCAAAAACCTCTCGAAAAAAAAAAAGATTATGATAATAATAAACAAAAGAGAAATAAAAGAATTCATATCATAAAATAACCTGGACTTTTCCAGTCCTGTACTATAATCAGTGGAGATTACAGAAGAGCAGTCACAACTAGAGGTTTATCTTGAGGAAGACTTTGAAGGAAGAAGAGAATGATCTTTGCTAGTAGATGGTACATCACAGAATACTTGGTAGGCAGGGCTGAATTGAGAAGGTTTCATGTGTGAATTGTGTGCTAATTGACCTGTGTGTTTTTCAACAGTCTGAGTAGTTGACATGTAAATATTTTCTTAAAAATATTTAAAGCCATACTATCTCTGTTATATACTAACAATCAAAATCATAACAAATATTTCAATAATTATCTTTAAATTCGGTTTCTTGAAATTTTGAAAATTGTTTAACTGTCAAGAACTATGGAATATGGGACCAGCAGTTAGCGTAATGGTTATGTCGCTGGACTCCCATGTAGTCAACTGCAGTTCGCATCCCAGACCCAGTGGCTTAAAGCTCACGCCGGGTGCGTGTGCGTGTGTGCCCAGGATATCCTGAGAGGAGAATGGAAGAGAAGGGATTGTGGCATGGCCATCCCCCCTGGGGGGTGATTTCTCGCTTTCTGTCTCTGTCTCTCTCGGTCTGTCTGGCAAGTGCATGCGCCCTATAGCAAAAACCTCTCCAAAAAAAAAAAGAAAAAAAGAACTATGGACTGTGAACAAAAAAATTTTGATATGTAAATGTGGGAAAAATGTAAAAATAAATAAATAAATACATAAATGTTTTTAATAAAACCCTACCCCTGGTGGCTTTAAAAAAACACACTCTGCCTCCTCTCATTAGCGGCCTGAGGTGAACTTTCAAAATGGTTCGCAGGGGACCAGCAGTTAGTGTAATGGCTATGTCGCTGGACTCCCATGTAGTCGACCCCGGTTC
>NW_006199840.1:122030-126102 GCF_000334495.1 Tupaia belangeri chinensis | reverse complement strand
CTCTGTCTGTCTCTGTCTGGCGAGCACACACACCCTATAGCAAAAACCTCTCCAAAAAAAAAGAAAAAAGAAAATGGTTCGCTACTCACTTGACCCAGAGACCCCCCCCACAATGTCATGCAAGTCAAGAGGTTCAAATATTCGTGTTCACTTTACAAACACTCATGAAACTGCCCAGGCCATCAAGGGTATGCACATCGGAAAAGTCACCAAGTATCTGAAGGATGTCACTTTACAGAAGCAGTGTGTGCCATTCTGTCGTTACAATGGTGGAGTTGGTAGATGTGCCCAGGCTAAACAGTGGAGCTGGACACAAGGTCGGTGGTCCAAAAAGAGTGCTGATTTTTGCTGCACATGTTTAAAAATGCAGAGAGTAATGCTGAACTTAAGGGGTTAGATGTAGATTCTCTGGTCATTGAGCACATTCAGGTGAACAAGGCGCCAAAGATGTGCTGTCATCCATACAGGGCTCATGGACGGATTAACCCATACATGAGCTCCCCCTGCAACATTGAAATGATCCTCATTGAAAAGGAGCAAATTATTCCTAAACCTGAAGAGGAAGTTGCACAGAAGAAAAAGATATCCCAGAAGAAACTGAAGAAACAAAAACTTATGGCACGGGAATAAAGTCAGCATAAAATAAATGTAGATAAAAGGAAAAGGAGAAAAACAAAACACTCTGCATATACTCCACACACTCCAAATCCAAACAGGATGGAAAAATGGAGAAAAGTGCATATCTTCTGGCAAATAAATTAAAAATATGTTTTTTTAGGGGCTGGCAGGTGGCTTGATCGTTACTGAGAATCACATGACTGACCACAGTTCAAGTCCTGGAACTGGCTACTTGCTTTCTCCCTTTACCTTTCTCACTCTCTCTCTGTCTGTCTCTGGTCAAATTAAAAAGATAAAATAAAATAAATGGAATTAAATAAATAATTCCTTTTTTAAAAAGAATTATTTTATGGTTGTAGTCTCCCCTAGCTAGTGTCCCCTGTTCCAGACCCAGCCAGGGCAGAAAGCTGCTACGCATCCCCACCTTTGCCTGTTTTGGGCCTTGGGATTCAACTTCATGGATGTGAAGTCTCCCCCAGCTAGTGCCCCCTGTCCCAAAAGTAGCACCAGCCAGGTAGGATAGCTGCTTTGCTCCCTCTTGCTCCCCTCTGTCCTTTCTAACTTTTTTTCTCTTTTTGCAAAACAGCTCTCTGCCCTCCTTGGCCCATTCTCTTTTTTTTTGAGGGGGGGCGGGGGGAGGTTTTTGTTATAGGGCACGTGTGCTCACCAGAAAGACAGAGACAGAGAGACAGAAAGCGAGAAATCACCCCCCGGGGAGATGGCCACGCTGCAGTCCCTTCTCCTCCATTCTCCCCTCGGGATCTTGGGTATGCACGCACACGTGCCCAGCGTAGTTTAAGCCACCCGGTCCAGGACTCGAACCATGGTTGGCTACATGGGAGTCCAGTGACATAGCCATTACGCTAACTGCTGGTCCCAGCCCTTTCTCTTTTCAATCTGTCTTTTTTCTCACCTAGGGCAGAAAGCTGCTAGGCATCTCCACCTTTGTCTGTTTTTGGCCTCAGGGTTCAACTTCATAGATGTGAAGTCTCCCCCAGCTAGTGTCCCCTGTCCCAGACCCAGCACCATCCAGGTAGGATAGGTCCTTTGCTCCCTCTTGCTCTCTTCTGCCCCTTATAACTTTTTTTTATCTCTTTTTGAATAACAGCTTTCTGCCCTCCTTGGCCCTTTCTCTTGTTAATCTCTGTATTTTTTCTCACCTATGGCAGAAAGCTGCTAGGCATCTCCACCTTTGCCTGTTGTCCACCGCGCAGTTTTCTATTTTCATCCCAATTTTATTTTTTGCAAAGTGATATTTTTTCCTTTTCCACCTTTTTCGTCTAGAAATATCATTCTTTTTTCTTCACCCTCTCTCCCTATTTCTATTTCCTACTTTCTTTTTCTTTACCTTACATTTTTGTTTTACTTCTCAGCCTTTACCCTCTGCCTAGAGATGATTAGGTGCATAGTAGCTAACCATCTGAGAACTGGGAATTTTAGAGAATTATTTGCATATCACTATAATGGTTGGAAAAATAGTTAAATTCCCCGTTACACATCCAACTGTAAAACTCCTCCTGTGATTCTCATATTTGAGGACTTAGTAGAAGGGAGAAAATACCACTAAATTACTTCACAGTAGGGGAAACACACAAGGTCACAGTCACGGAATCCCTCTCCAACAAACTGACCAGAAGTGAATATATTACAAAATGACTAAAAATCAAAGAAGAGCCTCAAGGATGAGAGAATCAAGTAGTACTTCTCCACCAAGGGAACAATGTAACCTTTCTCCAAGAAGGGAAAATTTAGAGCATATTACCAAAATGTCAGAAAAAGGATTTAGAATATTTATGGTAACAAAATTCTATGAGGTGCAAAAGAAAAGAGACATTGAGCTTCAAGAGATGAGGAAGTCTCTCCACGATATAAAAGAAGAATTGGACACCATAAAAAAAGAACCAAACAGAACTGTTACACATGAAGGCTATAATACAGGAAATTAAAACCTCCGTTGAAAGTATCAAAAGCAGGCTAGACTATGCAGAATATCGAATTTCACAGTAGAAGACAAAACCAAAACCTAGAAAAAATTATCAAAAATACTGAGAGAACAGCCAAGAAAACCGAGGATAATACATGAAAAATACTAGATACCATGAAACACCCAAATATATGAAAAACTGGTATCCCAGAAGGTGAAGAAACTAATAAGGATATTGATAAAATATTCCACAAAATCCTAGAAGAATACTTTCTAAGTCTAGAGAGGCATTCAAACATCCAGACTCAAGAAATACAAAGAATCCCAAGTGAAATTAATACAAGAAGATCCTTTCCATGTCACATAATAACTAGATTAACAGAAACAACAGAAAAAGACAAGATAAAGATACTAAGATTGGCAAGAGAGAAACATCAAATCACTTACAAAGGCTATCCCATCAGACTAACACCAGACCCCTCAGTGGAAACAGAGCAAGCAAGGAAAGAATGGGAAAATATATTCATGGGGAAATATATTCAAAGTGTTAAATGAAAACCAATTTCGACCAAGAATACTATACCCACCAAGATTATCCTTCATATGGGAAAAGAAAATAAAAATGTTCTCAGATAAACAAGAATTTACCAACTCCAGACCAGCTCTTCAAGAAATTCTGAAAGGAGTACTATACCAAGAAAATTAAAGAAAGACAGACAGCAATAAGAGAACAAAAAACAACCAGGAATATGGCCAACTCAAGAGTAGGGATGAGTCTGAAAATATCAATCATAACGTTGAACATCAATGGATTAAATTCTCTGATCAAGAGACACAGACTGGCTGAATGGATTAAAAATCAGAAACCCTCCATCTGCTGCCTACAAGAAATCCGTCTCACGGATAAAGACATACATAGACTAAAAGTGAAGGGCTGGAAAAAGGTACTCCATGTAAATGGAAATCAAAAAAGAGTGGGAGTCGCTATACCAATTTCAGACAAAATAGGCTTTTAGACAAAAACTGTAAGAAAAGACAAAGAAGGACATTATTTATAGTAAAAGGGCTAATTCACCAAGAAGACATAACGCTTATAAATATCTATGCACCGAGCTCAGAAGCACCCAAATACGTAAAGAGAAGACTGCTAGATCTAAAAGGAGATATAGACTGTAAAACTATAATTGTTGGAGATCTCTACACCCCAGTATCTCTTTTAGACAGGTCAACCAGAAAAAAAATAAGCAAAGAGACTCAGGACCTAAATGATACCATAGAACAGATGGACTTGATAGACATCTACAGAACTTTCCACCCAAAAACCACAAAATATATATTCTTCTCAGCCGGGCATGGTACCGTCTCAAAGATTGATCACATGATAGGGCACAAAACCAGCCTTTACAGATTCAAAGGCATAGAAACTATATCCAGCATCTTCTCTGACCATGATGGAATTAAATGCAATATTAATCTCAAGAAAAGCCCTCAAAAATATACAAATACATGGAAACTAAATAACCTACTTCT
>NW_006199840.1:119387-121961 GCF_000334495.1 Tupaia belangeri chinensis | reverse complement strand
CAATGAGGACATGAGTTTCCATAATCTTTGGGACACTGCAAAAGCAGTCATTAGAGGGAAGTTCATAGCAATTAGTGCACACAAGTAAAAGATGGAAAGGTGGCAAAAGGACAACTTAACATCATGCCTCAGGGAACTGTAAAAAGAACAACAAAAAATCCAAAATAATGCCAGGAGAAAAGAAATAATAAAGATTCGAGCAGAAATAAATTTTTAAAAAAATAAGCAAACTATACAGAAAATAAATGAAAGCAAAAGCTGGTTCTTTGAAAAGATAAACAAGATTGACACGCCATTTGCCAGACTAATTAAGAAGAGAGAAAGGTACCAGATAAGTCAAATTCACAATGAATCAGGCGACATTACAACAGACATAACAGAAATATAAAACATCATTAGAGGGTACTATGAGCAACTATACACCAACAAAGAAGAAAACCTGGATGATATGGATAAATTCCTGGACACATAAAATCTACCAAGATTGACTCAAAAAGACATAGGAAGCCTGAATAGACCTATGACCAGCAATCATATTGAATCAGTAATAAATAACCTCCCAACAAAGAAAAGTCCAGGCCCCGAAGGCTTCATTGCTGAATTTTTAAAAACTTTTAAAGAAAAGGTAACCTCCATCTTACTCACACTGTTTCTAGAGATCCAAAAGGAACGAACCCTTCCAAATTCATTCTATGAAGCCTCCATGACCCTCATTCCCAAAACAGATAAGGATATGACAAAAAAGGAAAAATACAGACCTATATCTCTGATGAATATAGATGCAAAAATTCTCAACAAGATACTTGCTAACCATATTCAACAGCATATAAAAAAAGGTTATTCATCGTGGCCAGGTAGGCTTTATTCCAGGACGCAAGGGTTGTTCAACAGATGCAAAGCCATAAATGTAATACACCATATGAACAAAAAGAAAGATAAAAACCATATGATCATTTAAATCGATGCAGAAAAAGCATTCAATAAAATACAACATGGCTTTATGATCAAGACTCTCAGTAAAATTGGCACAGAAGGACCATTTCTCAGCATAATAAAAGCCATTTATGAAAAACCTACAGCTAACATTATACTGAATGGGGAAAAGCTGAAACCTTTTCCACTAAAAACTGGTACAAGACAAGGCTGCCGAAAGAAGAGCTGAAATTATCTCTGTTTGCAGATGACATGATTGTATACATAGAAGACTCAAGAGTATCCATGAAAAAACTTTTTGAAGTAATAAATGCATACAGTAAAGTGGCAGGATACAAAATTAACTTAGAAAAATCTACAGCACTTCTATATACAAACAACAAGCAGACAGAGACAGAACTGAAGAATATAATTCCGTTTACCATAGCCACAAGAAGTATAAGATACTTATATATAAAACTAACCAAGGAAGTCAAAGACCTCTACAAGGAAAACTATGAAAACCTTAAAAAGGAAATTGAAAAGAACACTAAAAAGTGGAAGGACATCCATGTTCCTGGATTGGGAGAATCAATATAATCAAAATGGCAATCCTACCCAAATTAATCTACTTGTTTCATGCAATCCCTATAAAATTACAAAAGACATTCTTCACAGGTCTAGAAAAGACAATCACAGAATTTGTCTGGAACCATAAAAGACCCTGTTTTGCTAAAGTCATTGTATGCAAGATGACTGGAGTAGGTGGCATCTCACTTTCTGACCCTAAAATATATTACAAATCTGTGATCATCAAAACAGCATGGTATTGGCACAAAAACAGACATGAGGACCAATGGAACAGAGTAGAGACTCCAGAAAAAAACCAAAACATATAGCCAACTCATCTTTGACAATGGGTACCAGTCAATCCACTGGGAAAGGGGAAACCTCTTTAGCAAATGGTGTTGGAAAAACTGGGTATCCACCTACAGAAAGATTAATCTGAATCCCTATCAATCACCATTAACAAAAATCAACCCAAAGTGGATCAAAGATCTAAACCTAAGACCGCAAACTATAAAACTACTGATGGAAAACACTGGGGAAACTCTGGGAGACATTGGGGTAGGCAAAGACTTCTTAAGCAAGACCCCCAAAGCACAGGCAATAATCCCACAAATAGACAGGTGGGATTATATCAGATTAAGGAATTTCTGCACAGCAAAGGACATTATTATTAGCATTAATCGACAACCCTCAGAATGGGAGAGAATTTTTGTTAACTGTGCCTCAGATAAGGGACTGATAACTAGAAAACACAGAGAACTCAAGCAACTTACCCAGAAGGAAATGATTAACCCAATTAAAAGATGGGAAAATGAGCTGAATAAACAACTCTCTAAGAAAGACATAGGAACAGCCAATAAGTATATGAAAAAATGCTCAACATCCCTCATTGTAAGGGAGATGCAGATCAAAATCACAATGAGATGCCAACTAACCATAGTCAGAATGGTGAAGATTAAAAAATCAAATAATGAAAAAAATATAAATAAATAATGATAAGTGCTGGAGGGGATGTGGTGAAAGGGGAACACTCCTACACTGTTGGTGCGAATGTAAACTGCCCCAGCCACTGTGGAGAACAATATAGAGGTT
>NW_006199840.1:111075-118624 GCF_000334495.1 Tupaia belangeri chinensis | reverse complement strand
ATATATAATTTTAAAATCACAATTCTCAAGGGTGTGCCTCGCTCACTTACTGTATCAAAAACACTGTAGCTCTGGGTCTATCTATCTTATTTAATAGGTTTTCCAAATGATTCTGATGCACACTAAATTTTGAGACTCAATGCTATACACATCAAAGTGTATTAGCAAAACCCAGTCTCTTACAAGAGGAGTGAATCCATACCATATTTTTCCATTTCTAAGAAACTTGACCCTAGAATAGATCAAAGTTCAACTCCACACTCAGAAAGTCACTTAACCTCTGTGAGTTCTAGAATCTCATCAGTGAAATGGAATAGTCACCTCCTTTGCTATAACCTTTCTACGAGGTAACCTGGCATCATATACCATAATCCTTAACTAGATTTCAAGAAATCTAGCCTATGGAAGTCATTAGAGATGTAAACAGATTTCCATTACCTCTAAGCATTTGTAGATTTAAAATTTGTGGGCATAACTATTGTAAGCAACCATGAAAAATACACAATATTTAGTAATTTTCAACTGTGCTAAAGAAGTAACTTAGGAACACTGTGACCATGGTGTGTGTGCAGGAACAATGCACTGAGTAAGCAAGAGCAACCACCCACCAAAGATCTGATTTTCAGCTAGCTTCCTTGTTCTCTGGTAGCCCATTAGAGAAAAATCACAAGAAGAGATTTTTAAAAAATGGTTTCTTTCATAGAAAAAAGAAATTAAGGCAGTTAACTTGTATCAGGGTGTGCACAAAAACACACGACTCACTATAGAAATGTGATTAAAGAGAAGCCTGGCACAGAAATCCATTTCCATATTTGTAAGTTTGGAATTCTTAAAGCCCTCAATGGTGCTCCTTGTAAATGTGAAGTATCTACTGTACAAAGATGTTTGCCCAATGTTTTTCCTTTTGCTTTAACTGGGATTCATATCAAGACACAAAATCTGGACCAGCCCATGGTCTAGTAGTTAAGGAAGTCACATGGCCAACTGTATTGTTAGAATCCCAGCCCCAGTGGCTTGAAAAGCATGTCAGGTACATATGCATGTATGCCCCAAATCCCAACAGGGTGGAGATATAGGGAAGAAGAGATTTCAACATGACCATGCCCCACTGGGAGGGGAGTATGCTTTCCTTTTCTTTCATTCTCTCTCTCTCTCTTTCTCCCTTCCTCTTTCTCTCTGGCAAGAACACCCTCTGGAAAATTATTTTTAAAAAGATGCAAAAACAGGGGTCAGCAGGTGGTATGGTAATGAAGATACTGGATTTACATGGCCAACTCTGTGGTTCAAGTCTCAGACTCTGTGGCTTGAAAAACGCAGGCGCATGTGTGTGCATGCCCAAAATACTGAGAGGAGAACAGAGTATAGGGGATTATGTATGGCCATACACCAAATAGATGATTTCTCATTTTCCCTCTCTCTCTCTACATCTGTCTCTCTCTGGCAAGTACATACAACCAATGGCAAAAATCTAAAACAACCAATCAAACAAAAAAGGATGCAAAAACCTCTTCACAAACCCCAAAGTTTCCTCATATCATATTATTTATAATATAAAAGTACAAATAATGTTTCCGCCCATATAGGAAATAACCAAGTAACTCGTGGCACAGAAATAAAATGGGATACTAAAAGCAGATTTAGACAAATATTTCATGATTTGGTAAACACTCACATTATAATCTTAAGTAGGAATAAAAGACAGGTCATGAAATGGTATTTAAAATACAATCCCATTTTATAGAAACATATGTTGGGACTGGCAGGTGATGTGGTGGTTAAGGGCACTGGACTCCCACATGGCCCACCACAGTTCAAGTGCTGGACCTGGCAGCTTGCTTTTTCACTTTCCCTCTCTCTCTGTCCCTCGCTGGTCAAATTAAAATAAATAAATAAATAAAGTTAAATACTTTTTTTAAAAAAAAAAAGCTTTAAAAAATATGTCTGAGGTCAGCAGGAGGTGTAGTGGTTAAGGCACTGGACTCCTACATGGTTGACCATGATTCGAATCCCAGACCTGATGGCCTAAAAATCACATGTGTACCCAAACTCCCAGGAGGAGAATGGATTGCAATGTGGCGATCCTCCCTGGGGAGTGATTTCTCACTTTCCCTCTCACTGTGTCTGTCTTTCTCTGGCAAGTGCATGCATCTTATGACAAAACCCTTAAAAAAATGTTTTTATTTTCAGTCAAAAGACAGAAGTTAGGGCCAACTCAGCTCCATGGCACAGCAGTAATACACTATTCCAGAGAGGCAAAATCCCTGTGGTAATCACGGTTTGATTGTCTGACCCAGTCAGCCTGAAACATACCAGGCATGAGCATAGGCATCTAGGATCTTACAGTCTGGAGGAGGCCTAGCAGTATGTAATTGGAGTGTGAGTAGGCCCTGTAGAGTGTTCTTTTCTTTTCCTATATATATTTTTTAAGTTTTTGCCACAGGGCTCATACACTCACCAAAGACAGAGGAGAAGCAGTGACAGGGAATCTGAGAAATAACCCCCCAGTGGGGAATGGCCATATCACAATCCCTTCTCCTCATTCTCCTCTCAGGATTTTAGGCATGTATGCACATGCTCCTAGCATGATTTTCAAGCTGCCAGGTCTAGGAATTCAACCACAGTCAGCCATGTGGAAGTCCTGCACCTTAACCACCATGCTACCTGCTGGCCCCATGGAGGGTTTTTATAATCTCTCTCTCTCATGATCTATCATAAAGAAAAAAAATTTTTTGAGGTTTTTGCCTTAGGGTATGTGTGCTCACTGGAGAGAGAGAGAGAGAGAGAGAGACAGACAGACAGACAAAGACAGTGAGAAGGATAGTAAGAAATCACCCCCAGGGAGATGGCCATACTGCAATTCCTTCTCCTTCATCCTCTTCCTACAATCTTGGGCATGCACACACACACGCCCAGTGTGATTTTCAAGTCATCAGGTCTGGATTTGAACCACAGTCAGCCATGTGGGAGTTCAGGGACGTAACCACTACACCGTCTGCTGGCCCCAGGAAAAATTTTTTTAATGGAAGTTAATCCATGGCCTGGTGGTTAAGGCAGCCGGAACCCACAGGCTGATCCCACAAATCAAGTCCCAGACTCTGCAGCATGAGAAACATGCAGGGCGCTCGTGTGTGTGATCAAAACATCCTAAAAGGAGAGACAGAAAAAGGATTGCAATGTGATCACTTCCCCTGAGGAGTTCTTTCTCCTGTCCCTCTCTCTTTCTCTCTCTAGCAAGCACACATACCCTCTGCCAAAAACATTTTAAATAAATAAATGAATTAATTAATCCAACAAAAAATTTAACAGTGGACTGTGCCAGATGGTAGGCTCAGAGATGATTTTCGTTTCTTTCTTCATTCTTTTGTCTGTATTTTCTACAATAAGCATGTCTCACCTAATCAGAAAAAAATTAAAAAACATTATTTAAAAGAAAAATATCAGACCAGCAGGTGGCGTGATGGTTAAGGCAATGTACTTCCACATGGTCAACCTGGTGACTTGAAAATCAAGCCAGGCATGTGTGTGTGTGTATGTGTGTGTGCCGAAAATCCTAGGAGAAGGGACTATAGCATCGTCATCCCCCTGAGGAATGATTTCTCCCTTTCTTTCTCACTCTCTTTCTTTCTTTCTCTGTCTGTCTCTCTCCAGCAAGCACACACACCCTATGCCAAAAAGAAAGAAAAAAAAAATAATAATCTAAATTTCAAGATTGGGTATAAGTTAAATAAATTATGGAAAGCTCCTGTCATAGGTTCTGGCACACAGTTAGCACTCAGGAAGTATTTCTTCCTATTCCCTATTCCCAGAGTAGAGCTAGGGTTTTGGGCAGGAGTCTATTTTCCAGGTCTGAACCTATACACTTCCTGTACAATCCTAAGTAAAGGGTGTAGGCAATAGCTTTTTTCATGAAGACTTACTCACTCACTCATTTATTCATTCAAAAATGTACTCAAGGGAACCAGCAGTTAGCGCAATGGCTATGTCGCTGGACTCCCACGTAGTCGACTGCGGTTCGTGTCCCGGACCCGGTGGCTTAAAACTCACGCCGGGCGCGTGTGCGTGCATGCCCAAGATCCCGAGAGGAGAATGGAGGAGAAGGGATTGTGGTGTGACCATCCCCCCTGGGGGGTGATTTCTCGCTTTCTGTCTCTATGTCTCTCTCTGTCTGTCTGGCGAGCGCACGCGCCCTACAGTGAAAATCTCTCAAAAAAAAATGTACTCAATAGCTATTATGTGTTTACCACTGAACTAGGTTCTATAGATACCAAAAATGAAAAGATGACATCTCTGTCCTAAGAGAGCTCTAGTTAATAATCAATGCAGACAAAAATTAGAAAAAAAAGAAATCAACGCAGACATTTGGGCCTGGCAAGTGGCATGGTGGTTAAAGGCACTGGGCTCTCACATGGCTGACCATGGTTAGAGTCTCAGACCAGGCAGTTTGCTTTCTCACTTTCTCTCTCTCTCTCTTCCTCCCCCCTTTCTCTGGTCAAATTAAAATAAATCAATAAAGTTAAATAAAATAATTATTTAAAAATAATTAACCGACATACTTATAACTATGATATGATAATAACTCTTTAATGAGGATACACACAAAGTGTAATAGGAACCCAGAGGAAAGTGTTCTTTTGGAGGAGGTATTCTAGGAGTTGTAAAAGGGAGGGTATTATTGAAAATAGCACAAAGAGAAATAAAAGAGTATAAAATTTTCCCAGAATAATACAGTTCAGTCTTGCTGAGAAATAAAGAACAAGAGAGGGAGAGTGGCAGAGAATGAGACTGAACAAGTAGATCACAAAAGAAATTGTCTGTCACATAAAAGAGATCGAATTTTATTGTATAGAGGAACCACTGAAAGAAACTGTTTAAGTTGAGTAGCGATTTGATCAGCACTACCAAAGATACCAGAGTCTTGAAAGACATCTTAATCCCCACTTATTTTCAGGGTGAAGAAAAAGACCCCACCCTCTAAGTTTGTTCTTCTTAAATGAAATAACATGAGGCAGTAAACAGAACTCTACACCTGGTACACAGTAAATATTCAATAAAGATTGATTGGATATGAATTTAGATGTACTTCCTGAGGGCAATCGCTGCTGAGGGCAGGATTTTAGCAGCACCAGCACCTTTAGTTTGGTCTTGGGTATGATAACAGGAAAAGCTCCTCTGGAAGAGACTAGTGACAACTGAAAATTCTAGAATCTAACATGAAACAGGAGGGGGTACCATATGCTGTTCTGTTGTACTCCAGTGTATAAATCCCCCTCAGGGTTGTATTTCTATAGCTGGGATTTAAATCCTAATAATGGGATAATATTACAGTCTTATTCTACACACTAACCTCCCTGGAATTCTGGGTGACAGGTGTTTATGTGCATGCATGGTTAACTGGAGGAAATTAGTGGTTTTACTTATGCTGTTTTACCTAATATCTCATCTGCTTAATTCAATTTGGTTGAATGGTTCTACAGATAAATACTGTAGAAATAAAATACTTTTGGATTTCTCCTCTATTTATTGAGGGTACACAATTTGCTTTATGTAGTCAAGAAGGAGACATTTGATTATTTCATAGGTGAAAAAAAAATGAGACTCTGAGAATCAAAACAACTCACCCAAGGTCGTTCTGATAGTAAGAGGCAAAGCCACCATTCAAACCTGTGTTTGCTGGACTCAAAAATCTCAAAAATGCAGTACTGTCTCCTCAAAAGCTAGTGTCTGAGGCAAAACACAACTGCCAGGATACAAAAATGATACTTTGTGGACGAAAAGGACAAAGCTTATAAATCTTAAAAAAATAAAATAAAATAAATGGAAGGATGCAAAGAAATACATAGCAGAAAACAGAGAGAAAAAAGCAGAGGCCAATGTTAGCTAGGCCCAGGTCTGTAAGAAAAGATGGAAGAACCTGGGTATGGGGTAAGGGTTGGAATTCATTCTTGTTGGAAGGAGGTTCTGAGCTGGAGACGAAAGCAGAGTTGAGAAAAGGAGAGTGAAAACCACCCCCGGTCACTACATTCTGTCCATTCTGACCTGCCCTCCTTACCTGCCATGAACCCAGTCCTGGCACATGTCACATTCGATCATGAAGCGGGTCACATCATAAGGCAGACGGCAGAGGCAATACACCGGCACTGAGGCCATCTTCACCGGGCCTTGGAGCGTTCTGTGGCGGGCCAGGTTCGTGGTACCAAGACGGGCGGGAGGCAGCAGCAGGCGTCCTCTCTGGACGATGGCTGGACACAAACAACACTTTTTACAGAGTGAATCAGGTCCCCCGGGCACCAACCCTAAGTTCTCAAGTAGGGAGATACCACTTCTGGGATGCAACACAGCTGGTGCAGCCACAAGGAACAACTGCAGAAAGTGCACCCTGCCTTCAGTATCCCTTTCACCCTACAGCAGAGCGCTTGGCCAGCAGTGCAGGCTCCCCGCCCCCTACCTTCTTCAGCCCCAGTCGGTGATACTTCTTTCCGGGTTTCAGGGAAATATCTGAAGCCTTTTCAGGAAGCTGTTTAATCCCTCACTGAACCCTTTCCTTGCTTGCCCCATGCTTCCCTGAGCTCCCTTTCTTATGACGCAAACACAGCCTAAAGAAAGAGGCTGGGGATATCTCAGGGAAAGTCCCTTCTCTCACCCCCAAAATAGGGGCAACTAGAGACAGATAAGGGATCCTTGCAAGTCTGCTCGGGTTACTCAAAATCACCACAAAGCCTTCAAGGACAAGGCATACCAGATTGGCCGTCTAACACTATCCACAGTTCTGGGGAGGGGCTCTGAGAGTTTAAAAGAGCTTTCCATAACACCCAATAGCATTCGTTCCCCGTCCAGTCGAGAGTCTCATCACCCTCAAAAATTATAAATAAATCTCAACTGCAGAACTTACCGGCTCATCTCCTACTTCAAAATGGCAAGGTTCTTGTTGCACCCCTGAAACTACATAGGATCTCTTTTAAACCCCTGAAACTGACTAGAATCTCCTCACACTCCTGGAAACTAAACAAGGATTTTTTTTTTCACCACTTGGAAAGTGACTAGCATCTCTTTGCAACCCCGTTAAACTGATGAGGGCTTCTCTGTGCCCCCAAATTAACAAGGATCTCATCCTAAATCCCGAAGCTAACAAGAATATCCTGGCAGCCCCGGAAACTTACAAGAGTCTCTTCAATGCTTCCCCAACTGACAGGAACCTCCTCACGCCCCAAACCTGAAAAGAATGTCTTCCGTCTCGAGTCCTACAGAGATCTCCTCATGCCCAAAGCTGCAGGGACTCCTCACGCCAGTGGAGCTCAGTCGCAGAGACACGCCGGCAGCTGGGCTGGCTCCGGGGCAGCAAGCACAGAGCCTCGTTCAGCGGAGGTTAGCCGGCTAGTTCCGGCCCCAGAGGCGGCGCGCGACGAATTCTGGGATCGACACAGTAAGGCTGCTAAGCTTGCTCCCCTTTCCCTGGAACCACCGTGTCTGTCGCGCGCCACCAGCCGCCCAGTGGTCCTTTAGGACCGCCTTCTCAATAGCACCTCCACTGGCCCAGCCGTTAGGGCCTCCT
>NW_006199840.1:110602-110962 GCF_000334495.1 Tupaia belangeri chinensis | reverse complement strand
GCCCGGAAAAATCCCCCCGAAGTGGTGGTGGGGAAAAGCCGGTGGCGGTGGTAGGCTATTCGGAATAGTCAATAAAGTTTATTCAAAACAATGAGGAAGTTGAGGCAGAAATGGGAGGAGAAATATGGGGCAAACAGCTACCATGTTGAGAGTGGCAGTGCTGCCCTGGGGAGGTGAGCCAACCGCCATCTTATGAGGGCCGGGCACTCAAGGTAATCGCGATGGAGGCGGGGAACCGCGGGTTCCTGGCTCCCGCGTGACGTCATAGAGGCGAGCACCGCCTTGAGAAAGAGGGGCGGTACTTAGCTACCTTTGGACTCGCTGGTGTGTCTTCCAGGTGCCCAATCGTCGCTGAAAACC
>NW_006199840.1:108757-110484 GCF_000334495.1 Tupaia belangeri chinensis | reverse complement strand
CGGGGCGTCACCAGTAGAGGCGGAGTATTCACCGCGGTTCCTGTTCCTTGAACACCTTTAGCGGGCTAGGCTCTTTCCCATGGTCTCTGTGTCAATTATTCTTAACTATTAGGGAAGCTCAGTGATTAGCCCCAAATGAAGATACAAGTTGAAAGAAACCAAATGACGAGTTTCAGAGCTGGGAAATGGCCTCTTACTCTCTGCCTTCGCTCCTCAGTGCAGTTCCTCCCTGAAGCTTCTGCCAACTTCACGACTCCCTCTGAACTCTCTTCTTTAACCCTACTGTTTCACTAAAGATCAGTTTAAATATAGCTCAAGGATTTCCATATATTCTCTTCACAATTTTCTGAAGATGGGGTAGGAAGAGAGGTTGAGTGAGTAGAGCTGGACACATGTTTTAAGATGGTGATGATTTTCACAAACATTCTAGAAAATTCTTTAGGCCATCTCTTGCTATTTTGTTTTCTCAAAGAAGCCAATCACGTTAATAAAGAAAACGTGTGTGTTCACATCAATTTCCTAACCAGTGAGGGTGGCTTAGGCCCTGTGGATGGGAAATCAAACTATAGGAGTTCAAGACCCCATAGCAAAGGGAAGATAAGAGCCCCCAGAAGCTGATTGCTTCTGTAAGGACATTCAGAAAGGCTTGGAAGAAATACATAAAGGTTTACTAAATAAACAGTATTGAGTACAAAAGGATTAGCATGTACAATGCATGGGTTCATGTGGGAAAGCATTTACTAAAAGGTGAGGGGTAGGCTGGTGAGGCAACAGGAAAATGTGCTCTGGAGGCTAACCTACTATTGGAAGGTTTCAGGTTCAGGTACAAAGACTTAACCTGAGGGACCAGCAGTTAGCATAATGGCTATGTCGCTGGACTCCCACGTAGTCGACCGCAGTACGCGTCCCGGACCCAGTGGCTTAAAACTCACGCTGGGCGCGTGTGCGTGCGTGCCCAAGATCCCGAGTGGAGAACGGAGGAGAAGGGATTGTGGCGTGCCCATCCCCCCTCTGGGGGGTGATTTCTCACTTTGTGTCTCTCTGTCTCTGTCTGTCTGGCGAGCACACGCACCCTGTAGCAAAAACCTCTCAAAAAAAAAAAATGACTGGGAACCAGCAGTTAGCGTAATGGCTATGTCGCTGGACTCCCACGTAGTCGACCACGGTTCGCGTCTCGGACCCAGTGGCTTGAATCTCACACCGGGCACGTGTGCGTGCGTGCCCAAGATCCCAAGAGGAGAATGGAGGAGAAGGGATTGCGGCATGACCATCCTCCCTGGGGGGTGATTTCTCGCTTTCTGTCTCTCTGTCTCTCTCTGGCTGGCTGGCTAGCGCATGCGCCCTATAGCGAAAACCTCTCCAAAAAAAAAAAGACTTACCTGAATGCAAGGGTCATGGTCATGGGCTGCCTGAGGCTAGAGACTGATCACCACCTCAACACCCTGTTGAGAGTGCTTTCTCACTCATGAAAGTAAGAAAACATTTTAGAAAAGATGAATATTATTGAACAAAGAATAAGGACAAAAGAGGGATGGGTAGGAGGTCAAACAGAGTAATGATTACATCATGAAAGATTTCAGAAATGCAAGAGTTTAGATTTATCCTGTAAGCAATAAGAACAGGAGTTTAAGCAGGAGTCATTCAGTTGCATTCGTGTCTTAGCCAGGGGAAGGTCCAAGTTCAGTGCAACTTGAAGTTTATACAGTGGCAGGGGGGGGGACTTCTTT
>NW_006199840.1:103699-108685 GCF_000334495.1 Tupaia belangeri chinensis | reverse complement strand
CCTACACCTGGATAGTAACTATAAGTGTTAGAAATCACATATAAATGTCACATGAAACCCAAATTAAATGTATCCTTCAGGTCAACAGCACCTTACGTAGATGTCAAAAATGATTGAGACATCTCCAACACCACCAAATGCAAGGGAAACTGTGACTAGGCTCCCAGGTGGAAAAGGACAATTGTAGTTTAAATATATTTGTCAAGCTTTATGAAACATATGACCATGTAACCATTTTTGGCAAATGGCAGATCCCATGGCGTAAGCTTTCTTAGCTTCACATGGAGGCATGAGAGAGAAGGCTACTTCATAGGTCTGGAAAAAAAAGACTATGCCCAAACAAGGATACTTGCGGCAGAGGTATGGCAGGATCAAATACTGTAGTTTAGATATTTTGAAAGTTGACTAGGCAGGACTTTGGGACTAATTGAAAATAGTGGGTGAAAGGAGTATGAATTCATTTATGAGTTAAATATCAGAGTGGATGACAGTGCCACTGACTTAGGGTAAATAGAAGGAAAAATAGGCTTGGTGGGGAATAAGAAATTAGAATCAATTTGGAGGATGTAGAGTTAAGCTGTGTGTGGCATATTAATTTGCTCACCCAACAATTCTTTATTGAGGTCTCCTGTATACCAGGCACTGTGTTAGATCCTTGAGTATGTGGAGGTCCCACAGGTAAGGTCCAGGCCTTCATGAAGCTGAAATCATACTGGGCACATCAGTCAATAATCAAATAAAATTTCATCATATCAAGCACCTACAATTATGCCAAGCACTGTCCTAGGTACTGGAACTTATGGGGTGAACAAAATAGACAAGGTTCCTGCCCTTCTGTGACTCACATTCCAGCAAGGGAGACAGACAATAAGTGAATCAAATTAGAGAATTTCCAGTTACAATGAGTGCTGTCAGGAAAATAAGACGTTATGAGATAGAGAATGATTTGGAGGGAAACTTGTCTATTTTAGATATGGTAATTAAAATGGTCTCTCCAAGAAGATGACATGTGAGCTGAGACCTAAACAATAAGAAGAGCTACCTAGGGACAAGGACAGAAGGAATCAAAAGCACAAAAGCCCTAAAATGGCGATGAGAAGACAGCAGGATACAGGTAGGGGTTGAGGTGGACCTCAACTTGGAATAAGAGACCCTGTGTATACTGTTAAGAGATATACTATCTAATGAGAGAAGAGAGGTAAAATTAACAAAGGCTAAAAAAGGTCAAACCCTAAGTTTGACCTAGAGGTATGAGCAAACTTCTATGGAAACAAAGAGACTCACAATTAAGGGTTTTCAGGAGTAGCATTTGACCTAGGTACAGTATCTTGAGAGATGACGAAGAGGAGCTACAGGATACTGGGGAAGGTAAAGTTGCCAGGGGGCTAAAACTGAGACGGTCAGATTTGTTGACAAAGGATCTCTTGCCACTGCCAAAGATGGATGGCAACTGGCTCCTGCTCTGAAAATGTGTGGTCTGATCATGTCTCACAGGAAGCAGTACATGTCTGAACTGGCCACGATAGCTCAAGGCTGTCCTGGAAACCTTCTTCCCTTATACCACCTTCACTAACAGCTGTAAATATCTACTTTTAGTAAATTTTTTGCTAGAGGTAATATGTACTTGAAGAAAAGAGACTGAGAGAGTGAGAAAAAAAATGAAAAAACATCCCCTGGAGGGATGGTCAGGCCACTATCCCTACTCTATTTCTCCTTTCAGGATTTTGGGCATACACACACCTGTCATGTTTTACACCCCCCTTGTCTTTTTTTACAGGCCACCAGATCCAGCCATGTGGGATCTACCCACATTAACAACCACACCACCAGCTGGGCCATAAACATTTACTTTTTTTTTTAATTTACATTAATCACTGTACATTTTTACAGGGTACAACATGGTTTTTCCCAGCATGAATGTGGTGCTTATTAGTCATGTCAAAGACATTACCACATACATTATCATCAACAAATAACTTCATTTTTGTGTCTGTTAAATGTTTACTTCCCCTGATTTTCTCTCTCCCACCCCATATCACTCACCCCCTTTTATACTGTCTCTAGAATCTACAGTTGCCCTCCCTGCTATTATATCTTCCAATTTTTTAATTTCTTCTATAGAGTACAGGCATTCAGTACATATTGAGAGGGCATGGAAACATTTCCCTTTAATTACACAGATAAATGCATTTGCACTATTAACATTCAAATGGCTAGGCTGAAGTTCTCCCCTAAGCCCCACTCAATCTCTGTTTACCTCCATAAAGGGAATTTCAGGGTCTTTTCCAATTTATTTCTCTGCATATACTATGTGTATTTAGCTGTTGAGATAAAATAAAATGATATGAACTAAAATGGACTATAAAATACATGAGGAGAAAGGAGTTGGGGAATAGGGGAGGGAAAACATGAGGAAGATCAGACTTGCTCCAAAACAGACATTAAAGGACAAGGACAGGGACAACAAAAAAAGAATAATGAAAAGCGACATTATCTGAGAATGCACTGTGTGCTAAGCATTGTTACACATTCTTTGCATTCGCTTAAGTCTTTCAACAATACTATGAGGAAGGTACTAGTAGTATCCCCATTTTATAGATTCAGAAGCTGAATAAAGAGACTTTAATTCATTTGTTCAACATCATATAGCTAAATATCTTTGCTGGGTTTCCTGGTGGTGCAGGTCCAGAATCCAGGCTCTTAATCACTCCATTATACCACTGGTGTGTATTTAACAGCAACTAGTGTCTCTGAGATAAATGTAATGGGGAAAGGTAATCAGTCATTGATTCTGGTTCTTTGTATAATTTGAATCACAGAAGCAAAATATGGTTTTTACACACCTAGAATAAAAATTAGTAGTATGGTGCCCCAGACATCCTCAATAGGTAGGTCAAAACACCAACCTACTCCTCCAGATCCAGTTTCATAATTGTGCCACCTGTGCAGAGCTCTGTTCTCAAAGGATGCTCTGGACTTGTCTTGTGGTCTTGAAATCCTTATTAATTTTATCTTCGAATTTGGGTTTGTAAGTGTAGTCTGATGTAACAATGGAGCATGCACATGAGCAGAGTAGATACACAAACTGGCAGTGCTCATAGCTTATGGACACTGCAGGCAGTGTGCATGCTGATCAATTGACCAGGCCACCTGTGTGCACAAATACATCTGGGGCAGTCCAGGGTACCATGGGGAGAGGGACGTCAGGCCAATACCAGTGGCAGAAGCAGCATCAAAGGTAGCAGTGGCCATAGCCCTGTGAAAGAGGAAGGCTTGTGCATAAGGGCAGCAAAGAGACCTGTGGGGAGAAGCAGATTCATCCTGTCACGAGGGCCTGTCCCTGAAAAATCTGCAGAAAGATAAACTTTTTGGGGCCAGCAGGTGACAAGGAAGTTAAGGTGGCTGGACTACACATGGCCAACTGTGCAGTTCAGTCCCAAACGCAGCAGCTTGAGAAAAATACCAGGTTCATGTGGGTCTGTGTCCAAAATCCTAAGAGAATAGAGGAGGAGGGATTGTAGTGTGGCAATCTCCCCGCGGGTTGCGCTCACTCTTGCACGCTCTCTCTCTCTCCCCCTTTCACTCTCTCTCTCTCTCTCACGCAAAAATCTAAA
Source organism: Tupaia belangeri chinensis (assembly GCF_000334495.1). Taxonomy (NCBI): domain Eukaryota; kingdom Metazoa; phylum Chordata; class Mammalia; order Scandentia; family Tupaiidae; genus Tupaia; species Tupaia belangeri. Next base: position 105,071 of record NW_006199840.1, on the reverse strand, counting down.
AGAGGAGAAAGATTAACTCTTCAGCCTGCATACTGGGACAGGACCCACTGGTGCTCAGTCTGTAAACTTTGCCAGGAAATTATTACTAAATAAAAACATAGCCATGAACATTCCAGTAAAGTATATGAGGGGATAATTAGAATTCTTTAAAAAAATCATAACCTTTTGGCAAAGATCAAGTGTAGAATTCTTTGAAAAGTTTAGAATCTGGTTTTGAAAACTGGTGCAACATTGCAAAGCAAATATCAGTGGGCTTAGAAATAGAATTTCAAATTAAAGTGATCATAATAGGGATCATCCAGTTGCATGGCAGTGACAAAATGCTCTGTGATGTTGAAACAACATGGTCAGGTCAGAGGTTCACTTCCCAAATCCTCCCTGTTGTGCCCCCATGTGTGCAAGTGCCCATGATCATAGCCAGCAATGCTGGGTGTGTGTGGATTGTAATGTGCAGACCCTATTGGGGGGTACTTGAAGACTCTGTTGAGGGTACCCATCTCCCTCTCTCTCTCACTCTCACTCTCTCTGAAGATGTTCATAGATAAACTTTTTTAAAAGGAGGTCTGGCTCTAGGGTCTGGTGGTAAAGGCATGCCATGACCTGCTCTGCAAAACGTGTTTTCTGAGTTGGAGGGGGCTGTAGATTAGAAATAAACACACAAAGACATAGAAGTATAGAAAAGTGAGGATCAGGAGAAGAGGCCAGGCCTTCAGAAGAAGGTTCCACATGGCTCCAGCGAACTAGGTATTGCAGGGAATGAAGATTTTGTACTGATAATTCAGCCTCCAGCAAACAAGCTAGCAGCAGAAGAGGCCAGGCCTTCAGAAGAAGGTTCAAATGGCTCCTGCGAACTAGGTATTGAAGGGAATGAAGATTTTGTACTGATAATTCAGCCTCCAGCAAACGAGCTAGCGGCAGAAGAGGCCAGACCTTCAGAAGAAGGTTCCACATGGCTCCAGTGAACTAGATGGATCTAAGAGCATAGTAGCTAAACATCCAAATACTAATAGGGTTAAAATATTCCTCAATATCTACTGAATCTGCTGCACCAGTGATCACAACAGAACGGCAAAGAGATTCTAGATCACCTCTGACCGCTTGCTCCTGAACACTCAGTCTGAACTTCAAGAATTCGAAAGAAACACACTGTCCATCAGATGACAAGAAATCACTGCCGGATCACAAGAAATATGGGAAAACAAGTAAATACCTCTCCTCCAAGGGAAAAGAGTAACTCTTCTTCACAAACAGTTTGGTGAAAATCATGGAAATGTCTGATAAGGAATTTAGAGCATTCATAATGTCGAAGCTAACAGAGATGAAAGAGAAGAGAGATAATGAACTGCTAAAGAGAAAGGAGAAAGAAGTTGAC
>NW_006199840.1:81658-102738 GCF_000334495.1 Tupaia belangeri chinensis | reverse complement strand
AAGAATGTAAATTAAGTTACAAAAAAAAAGTTTCAGGAAAAAAATATAATATATATCTATTCAATGACTGCAGTAAGATATATAGCCCCAGTCAGGTGCTACTTTATACGACATGTAAAGTTAGACTTGTGTTCATGGAAATGTATATATCACCTGTGTTTGCTATGAAAATATTTAGATTAATTAAGGTCTTTAGTAATTCAATAAAATGTGGGGGCAAAACAGTATAGAAAGCCAACATAGATACCAGAGACAGTGTGGGAGATGGCAGAGGGTAAGAGATAGGGAATCAAGGATGGGGGAAAAAAGGCAAAACATACAGAAAACAAGAAATGGAAGATTATTTGCTGACAATAACATGCTTGTTGATGTGCTTGATTGAGACAATATACAGTGTACTCTGGATGGAAAATCTCATTTTGTATGCTGTAATGATGCACAGTGAATGAATGCAAAAATATTGAAATAAAAAAAAAAGAAAAGTGAGGATCAGGTGGGCCCAGCTTCTCTAATGAAAACCCATGACCTAGAACCGGGCTCAGGTTTAACCTTTTAAAGGGTAGAAAATGGGAAAAGAGGAAATGGAATGCAAAGCTAGTTGTTTTTGGATGTTAATCATCTAAAGATGTGAAAATGACTGGTGCTACATAGTTTCTCTGATCTTTTTGGGAGGAAATGTGATAAAAACATGTGGCTTTCTTTAGCCTGATACTGCTCTGCAGTATCAACAACAATAGACAGTTAGCAATTTTGTATGCAAGTTTTTCATAGCTATGCAAATGAAGCTCACAGAACTGCATTTCTGCATGTGTCTAAAAGTCACCATGTTTGCTCACATGCTTTGTTCTCTACAAAGGCATCCAGATCTCACATGTACAGCTGTTCGGTTTGAGTCCTGGACGCAGCAGCTTGAGGAACATGCAAATGTATGTCCCAGATCCTAACAGGATAGAGAAATGGAGGTGGGATTGTAATGAGACCATGCCCTGATCGGGGGGTGCTTTTGTCTCTCCCTCTCTCTCTGTCTCTCTCTGGCGATCATACATACCCTTTAGCAGAAAAAAAAATCAAAATAGATACATTTTAAATGAAAAGCTTCCAATTAACCATTTATTTTATTTTATCTGTTTTAGGTTTTTGCTATAGGGTGTGTGCACTTGCCAGAGAGACAGACAAAGAGGAAAAATGAGAAATCAACCAATAGGAGGGATGGCCATGCTGCAATCCCTTCTTCTCCAGTCTTCTCTCTGAATTTTGGGCACCCAACATGAATTTCAAGCCACCAGGTCTGGGACTTGAACCATAGTTGGCCAAATGGGAGTTCAGTGCCTTAATCATGGCCCCAAAGGAAAAACTTTTAAATTGTCTTTCTCATTAGTATAATCCCAAAAGGAGATTGGAAGAGAAGGGATTGTGGTATAGATTTCCCACTTTCTCTCTGGAGAATGCATGTGCACTATGGCAAATATTTTTTTTAAAAAGTGTTTTTTTTTTTTCTTAAACTTGAAGATAAAAGAGTACAAAACATAAAGAAGACAGAAGACATTCTAATTGCATAGAAATCATGAAGCCATTTTCCATTTCTTGTATAACTCCACAAGTTACAGAAAATGTCACAGGAAACATTAAAATGTCATGTCACATGACAAAAACCTACTAAAAATTTTTTTAAACCAAATTTACTAATTGGAAGGGTGTTTTAAACAATAAGGTTTATTCGATCTTCTAATTTCATTTTCAATTTAAAATTAAATTTTAACATATAGGGATCAGCAAGTTGCATGGAGGTTAAGGATGCTGGACTCCCACATGGCTGACTGTGGTTCAAGTCCTAGACCTGGCAGCTTTCTCTCTCTCTCTCTTTCTCTCTCTCTGGGACCAGCAGATGGCATAATGGTTACATCACTGGAATTCCATGTAGTCGACCGCAATTCAAGTCCTGTACTCAGAGGCTTAAACTCACACCGGGCATGTGTTCGTGCATGCCCAAGATCCCGAGAGGAGAATAGAGGAGAAGGGATTGCGGCGTGGCCATCCCCCTGGGAGGTGATTTCTCGCTTTCTGTCTCTCTCTGTCTTTCTGGCGAGCCCATGTGCCTTATAACAAAAACCTCTCATAAAAAGATTGTTCTGCAAGGATCCTCAGTTCTAGATATACTAAACTTTCTTTTGAAATAAGTTATCTGAAATTTATCCTGAAGCTATCACAGCCTACAAAATACTATTGACAGTGCTAGTAACCATTATAGTAGCAGAAAAATCGTCAAAATGAAAAGTTATCAAATGTTATTGTTATCTTGTAACTGATATTATTTTCAATTGAGTCAATTAAAAATGAAGTTACTGGGACCAGCAGGTGGCATAATGGTAATGTTGCTGGACTCTCACATAGTCAACCGTGGTTCAAGTTCTGTACCCATTGTCTTGAAACTCAAACTGGGCACATGTGCATGCATGCCCAAAATCCTAAGAGGAGAATAGAGGAGAAGGAACTGTGACATGGCCATCTCCCCTGGGGAGTTTTTTGTCACTTTCTGTCATTCTGTCTCTTGCTGTCTCTCCATTGAGTGCACATGCCATATAGCAAAAATCTCTCCTAAAAAAAGAAAATAAAAAAATGAAGTTGCAAAAAAATTAAAACTTTGATGACCAAATAATTGAAGTTGTAGAAAATTGAGCCAGAAAAATCTTATGATCAATCAAGTTATCGCATTATTTTATTCATTGTAATATACCAAATGATGACCAAAAAATCCTGCAATTTATAACTTTATGTCATTATTCATGTATCACTCTTACCCATATTGCATAAGTAATAAAATATTTTTAAAGAAAAAATCTTATTTTAGGACCTTTCATCGCACTTCTCTTATGCTTTTATAATAAATAACCCTCCATTTTCATTTTGCACTGGGTCCCACAAATTATATAGCAGGCTTCTACTCCTCCTTGATAGTAATTCTGAAGTGAACTGGAATTGTAGCCACATAGACTCACTGTTCTATCCAAAATCCTCTTCACTGGCAGTAGGGGTAAGGACAGGTAGAGGCATAATAGCACAGAAATATAGAGATTAGTTTGGATAGGTGTCATTTTCACAGTTTTCTTTATTTTAGAGTTTTTGCCATAGGATCCATGCACACTCTGGAGAGAGAGAGAGAGAGAAAGTGAGAAATCACATTCCCCAAGGTGAATAAGTGTGCCACAATCCTATCTCCCCCATTCTACTCTAAGAAATTTGATCCAAGCATGCACATGCACCTGGTGTGATTTAATTTTTTAAAATTAATTTTTCATTCATTCACTGAGCATCGTCACACCATACAAAGTTCTATTTCCCATCCAGAATATACTGCATAGTGGCTTAATCATACATGTTATCATCAATAAATTTCCATTTCTAGTTTCATTTTATATTTTATATATTTCCCCCTATTTCTCACCCTCTGTCATTTTCCACCCTCCTCCCACACTATCTCTGGTGTCTACAGTTGCTTTCCATTCCTTTTTTTTTTCTCTCCACACTTTATTGATTCACAAAATATCTTACATAATCTAACTACTTTCAATAGCAAGGCCAGCTGATATATACATATCTGTGAATACTTATCTGGCTTTAGCTGTGAAACTCTGAGCAGAATAAATATACTATAAAGTAGCACCTAGCCAATGCTATATAGCTTACTGCAGTCATTAAATAGTCATTTTTAAATATGTTTTTAATTTCAAGAAAAGCAGTTTTAACTTTAATTAATCAAAATCAAAGAAATTCTAAAAGAGCTTTGCTTAAAACTTAAAGCCAGGAAACAGGTTAGGATTCTGTTTAAATAGAAGGTACATGAACATATCAGCAGCAAAATCCTTAATTTTAAGACAAAAATCTATAATTCTGGAGCACAAAGCCTAGAAGAAAATCAGTAATGTTCTAGTCAAAAGTTATAATATTCTATTTCACCAGTTCAGTCTCATGTACGTAGTCTATCTTCTGTTGTGTTCTGATCCTCCCCCATTAAATTCTGGGATAAAATATTCAACCTCAGACTTGTCCCTACCATTAAGTTGGACATTTCCTTAGTTGCTTTTGAACTCTTATTTCTGTGGGTCTCTATTTAGTTCTCCTGGTATAGCACCCCTTGAGAACTTCTTGGAGAGCTGGTCTGGTGTTGGTAAATTCTTTCACATTTTACTTATCTAAGAATGTCCTTGTCTTTTCATTCCATCTGAAAAATAATCTTGCCAGGTACTGAATTCTTGGTTGAAATTGCTTTTCCCTTAACACTTTGAATATATTTTCCCATTCTTTCCTTGGTTGCATTGTTTTCAATAAGAGGTCTGCTGTGAGTTTGATGGGATATCCTTTGTAAGTTACTTGATATTTCTCTTTGCAATCTTAGTATCTTGTCCCTGTATGTGATTTTGGTCAATCTGGCTATAATGTATCTTGGAGAAGATCTTCTTGGGTTGTTTTTATTTGGGGTCCTTTGTATTTCTTAGGACTGTATCTTTGAGTGCCTCTCTAGGTTTGGAAAATTTTCTTCCAGGATTTCATGGAATAGATTATCAATGCCTTTATTTGTCTGTCCACATTCTGGGATACCAATTATCCAGATGTTTGGATGTTTGATGGTATCTAGTATTTCTCATATATTATTCTAATTTTGGGGGGCAATCTCCTCAGTCTTCATGGTGAATTTTTCTAGGCCAGTGATTCTATCTTCTACAGATGAGTTTTGATTTTCTGTATGATCTAGTCTGCTTTTAATACTTTCAAAGGAGGTTTTGACTTCCTGTATTATAGCCTGCATCTCTAACAGTTCCATCCAATTCTTTTTTAAGTACATATTTCCTCTTTCAGATCTTCCAAGAACTTCCTTACCTCCTGGAACTCACCAACTCCTTTCTCTTGCCTCTTGAGCAGTTCATTGTCTCTCTTTGTCACTATGAATATTCTAAATTCTTTATCTGACATGTCCTTGAGTTCCATTGTACTGTCTGAAGATGAAGAGGAATTGTTCTTTTTCCTTGGAAAATAGGTATTTTCTTGCTTTCTTGTATTTCTTGTGACCCTGCACTGATTTCTGGTCATCTGATGGATTGTGCGTTTCCTCCTAAATCTTGAATTTCAATCTGAGCATTTAGAGGCATGCGGGAGAAGGTGATATGCAATCTCTCTTCCATTCCATTTTTTACTCTTTTTGCATCAGATTCAGTGAGAATTGAGGAATATTCGGACCCTAATCACATTCAGATATTTGGATACTGTTCACTTTGACCTGTCTAGACATTCAATGTGTGGAGACTGAGTAGCCAAGGAATGAAGTTAAAGGAAAAAGGAAAAGATTTAGAGAAGAGGAAAGAAGAAAAAAAAAGAAAAAGAAAAAAGAACACAGAAAAAAGACAATAAAATATTTTAATTTTAAAAAGCAAAAAATGAAAAATGCAAGGCGTGCATGCACACTGTGCAAAAGAAGTATTTTGCAGCTCAAGTTCAGAAGCCATCTCAGGATGGGCCTCGGTTTGTGGCCTTCCTAAGTGGGAAGGGGAAGAAAGGCACAAATTAATACAGTAAAGGAGGGGCTTCAGAGTCCAGAGACTACTTTACCTTAAAAAAATGAAAAGAAAAAAGAATTAAAAGACACAGGGAGATACAGAAACAGAGACATAAAGATGGAGAAAAGTAGACAGAGGTAGTCCTACCCACTAGAAATGAATCTGGAGAAAGAAGTCTCAGCAGAATATCTTCATTTTCAGTCCAAGAAAGCAATATTTTCCAGCTCAAGTTTAGTAGCCATCTCAGGATATGCCTGGGTTTGTACCTTTCCTACTAGATATGAATCTGGAGGGAGAATTCTCATCAGAATATCTTTTAGAATATTTTTAGTCCCTGAAAGCAGTATTTCACAGCTCAAGTTCAGTAGCCATCTCAGGATGGGCCTGGTTAGTGCCTTTCCTACTAGAAAAAATCTGGAGGGAGAAGTCTCAGCAGAATAGCTTCATTTTTAGTCAGTGAAAGCAGTATTTCAAATCTCAAGTTCAGTAGCCATTTAGGATGGCTCTGGGTTTGCAACTTTCCTAAATGGGAAGGAGAAAGGCACTACTTAGCATGATAAAGGAGGGACAGAAGAGCCCAAAGAAAACTTTACCTTAAAAAAATGGAAAAAAAAGACACAGGGAGAGACAGAGACAGAAGGATGGAGAGATGGATTCAGAGGTAGCCCTACATGCTAGAAATAAATCTGGAGGGTGAAGTCTCGGCAGAATATATTCACTTTTAGTCCCTAAAACCAATATTTCACAGTTCAAATTCAGTAGCCATCTCAGGATGGGCCTGGATTTGTGGCTTTCCTAAATGGGAGGAAGATATGCACTAATTCACTTACAAAGGATGTGTCTGAGAGTCCAGAAAATACTTTACCTTAAAAAAAATATCAAAAGACACAGAAAGACAGAGAAAGAAAGATGTAGAGAATTATACAGAAGTAGCCCTACCCACTAAAACTGAAGCTGGAGGGAGAAGTCTCAGCAGATTACTTTTATTTTTAGTCCCTGAAAACAATATTTCACAGCTCAAGTTCAGGAACCATCTCAGGATGGGCCTGGGTTTGTGCCTTTCTTAAATGGCCTTGAGAAAGGCACAAATTTGCATGATAAAGGAGGGGCTTGAGAACCCAGAGAATACTTTACCTTAAAAAAAAAAAGGCCACAGGGAGACAGAGACAGACAGAAAGATGGAGAGAACAATACAGAGGTAGCCCTACCCACTAGAAATGAATCTGGAGGTAGAAGTCTCAGCAGCATATCTTCATTTTTAGTCCCTGAAAGCAATATTTCACAGCTCAAGTTCTGTAGCCATTTCAGGATGGGCCTGGGTTTGTAGCTTTCCTAAATGGGTGAGGAAAGCCACAATTCAGCACGATAATGGAGGGGCTTGAGAGCCTAGAAAATATTTTAAAATAGAAATGACTCAGGAAAACACAGAGCAAGATGGAAAGATGGAAAGTATACAGAGGTTGACCTACCTACCAGAAATGAATCCAGAGGGAGAAGTGTCTGCAAAATATCTTCCTTTGTAGTTTCTGATAACAATATTTCACAGCTCAAGTTCAGTAGCCATCTCAGGATGGGTCTAGGTTTGTGCCTTTCCTAAATGAGAGGGAGAAAGGCACAAATTACCATGATAAAGGAGGGGCTTGAGAGCTCAAAGAATACTTTACTTAAAAAAAAAAAAACAAAAAACAAAGGGCCAGCAGTTAGTGTAATGGCTATGTCGCTGGACTCCCACGTAGTAGTCAACAACGGTGGTCCCAACCCAGTGGCTTAAAACTCATGCCGGGCGCTTGTGCGGCCGTGCCCAAGATCCCGGGAGGAGAAGGGATTGTGTCGTGGCCATCCCCCCCTAGGGGGTAATTTCTCACTTTCTATCTCTGTCTCTCTCTGCCTGTCTGCTGAGCACACATGCCCTACAGCAAAAACCTCTCCAAAAAAAGAGAAAAAAATGAACAAAAAAGAAGGGAAAGGCACAGGGAGACAGAGAGAAACAAAGAGAGACAGAAAGATGGAAAGAAGAATATAGAGAGGTAGCCCTACCCACTAGAAATGAATCTGGAGGGAGAAGTCTCAACAGAATATCTTCATTTTTAGTCCCTGATAGCAATATTACACAGCTGAAGTTCAGTAGCCATCTCAGGATGGGCCTGGGTTTGTGCCTTTCCTAAATGGGAGGGAGAAAGGCACAAATTAGCACAATTAAGAAGGAACTTGAGAGCCCAGACAATACTTTACCTTAGGGGGAAAAAATGAAAAAACACAGAAGACACAGAGAGACAGAGTGACATAAAGATGAAGAGAAGGATACAGAGGTAGCCCTACCCACTAGAAATGAATCTGGAGGGAGAAGTTTCAGCAAAATATCTTCATTTTTAATCTCTGAAAGCAATATTTCAGAGCTCAAATTCAGTAGCCATCTCAGCATGGACCTGGGTTTGTGGCTTTCCTAAATGGGAGGGGGAAAGCCACTACTTAGCACAATAAAGGAGGTGTTTCAGAGCCCAGAGAATACTTTACCTTAAAAGAATCAAAAAACACAGGGAGATATAGAAACAGAGACAGAAAGATGGAGAGAAGTATACAGAAGTAGCCCTACCCACTAGAAATAAATCTGGAGGGAGAAGTCTCAGCAGAATATCTTCATTTTTAGTCCTTGAAAGCTATATTCCTCAGCTCACATCCAGTAGCCATCTCCACACCTGGTTTGATTTTCAAGTCATAAGGTCCAGAGCTTGAACCTTGGTCACATATGTGAGAGTCCAGCATCATAGCCACTACACCACCTGCTGACCCCTTTCTTTTTTTTAACAATTAGAAAAGTTTAATAATATTTTTATATTTTCATATTATACTTTAAATTTTTTTTTGTTTTTAATTCATTAATCTATATTCATTGACTGAGTATTGTAACAGCATACAAAATGTGATTTCCCATCTATTATATGCTGCATAGTGGCTCAATCATACATGTTATCATCAGTAATTTTCCATTACTACTTTCATATATATCTTTCCCCATTTCTCACAAAAAAAAAGAAAAAGAAAAAAGAACACAGAAAAAAGACAATAAAATATTTTAATTTTAAAAAGCAAAAAATGAAAAATGCAAGGCGTGCATGCACACTGTGCAAAAGAAGTATTTTGCAGCTCAAGTTCAGAAGCCATCTCAGGATGGGCCTCGGTTTGTGGCCTTCCTAAGTGGGAAGGGGAAGAAAGGCACAAATTAATACAGTAAAGGAGGGGCTTCAGAGTCCAGAGACTACTTTACCTTAAAAAAATGAAAAGAAAAAAGAATTAAAAGACACAGGGAGATACAGAAACAGAGACATAAAGATGGAGAAAAGTAGACAGAGGTAGTCCTACCCACTAGAAATGAATCTGGAGAAAGAAGTCTCAGCAGAATATCTTCATTTTCAGTCCAAGAAAGCAATATTTTCCAGCTCAAGTTTAGTAGCCATCTCAGGATATGCCTGGGTTTGTACCTTTCCTACTAGATATGAATCTGGAGGGAGAATTCTCATCAGAATATCTTTTAGAATATTTTTAGTCCCTGAAAGCAGTATTTCACAGCTCAAGTTCAGTAGCCATCTCAGGATGGGCCTGGTTAGTGCCTTTCCTACTAGAAAAAATCTGGAGGGAGAAGTCTCAGCAGAATAGCTTCATTTTTAGTCAGTGAAAGCAGTATTTCAAATCTCAAGTTCAGTAGCCATTTAGGATGGCTCTGGGTTTGCAACTTTCCTAAATGGGAAGGAGAAAGGCACTACTTAGCATGATAAAGGAGGGACAGAAGAGCCCAAAGAAAACTTTACCTTAAAAAAATGGAAAAAAAAGACACAGGGAGAGACAGAGACAGAAGGATGGAGAGATGGATTCAGAGGTAGCCCTACATGCTAGAAATAAATCTGGAGGGTGAAGTCTCGGCAGAATATATTCACTTTTAGTCCCTAAAACCAATATTTCACAGTTCAAATTCAGTAGCCATCTCAGGATGGGCCTGGATTTGTGGCTTTCCTAAATGGGAGGAAGATATGCACTAATTCACTTACAAAGGATGTGTCTGAGAGTCCAGAAAATACTTTACCTTAAAAAAAATATCAAAAGACACAGAAAGACAGAGAAAGAAAGATGTAGAGAATTATACAGAAGTAGCCCTACCCACTAAAACTGAAGCTGGAGGGAGAAGTCTCAGCAGATTACTTTTATTTTTAGTCCCTGAAAACAATATTTCACAGCTCAAGTTCAGGAACCATCTCAGGATGGGCCTGGGTTTGTGCCTTTCTTAAATGGCCTTGAGAAAGGCACAAATTTGCATGATAAAGGAGGGGCTTGAGAACCCAGAGAATACTTTACCTTAAAAAAAAAAAGGCCACAGGGAGACAGAGACAGACAGAAAGATGGAGAGAACAATACAGAGGTAGCCCTACCCACTAGAAATGAATCTGGAGGTAGAAGTCTCAGCAGCATATCTTCATTTTTAGTCCCTGAAAGCAATATTTCACAGCTCAAGTTCTGTAGCCATTTCAGGATGGGCCTGGGTTTGTAGCTTTCCTAAATGGGTGAGGAAAGCCACAATTCAGCACGATAATGGAGGGGCTTGAGAGCCTAGAAAATATTTTAAAATAGAATTGACTCAGGAAAACACAGAGCAAGATGGAAAGATGGAAAGTATACAGAGGTTGACCTACCTACCAGAAATGAATCCAGAGGGAGAAGTGTCTGCAAAATATCTTCCTTTGTAGTTTCTGATAACAATATTTCACAGCTCAAGTTCAGTAGCCATCTCAGGATGGGTCTAGGTTTGTGCCTTTCCTAAATGAGAGGGAGAAAGGCACAAATTACCATGATAAAGGAGGGGCTTGAGAGCTCAAAGAATACTTTACTTAAAAAAAAAAAAACAAAAAACAAAGGGCCAGCAGTTAGTGTAATGGCTATGTCGCTGGACTCCCACGTAGTAGTCAACAACGGTGGTCCCAACCCAGTGGCTTAAAACTCATGCCGGGCGCTTGTGCGGCCGTGCCCAAGATCCCGGGAGGAGAAGGGATTGTGTCGTGGCCATCCCCCCCTAGGGGGTAATTTCTCACTTTCTATCTCTGTCTCTCTCTGCCTGTCTGCTGAGCACACATGCCCTACAGCAAAAACCTCTCCAAAAAAAGAGAAAAAAATGAACAAAAAAGAAGGGAAAGGCACAGGGAGACAGAGAGAAACAAAGAGAGACAGAAAGATGGAAAGAAGAATATAGAGAGGTAGCCCTACCCACTAGAAATGAATCTGGAGGGAGAAGTCTCAACAGAATATCTTCATTTTTAGTCCCTGATAGCAATATTACACAGCTGAAGTTCAGTAGCCATCTCAGGATGGGCCTGGGTTTGTGCCTTTCCTAAATGGGAGGGAGAAAGGCACAAATTAGCACAATTAAGAAGGAACTTGAGAGCCCAGACAATACTTTACCTTAGGGGGAAAAAATGAAAAAACACAGAAGACACAGAGAGACAGAGTGACATAAAGATGAAGAGAAGGATACAGAGGTAGCCCTACCCACTAGAAATGAATCTGGAGGGAGAAGTTTCAGCAAAATATCTTCATTTTTAATCTCTGAAAGCAATATTTCAGAGCTCAAATTCAGTAGCCATCTCAGCATGGACCTGGGTTTGTGGCTTTCCTAAATGGGAGGGGGAAAGCCACTACTTAGCACAATAAAGGAGGTGTTTCAGAGCCCAGAGAATACTTTACCTTAAAAGAATCAAAAAACACAGGGAGATATAGAAACAGAGACAGAAAGATGGAGAGAAGTATACAGAAGTAGCCCTACCCACTAGAAATAAATCTGGAGGGAGAAGTCTCAGCAGAATATCTTCATTTTTAGTCCTTGAAAGCTATATTCCTCAGCTCACATCCAGTAGCCATCTCCACACCTGGTTTGATTTTCAAGTCATAAGGTCCAGAGCTTGAACCTTGGTCACATATGTGAGAGTCCAGCATCATAGCCACTACACCACCTGCTGACCCCTTTCTTTTTTTTAACAATTAGAAAAGTTTAATAATATTTTTATATTTTCATATTATACTTTAAATTTTTTTTTGTTTTTAATTCATTAATCTATATTCATTGATTGAGTATTGTAACAGCATACAAAATGTGATTTCCCATCTATTATATGCTGCATAGTGGCTCAATCATACATGTTATCATCAGTAATTTTCCATTACTACTTTCATATATATCTTTCCCCATTTCTCACCCTCTGGCATTTCCTACCCTCCTCCCACACTATCTCAGGTGTCCACAGTTGTTTTCCATTCACTTTCCCCCCCACATTTTATTGATTCACAAAATTTCTTAAATCTAATTTCAATAGCAAACTCTGCTGATATATACATGTCTATGAATCTATGTCTGATTTAAGGCATGAAACTCTGAATAAAATGAATATACTATAAGGTAGCACCTAGCTGATGCTTTATAGTTTACTGTGGTCATTAATTATGTATTTTTTACTATATTTTTTAATTTCAGGAAACACAGATTTAGCTTTAATAAATCAAAGAAATGCCAAGGAACTTTGCTTAAAACTTAAAGTTAGGAAACAGGTTGGGATTCTGTTCAAATAGTAGATACATAAACCTATCAGCAGCTAAAGACAAGTCAAAAATCCTTAAAACTGGAAAACAAAGCCTAGATTCTAGAAAATCAGCAATGCTTTAGTCAAAAGTCATAAAATTCTCTTTCACCAGTTTAGTACTTAATCTATCTTCTGTTGTGGTTTGATTTTCCCAATTAAATTCTAGGATATAATATTCAACTCCAGACTTGTCCCCATGATTAAGTTGGCCATTTTCTTAGTTTTTGAACTCTTATTTCTGTGTGACTGTATTTAATTTTCTGGTATAGCACTCCCTTGATAACTTCTTAGGGATCTGGTCTACTGTTGGTAAATTCTTTCAGGTTTTGTTTATCTGAGAATGTTCTTGTCTCTTCTTCCCATATGAAGTATAATCTTGCCAGGTGTAGTATCTATGGTTGTAATTGCTTTTCCCTTAACACTTTGAATATATTTTCCCATTCTTTCTTCACTTGCATTGTTTCCTATGAGAGAACCACTGTCAACCTGATGGGATATCCTTTGTAGGTAACTTGCCATTTCTCTCTTGCCAGTCTTAGTATCTTGTCTTTGTTGGTGGTTTTGGTCAGTCTGACTATAATGTGTCTTGGAGAAGACCTTGGATTGATTTTATCGGAGGGTTCTTTATATTTCTTGAGACTGGATCTTTGAATGCCTCTCTAGGTTTGGAAAGTTTTCCTCTAGGATTTCATGGAATAGATTGTCAATGCCCTTATGGGTCTCTTCCCCTTCTGGGATACCAATTATCCGGATGTTTGGACATTTGATGTTATCTACATTTATTGTATAGTATTTTCATTTTGGGGGGCAATTTTCTCAGTCTTCGTGGTAAATTTTTCTAGGCCAGTGATACTATTTTCTACATCTGAGATTCAATTTTTGGTATGATCCAGTCTGCTTTTAATACTTACCTATCAGCAACTAAAGACAAGTCAAAAATCCTTAAAACTGGAAAACAAAGCCTAGATTCTAGAAAATCAGCAATGCTTTAGTCAAAAGTCATAAAATTCTCTTTCACCAGTTTAGTACTTAATCTATCTTCTGTTGTGGTTTGATTTTCCCAATTAAATTCTAGGATATAATATTCAACTCCAGACTTGTCCCCATGATTAAGTTGGCCATTTTCTTAGTTTTTGAACTCTTATTTCTGTGTGACTGTATTTAATTTTCTGGTATAGCACTCCCTTGATAACTTCTTAGGGATCTGGTCTACTGTTGGTAAATTCTTTCAGGTTTTGTTTATCTGAGAATGTTCTTGTCTCTTCTTCCCATATGAAGTATAATCTTGCCAGGTGTAGTATCTATGGTTGTAATTGCTTTTCCCTTAACACTTTGAATATATTTTCCCATTCTTTCTTCACTTGCATTGTTTCCTATGAGAGAACCACTGTCAACCTGATGGGATATCCTTTGTAGGTAACTTGCCATTTCTCTCTTGCCAGTCTTAGTATCTTGTCTTTGTTGGTGGTTTTGGTCAGTCTGACTATAATGTGTCTTGGAGAAGACCTTGGATTGATTTTATCGGAGGGTTCTTTATATTTCTTGAGACTGGATCTTTGAATGCCTCTCTAGGTTTGGAAAGTTTTCCTCTAGGATTTCATGGAATAGATTGTCAATGCCCTTATGGGTCTCTTCCCCTTCTGGGATACCAATTATCCGGATGTTTGGACATTTGATGTTATCTACATTTATTGTATAGTATTTTCATTTTGGGGGGCAATTTTCTCAGTCTTCGTGGTAAATTTTTCTAGGCCAGTGATACTATTTTCTACATCTGAGATTCAATTTTTGGTATGATCCAGTCTGCTTTTAATACTTTCAAGGGAGGTTTTGATTCCTGTATTATAGTCTTCATCTCTAACAGGTCCATTTGATTCTTTTTTACAGTGTGAATTTCCTCTTTTAGATCTTACAAGAATTTCCTTGCCTCCTGAAGCTCGTCAGCTTCTTTTCCCTGCCTCTTCAGCAGTTCATTTTCTCTCTTCACTTGTATCTCTGTGAGCTCTATCACCACGAAAATTCTAAATTCTTTATCTTAAATTTCCATGAATTTCATCATACTGTCTGAGAATAAAGAAGAGTTATTATTTTTCTTTGGGGGAGAGGTATTTTCTTGTTTTTCCATATTTCTTGTGACCCTGTGGTGATTTCTAGTCATCTGATGGATGGTGTGTTTCTTCTAATTCTTGAAGTTCAATCTGTGTTCAGAGGCCTGCAGGAGGAGGTGATCTGCATTGTCTCTTCCATTCCCTTCTCACTCTTTGTTCATCAGAATCAGTGGGAATAGAGGAATATTCTGACCCTAATTGTATTCAGATGTTTAGATCCTGTTCACTTGTACCTGTCTAGACACTTAGTGTGTAGGAACTGAGAAGCCAATGAGTAAAGATAAAGAAAATAAGTAGAGAAAAAGAAAGAAGAAAATATAAAATAAAAAGTAATAAAGGATAATAAAAAACTATGGATTGTAATTTTAAAAAGCAAAAATAGAAAACCGTGTGGTGCGCGAAAGTAATATTTCACAACCGAAGTTCAGGATCCATGTGGAGATGGACCTGGGTTTGTTCCTTTCCTAAACAGAATGGGGAGAGGCACCTATTAACACAATAAGGGGTTTGAGAGCTCAGAGAATACCTTTAATTTTTTTTTTAAAAATTAAAAGACTGAGGGAGAGACGGAGAGAAATGGAGAGAGAGACAGGTAACACTACCCACTAGAAATAAGTGAGAAAGTAGTCTCAGCAAAAAAATCTTCATTTTAAGTCTTTGAAAGCAATATTTCACAGCTGAAGTTCAGGATCCATGTGAAGATGTGCCTGGGTTTGTGCCTTTCTAGAAATAAGTGAGGAAGAAGTCTCAGCAGAAAATCTTCATTTTAAGTCTCTGAAAGCAATATTTCACAACTGAAATTCAGGATCCATATCTCATATTATACTTTTTAAATTGTGTTTTAAATTTTTGTGTTCATCATTTTATTTTTATTTGACCAGATGGACACATGCACACACACACACACACACACACACACACACACACACACACACAGAGAGAGAGAGAGAGAGAGAGAGGAAAGTGATAAAACAAGCCAACAGGTACAGGACTCGAACTGCCGTCAGCCATGTGCGAGTATCCAGTGCCTTAACCACCATGCCACTTGCTGATCCCCATATTATACTTGTTAAATAAATTTAAATGCCAGACTTTTTTTGTTATTCTTTTGATTAGTTAGAACTGATAAATCAACTTCAAATAGGATCTACTAGATTATCATCAGTCCAGTCTTCCTCTTCATGTTTGGATTTCTTTGAGACATAATTATCATCTTCATAGCCTTTCCTGTTTTTTATAATTACGTTAAATGTGAGCTTAGCAGAATGACATCTGTTTCAAAACGGCAACTTTTTCATATTTGGGTGATTCATACTTTTTTACTACATTTCTTATGTTTTTCATTATATTTAGTAACTGTGACATGCAAGTTCTGTTTTCTCTGAGCATCAGGCTTTCTGATAAGTAAGTTATTATCTAGGGATGATATTTTGTTATTGAGTTATTGAGATAAAAATGCTTGAAACACATTCAAGCTGTATCCACAACAGACCTTGGCATTGCTTACTTAAACACCAAATAAAATTCCAGTTATCTTTTCTCATAATATTTGCAGAGTGTCATTTCTTCATGAAGCTCAAGAAAGACAGGCGAACTCATTCGCCACTGCTTTACATCTGAATTTGCCATTGGCAGTGTCCCACAGTCCAGTGCTGTTTCTGGCTACTATTGTAGTATATTGTGGAATCTGAGAAACAGAGAGCCTGGAGAAAAAGACCCCAAACCCTGCAATGCCACGTGTAAAACAGTTATACCACACATAAAGCAGCTTTAAACCACCAAGATGGTTCTCAGATAACCAGATGCCTCAACCTTCCTTTCTTTTTTTTCACCGAAAGCCAGGGATCTGCACTGGCTGCTTTATTTAAGGACTTGTGGCTGGGGTTGTGCCCAACGCAGCTCTAGCCACCTCCAGGAAAGCAACAGGACTTCCTGGTCAGCTCAGGGGGAGCCGGCTCCCTGCCAGGGGGCCTGGAGAACAGTGGCTTCAAGTCCCCCGGCGTTGGAAGGTAGGCTAGGAGGGCAGGACGTCCGGTTCAAACGGGCAGGGTGCGGGAGAGGCCCCAACCCGCCTCTGATTGTCCCCTGCCCAGGTGTCAGAAAACAGTTCGCACCCCAGAGGAGTGGGGGGCCCAGAAGTCCAAGAGTTTTGGCACCCAGAAAGGCCAGTTCAGGCCCCCCAGACCCAGCAGCCCCTCAACTCCATCCCAATTCCATGGGCACACCCCCAAGGTGAGCCTTCACAGCCACACTCACACACACACACACACACAGGGCTGCGACAGTCCCAGACCCACACCCTGGACCCCTGGAATGTCTCTAGACTGGTACCCAGAGGGTGGGGCCTCTGAGTCGCTACTGATTGGCTGTCTCTCAGGTGTCTATCCAATCGCTGTACATGTCCACTGGTTCTGACAGATACGTGATGGGCGTCTGTACCTCCAGGCACACGTACAAGAGATGACTCCGGTGTTGCGGGCACGGTCCATTTTCACGTCACAGGAGTTCTCGTGGTTGCAGAAGGGGCAGGTGAACTGGGTCTCAAGGGTGCCTTTCATTTTCTTCTTGGGTGGTGGCTTCCGCTTTGACTTTCTGTGTCCCATGTCTGCAAGGGGCTGGACCTGCGCTCGCTTTCCTCGTCGCGACGGCTCTCTCAACCTTCTTTTTAATTAGCACAGAGAATTCCACCATTTGGGTGTATCTTAATTTATTTTTCCACTTATGGAAAATGGACTTATAAAGCAGTTTTAATTTTTCACTATTACGGGGCTATAGAGAACATCCTGATAGGAGCTTCCTTGTGCCCAGTCATGATTCTCCAGGTGGACACTCAGAAGTGGGTTACTGGGTCATGGAGTGTAGATACTTCCAATTTTTTTTTAAAAAAGTAATTACTTTGATTTATTTTATTTATTTATTATTATTATTTTTAATTTTATCAGAAAGAGACAGAGAGAGGGAAAGTGAGAAAGGAAGACACCAGTGTGGAGACTTAAACTGTAGTTGACCATGTGGGAGTCCAGTGTCCTAACCACCATGCCACTTGCCAGTCATAATATTTACAATTTTAATATATACTATCCAATTGCCTTTCAAAAGCACTAAGCCAGTTTTCACTCCCATCAGCAAGGCATCTTCTATTTTTAAAAATCATTTATTTATTTATCTTTACATTTTCCCACTAACATTTATTTATTTTTTTTATTTTGGAGAGATTTTTGCTATAGGGCGCGTGCGCTCGCCAGACAGACAGAGAGAGACATAGAGACAGAAAGCGAGAAATCACCCCCCAGGGGGGATGGTCACGCCGCAATCCCTTCTCCTCCTCCATTCTCCTCTCGGGATCTTGGGCACGCACGCACACGCGCCCGGCGTGAGTTTTAAGCCACCGGGTCCAGGACGCGAACCGCGGTCGACTACGTGGGAGTCCAGCGACATAGCCATTACGCTAACTGCTGGTTCCCTAACATTTATTTTACATGTCAAAAAATTTTTGCTCATATGCCGTAGTTCATAAAAGTTAATAAACAACTTTCAAAATTTCAAAAAAATGAATTTTAAAGATAACATTTGAAATATTTGTTATGATTTTGTTTGTGACTCTATAACAACAGAGACAGTATGGTTTTCAATATTTTTGAGAAAATATGTTCATATCAACTACTCAAACTGTTGCAAAGCAAACACCTAGCGCACTATTCACACATAAACCTTTTCAATTCAGCCCTTCCTACTTACTATTCTGTGATATACCATCTGCCAGCAGAGATCAGTCACTTTTTCTTCCTTCAAAGACTTCCTCAAGGTAATTTGCAATCTCTACTGATTATAATGTTGGGCTGGAAAAATCCAAGTTATTTTAGGGTATGAATTCTTTCATATAGCTTCTCTGATCCTCTCTGCCAGGCAGAACTGTTTATGGTGCCAGACCATCTTTCCAAGAGCCTCTGTTGGCTGACTTGAGATCTACCTTAGTTCCATAGTTTTCTGGTTTAATCTTCAGATATGACAATTCCAGTCAAAGCCCTGTTCAATGAGTATTTCCAATTTCTGATTCAAGGCAACAGGTATTATGCAAATAAACATTCTGCCACAAATAAGGATACTCCCAAATATTTTCCAATTCCAGAAGGGTTAGAAGGGGAGAAAGTTTATGTTGCCATTTAAAGAAATGAACAAACAAGAAGGAAAAACATTTTAACAAATTGCTGAACCTGTCAACAGCTCAAAAGAAAGCAAAATCCTTAAATTGGGAAAAAACAAAGCATAGTAAAAAAAAAATCAGTAATGTTTTACTCAAAAGTCATAAAATTTTATTTCACCAATTCAGTCTTATGTAATTAATCTCTCTTCTGCAGTGCTACTGTGGTCCAATCTTTCTGTTTAAATCCTGGAGGTTAACATTCAACATTATTATTGATATTTCATGTCCCCAGCATTAAGTTGGTCATTTTCTTGGTTGCTTTTTGTTCCCTTATTTCTGTATGTGTGTCTTTATTTTTCCTGATATAGCACTCCTTTCAGAACTTCTTAAAGAACTGGTCTGGTGTTGGTAAATTCTTTCAGGTTTTGTTTATCTGAGAATGTTTTTATCCTTTCTTCCCACATGAAGGATAATCTTGCTGGGTATAGTACTCTTGGTTGAAACTGTTTTTCACTTAACACTTTGAATATATTTTCCCATTCTTTCCTTTCTTGAATTTTTTCTGATGAGAGGTCTGATGTTAGCCTGATGGGATAACCTTTATAAGTGACCTGATGTTTCTCTCTTACAAATTTTAGTATCTTGTCGTTGTGGTTTTCACCATTCTGGCTATGATGAGCCTTGGAGAAGATCTTGGGTTGATTCTGTTAGGGGTCCTTTGTATTTCTTGGGTCTGGATTTTTGAATGCCTCTCTAGGTTTGAAAAATTTTCTTCCAGGATTTCATGGAATAGATTATCAATGCCCTTATTAATTTCTTCACCTTCTTGGATACCTATTATCCAGATTTTGGGGCACTTAATGGTATCTAGTATTTCTCTTATAGTATTCTCAATTTTTAAAAATTATTGTCTCAGTTTTTTTGGTTATTTTTTTGGGGGGTCAGAGGTTTTGTGTTCAACATATGATATTTGATCTTCTGCATGGACTAATTTGCTTTTAATACTTTTGAGGGAGGTTTTGATTTTTTGTATTGCAGCGTTCATCTCTAACAGCTCCATTTGATTCTTTTTTTATGGCGTATATTTCCTCTTTAAAATCAGGCAAGAAGTTCCTCCCCTCCTGGAACTCATTGTTTCTTTTCTTCTGCATCTTCTGGAGTTCATTGTCTCTTAACTCTTGCATTTCATTTAGTTTTGTCACTATGAATATTTCAAATTCTCTATCTGACATTTCCACCAGTTCCACTATACTGTCTGTGGATAATGAAGGATTGTTATTTTCCCTTAGGGGAGAGATATTTTCTTGGTTTCTTATATTTCTTGTGCCTCTGCAGTGGTTTCTGGTCATTCTGTGACAAAAATCTCTCCTCTACTGTGTTTTGCAACATGGTATCCACAGAAAGATTTTGAGTTCAGATTTATAAAAAGGAGTTTCTACATTAAGGCAAGAGGTTCTGTAAGCGTTGAGGATTTCAATGTCCCTGTCTCAGTGTTTGGGGGTCTAGAAGATGGGGCTTAGAGCATAGCTTCAGTCACCTTGGTCCCTGAATGCGCCAGGACACACATCAGGTTTAAAAATGGCTTCTCTCAGTGTTTCGGTGGTCTAGAAGATCACATCTTCATATTTCTTAATACTCTAGCCTTTAAATTGCCAATCTGATGGCTAAAAAGTGGTAATGAAGTTTGTTTTTTCTTTTTAAATATTTTTTAGAGAAAGATTTTTGCTATAAAGCATGAGTGCTCACTGCAGAGACAGGGAAAGACAGAAAGTGAGAAATCACCTCCCCTCTCTCCCAGTGGGGATGGCCACACCGCAATCCCTTTTCCTCTATTGTCCTCTTGGGATTTGGGGCATGCATGCACATGTGCCCGGCATGACAAACTACTGGGCCCAGGACTCGAACCACATTCAGCTACATGGGAGTCCAGCAATATAACCATTGTCTCATCTGCTGGTCTCACTGGTGTTCGTTTTTTTAATTTGCATTCCCCTACCATTGTGAAGGTGATTATCTTTTCATATGTTTATTGGATTATGTTCTTGGAACTGTTTGAAACCTTTGCCTATTTTTTTTAAGGTTGTTTTTGTTTTCTATATTGATTTGTAGGAGTTGTTTATATTTCTTTTTTTTTTTCTGTTTCTATTGGTCCTGGGACCTGCCCAGATTTACTTTTTTTAATTTAAATTTACTTGTTTACATTCATTCACTGTACATCATTACAACATACAAAATGAGATTTTCCATCCAGAGTACACTGTATATTGTCTCAATCAAGCACGTCAGCATACATGCTATTGTCAACAAATAATTTTTCATTTCTTGTTTCCTGTATGTTTTGCTCCCCCCCATCCTTGATTCCCTATCTCTTACCCTCAGCCATCTCCTACTCTCTTCCCACACTGTCTCTGGTATCTATGTTTACTTTCTATACTGTTTACCCCCCCATTTTTTTATTGAATTACTAAAGATCTTAATTAATCTAAATATTTTTGTAGCAAACACAGCGGATATATAAATTTCCATGAACACAAGTCTAACTTTAGGCATCCTATAAAGTATCACCTAGCTGGGGCTATATATCTTAACTGTGGTCATTGAATGGATTTTTTTTTTCCTGAAACTTTTCTTTTTTTTGTAACTTAATTTACATTCTTTCCCT
>NW_006199840.1:77930-80339 GCF_000334495.1 Tupaia belangeri chinensis | reverse complement strand
TGTTCAGGAGCAAGCAGAAAGAGGTGATCTGGAATTTCTTTGCCGTTCTGTTGTGATTGCTGGTGCAGCAGATTCAGTAGATGTTGAGGAATATGTTAACCTTAATAGTATTTCAATGTTTAGCTACAGTGCCCTTAGATCCATCTAGAAACACATTGAATGAATATTGAAGAGTGTAGAGAAAAGAAAAAAGAAAATGAAAGAGAGAGAGAAACAACTACAAAGAAAGAGAAAAAAAGACAAAAAAATGTAATTATTGTTTTTCTTAAAAAAAAAAGCAACAACAAAAAAGATTTTAAAACCCAACAAATAGAAAACCGCGTGGTGTGCTAGTTAGCAGGAGCCACGAGGAATCCTCTTCTGAAGGCCTCAACCCTCCTGCCTGGGCAGAAGGACCAGAGGGGATTATTAACAAAACAAAAGGTGGAGCTGGGAGAAAGAGAAAAAAATTACCTTTTAAAAAAACATAAAAAGGTAAAATTACAAAAAAATGAGAGGACAGAAGCAGAGAGAGTCAAAGACAGAGGCACAGAGACAGATAGAAGGCCAGAGGGGCTCCCTACCACGCTAGCTTTGTTTGCTGGAGGCTGAATTATCGGTAGAAACTCTTCATTTTTCCTGTCCCCTGCAATGACTAGTTAGCAGGAGCCATGAGGAATCCTCTTCTCAAGTTGTTTATATTTCTGGCTATTAACACTTTGCATATTATGTATTCTGCTAATATGTTTCCATAATATATAACTTGTTTATTGTTTGTGTTATCATGCAGTTTTAAATAGTTCTTTGATATATTTACATCAATAATATCTATGGCTTATATGTTTTGTTTATTGTTTTAGAAGTCCTTCCTTATCCAAAGAAACCATATTATCTTTTTTCTAATTCTGTTGTAGTACTTCCAATTTAGGTCTTTATTTATTTAAATTTTTCCAGAGAGTGTGCACACTCACCAGACACAGAAAGAAAAACAGAAAGTGAGAAAGCATCCCCCTGTGGGGAATGGCCATGCCACAGTCCCTACTCCTCCGTCTCTCCCTCAGGTTGGGACTTAGGGTGTGCTTGCACAGAGGCTCAGAGTGTTTTTCAAACCACCATATCTAGGACTCAAATCAAACAGCTGGCCAGGTGGGATCCAACTGCCTCGACTGCCATGCCTGGGGATAGTCTTAATTTTGTTTTCACTTTTGCTAGAGGGTGCATGCACTCTCCATGAGAGGGAAACAGAGAGACAGAGAGGAAGAGTAAGAAAGCAGCACCCAATGTGGCATGGTCATGCTGCATCCTTTTTCCATCATTTAAGCTTTTAATCTACCTTAAATTCATTTTCTTCTCAGAACCTTCACATTTCTCCCATCTAGAATTTTCTTTCCACAGACTGACATGGTAATTTGGTGTGCAAGGGCCCAATACCCAAATCAGGAACAGCAGCAAACCCTATTCTTTGTCTCATGCTCATGATGAATTAGAGATATGAACTCAGAGAGGGTATAGCAAAGCACAGTTTGTTGAAGAAGAGAACAGTTCCCAAGCAGGGAAGAACTTCAGAAAATGGAACAAAGAGGAACTGAGGAGAGGGTTTATCTTTTTGGGGCTTGTGTATGTGTTCCACTCGTGATGGGGGTCACGTGCTAGATATGCCTGGTTATTTTTCTCCTAATTTTGGAGTGGGTATGAAGGTCATGGGACTCTCTTTGTCTAAAAGTTTTGTGACATAAAGACCATTATCTTCTTCCAGGAACATGGTGGAACCTGGAGAAAGCCTTAATTGCTTTAGATCAAAATCTTTGAGTCACTGTTGCAAGTAGTTTCTCATGAACAAATAGTTCAGTAAGAGCTGACCTTCTGCTGAGCTATTGCATCTCCATCTTAAAGTATAGCCATTTGTGATTCTATTTTGGTCCTGTATCCTAACTACATTCTTAGGGTACCTGTCTCCTTACCTCAAGATCTTCCTATGGCTAACTCCTTAACAGCCCTGTAAAAATACTGCTTCATCAGGGGACCAGCAGTTAGCGTAATGGCTACGTCACTGGACTACCATGTAGTCGACTGTAGTTTGAGTCCAGGATTCAGTGGCTTAAACTCATGCCAGGCACGTGTGCATGCGTGCCCAAGATCCTGAGAGGAGAATGGAGGAGAAGAGATTGCAGCATGGCTATCCCCTCTGGGTGGTGATTTCTCACTTTCTATCTCTCTTCTCTCTCTATCTTTCTGGTGAGCACACATGCCCTATAGCAAAAAAACTCTCAAAAATAAAATACTGCTTCATCAAAGAGGCCTTTTCTCACCACTGTAACTAAATTAACCACTCTACTGTCCATTATGATATTATGATAATATCTTTGACTGGACCAATATGCAGTGTATTCATGCTGGGAAAATTCTTTTTTTTTTTTTTTTGAGAGGTTT
>NW_006199840.1:75106-77850 GCF_000334495.1 Tupaia belangeri chinensis | reverse complement strand
GCAATCCCTTCTCCTCCATTCTCCACTCGGGATCTTGGGCACACACGCACATGCACCCAGCATGAGTCTAAGCCACCGGGTCTGGGACTCAAACCGCAGTCAACTACATGGGAGTCCAGTGACATAGCTATTACACAAACTGCTGGTCCCGGGAAAATTCATTTGATATGCTGTAATGATACATGATGATTGAAGGTAAAAAAAAAATCTTTTTTTAAACTCTTACTATATTTTTTAAAGAATTATTGTATTTAACTCTGTTTATTTTCATTTGACCAGGGAGGGACAGAGTGAGAGAGAAAGTGAGAAAGCGAGCCACCATGTCCAGTACTCAAACCATGGTCAGCCATGTGGGAGTCCAGCTCCCTTTACCACAACACCACCTACTGGCCCCAACTCTTATTACATTAACTTGATTTATTACATACTTCATCTTATTCCCAGTTTCTAGAATATTTATGGAGTTTATTTTGGTGAATTCAGTACAATGTGGGTATATAAGACTACATTTTTTTTCCAAAAGTTTTTAAAACCAGAAATCTCTTTTATAAAGAAGAGTTTTCATTTCAGTCATCCTGTTCTCCTATCCTAAAAATATTGAATAAATTCAGAATGGTTATAATTATTATTTAGTAATCCTCAACAATAGACATATATTATAATCACACTTGATGAGAAAGAGGAAAATTCTGATAGAGAGTGCAATTGTTTGTATGTTCCCCCCAAAATTCAGCAGATTGGACCATACAGAAGAAAGAATTCCTGATCTGGAAGACAAAGTCTCCAACACACCAAAATAGGCCCAAAACACCAAAAATAGTGAAGAAGAAAATAAAACAAAACAAAACAAAAAAAACACCCTAGAAAAGTGAGGACAAAATACGAGAAATTTTAGTCACCATGAGATGTCCAAATATCCATATAATGGGTATTCCAGAAAGTGGAGAAGCTGCTAAAGGCCTGGAAAATCTCTTCAATGAAATAATATCTGAAAAATTTCCAAATATAGAGAAAAATGAAGAAATTCAGACCCCAAAAATACAAATTACCCCAAATAGAATTAACATAAAAGGATCCTCCCTCAGCACATCATAGCTAGATTGGTAAAAATCAGACAATGGCAAAGGGAAAATGTCAAGTTACTTATAAAGGTTATCCCATTAGTTAACATCAGACCTCTCAACTGAAACAATATTGGCAAGAAAGAATGGGATGTAAGTAAAGAAAGAATTGAGAGACATATTCAAAATGCTAAAAGAAAAACAATTTCAACCAAGAATACTATATCCAGCAAGATTACCCTTCAAATGTGAAGAACAAATAGAAGTATTCTCAGATAAACAAAAAATGAAAGAATTAACCAATACTAGACCAGCTCTACAAGAAGTACTGAGGGGAGTATTGTGTCAGGAAAATTAAAGAGAGACAAACAGAAAAAAGAGAACAAAAAACAACTGAGAAAGTGGCTAACAAAATGACAGGGATAAGTTTGCAAATATCAATAATGTTGAATGTTAATGGATTAAATTATCCTATTAAAAGACACAGACTGACTGAATGGATACAAAAACAGGAGCCATCTATATGCTGCTCACAAGAAACACACCTCACCGATAAGGACATACATAGACTGAAAGTGAAAGACTGGAAAAAGACATTCCATACAAATAAAAATTCTTAAAAGGGCTGGAGTCATGATATTGTTATCAGACCAAATAGACTATAAGATGAATGATGTAGGAAGAGACAAAGAATGACATTATGTAGTACTAAAAGGACTTGTACATCAAGAAGATATAACACTTTTAAATATCTATGCACCAAATTGGTCTCTCCACAGCCTGTACCTTTGGCGGCAGCTGCCTGGTACATCTCAAGGCACCTGCCTGAGCCTTTGGCGGCAGCTGCCTGGTACATCTCAGGCACCTAGGTGCCTGTGCCTTTGGCAGCAGCTGCCTGATACATCTCAAGGCACCTGGTGAGCAAGGGGGCACGCTGCACCCACTGCTTCCCTTCCAGACCCACAGTCCAGGACCCACCCAGACCCCTAGACAGCCTGCGCCTTTGGCGGCAGCTGCCTGGTACTTCTCAAGGCACCTGCCTGCGCCTTTGGCGGCAGCTGCCTGGTACATTTCAAGGCACCTGGTAAGCAAGGGGGCACGCTGCATCCACTGCTTCCCTTCCAGACCCACAGTCCAGGACCCACCCAGACCCCTAGACAGGTAGAAAGCTCTTCCATTTTTTTTCTTTACTGTCCCCCATTCTTTTGTAAATTCCTCCCTGTCTGTCTCTCCACAGTCTGTGCCTTTGGCGGCCGCTGCCTGGTACATCTCAAGGCACCTGGCGAAATCGCGCGCCACGCTAACGCGGGTCATGTGAGTTTTTCTTTTTTTCCCTATCTTCTCCCTTCTTTTCTCTTATATTATCTTCTCTCCTTCTTCTTCCATTGTGCCAGAGGGACTAGCTAGGCCTAGAATTAGAGATCTGAACTTTTCTAGTCATATAAAGTTATATTGGTTCCTCCTTTATACGGAACCAACTGTGAAAAAGGAGATTCTGCTCTTCAGACACCTGACTGTAGTATCTTTTTTGAGACCATGTGCATGCATACCCAAGATCCCGAGAGGAGAGTGGAGGAGAAGAGATTGCAGCGTGGCCATCCCCCCTGGGGGGTGATTTCTCACTTTCTGTCTCTCTGTCTCTCTCTGTCTGTCTGGTGAGCGCACAAGCCCTATAGCAAAAAA
>NW_006199840.1:62842-72475 GCF_000334495.1 Tupaia belangeri chinensis | reverse complement strand
AAAAAAATATTTCTGAGACCAAAATTAGGAAAACCAACCAGCCATGAAAAATTAAAAAAAAAAAAAATGATAGGAATACACTGAAGGAAAGGTACCAAATGTAAAGACCACAAGGTCAAAAAGCTTGGCACATAAGAGAAAGAAACTCATCATAGTCAGAACCCAGGAAAGGAAAGGTGATGGGTAGAAGATGGGGCAGATAGGAGCGGATCACAAAATGTCCTGTAGGCCAGAGTGAGTCTTCGGCTTTGCTCCCAAACACTAAGTCATATTAGAGTTTTTGTCGTGTTTTTGTTTATGTTTGAACACAGAACAGTGCGATCTGATTTCAGGTTTTAAAATACAATTTTAGTTGCTGTTTATAAAAAGTGGCTTGTAAGGCAATGACAATGAGAACAGAAATTCAGCTCAGTTTTAAGATGATAGGGGGATTTGGAATAGCCCAGTGACAATGGAGACGGGGAGAATGAACCAATTTAATGTGCAATTTAAACTGAGAACAATCATATATATTAATTAAATGTGAGATATAGAGGGAAATAAAGAATAATAAAATAAAGATTAGTCCAGGATGTGGGGCTTGAGAAGATGAATACAGGAATAACATTACAGTATATTGCAATACGGTTGTCAAGATGCCAAATTTCTCCACACTAATTACATTGCACGGATATTTTCCTGACAGAACAGAGATAGTAAACTACAATGCAGGGAACAATTCATTATGAGCCAGAGAATTTCAATACATATCCCATAGATACAATATACTGGCTGCACAAAATTTACTCTCAGGCCAAAACTATAAAAATAATTACCCAAATGATTGTGAGAATTAAAGGAGATAACATGGAAAAAAGTAACCAGCATAATATCTAGCTCACAGCAATTGTTCAGTAAATATTTGTTAAATATGGCTACAGACACAGTCTAATCACCTCGATAAGTGATAGAAGATACTCTGTTAGCCTTAGATTACTCAAGGATTTTTTTTTCTTTCTTACTCAGAGATGGAGTCTAAGGACCACCTTATTCTGCAGAATCATAAATCTATCAGTTATTTTTTTCAAGTGTGTTATTCTTCAGGTGTTTAAGCTTGTCCGGTTTAATATTAAGTGTGTTTCACTTTACTAAAAGAGGTAATTTATGCATACTATCAGCACATTTTCAAAATGTGTCATACTTTAAACTGCCACAAGAGGCATAGAACAATTTGACATTAGATTATTTAGGGTAAACTCCATCTCAACTGTTCCTTATGATTTGTGCAAGTTAATCAAATATCTCTAAATCGAGGTTTTTATAATGGCAGCAGACAAGCAGAATTGGAATGGATAAACTTTTAAGACATATTTATTTCAGGTCTCTAGAATAAGAGAGAATATACTGCCTTCTTTGGAGATAACTGTTAATCACATGATGAGTTATATACATATAACCTTCCTTTTTAATGTTCATGTTAATTATAATCAATTCTTTCTGGAAATAAAGATGATATTGAGTATTTACTGAGTCCCAGATCAAGAACATCTACACTCAGAATTAATAGTCTAGTTGTGGGGAAATAAGCAAAGATTGAATGAATTAATAAATCAATCACTAAAAACACAAGGCAGGGGCCAGATGGTCAGGCAATGGTAATGTAACTGGGCCCACCCAGGAAAGGTCTTGGTCCACATTCTGTGACCTCGCTGGACCCACAAACTCCTGTAATCTGTGATAAGACTCTGTAAGGAATTGCTATTTCTTTGTCTCCAAGGAAATAAATATATAAACATACAAAAAAAAAAGGACAATTATTTACTAAGGGCCAAGAAAGAAAGAAATAGGGTAATGTAAGAAATAAATTATAACAGAGTGAAGAGGTTACTTTAGTCAGTGTAAGTCCTACTAAGAATCATTTACTCTGAGAGTTGAAAGATGAAAACATTTCAGTCTTGCAATTCAATGAGAATACAAAATTAATTCCAGAATTAACAGCAAATATAACATCCAAGATGAGAACAGTCTTGAATTGTCAGATGAAAAAAATGAAAGACTAACTAATGTGATTGAATGTGTAAAAGAACATGAAATAAAAAAGTAAAAAAAGAAAAAAATGAAAGGCAAAGGCTGACAGAAGAAACTGGGTAGAGAATAAATAGTACACAAAAGATAGACTATTAGAAGATTTTAAACAGTGAAGTTACATGGTTTAAAATTAATAATACAGGGTAAAGGTTAGAAGCAAAGATATCCTACGATAGGCTAGTACTCATGGAGGTAGGAATTAGAGAGAAGGTGAAAAGTAGCAGGGTTTGGAAAGTACCCTGTAGGTGAGGATGACAAACATTGTTAATGAGTCTGGATGTATGGACAGCTGTAATGACTCCTTTATTATTTGAATAACTGGAAAAATGATAGTGTCATTTATTGAAATGTGGAAGACTGAGCGAGTAGCAGGATGAAAGGAAGTAGGGACAGACCCAAAAGTGAAAGTTCAGCAGAGAATCAATGTAGAATGCTTGCAAAGTATCTATTTGAATTCTTGAAAAGGTAAGACACTAGTCCGGTATATCATTCTGAATCTCAGAGGTTAGGGCTGAACAAACTTAGTACTCAGAAGGGTAAGATGGCTTTACAAGTCACAGGACCATATCAGATCACATAAGTAGAAGGCATAGACAGGAAATGGTCAATTACTTCAGTATTTAAATTTCAGAGAAGGAGAATCAGCAATAGAGAGGAAGAAAGAAGAAAAATAAAACAAGAAATAGTCTTCTAAAAGACAAGTAAAATAAGAATTTCAAGAAGAAAGAGTAGTCAACTGTACAAATAATGCTGAGAATTTCTAAGTTCAAAACAAGAACTATGAGACTTAATCAAGGTAGAACACATGGATGGCTTTGACAAAAGCAATTTCAGTGAATTGATATCCAAATAATTAAAGTGAACTGAAAGAGAATGGGTGGAGAGAAAAGTAGAGACAAGGTATTGTTACCGAACTCAAATTAGGTTGGCTTGCTCAAGTGCTATAAAACCAAACCATAGGCACATGGTGTGGTAAAGGAAAGTACAAAATTATGGCAAAGCACAAAGCAAGGAGAGCGGGCAGCTCATGCTGAAAAAACCAGTATCCCCAAGATGTTCCCCACATGTGTTTTTAAGGGTAAAATTAGGGGCTGAAGTCCCAAGTGCATGATCAGTTCAGTGATTGGTTCAAGAGGGCATGGTCATCTCATGGGCATTCTTGATTGGTGAGGCCTTAGATAATCAAATTTCTCTTCAGGTGTCTGGAGCCATTCATCCTGGAGTCTCTGAGCTCACAACCAGCATTTTCCAGCCTATAAAACATTGAATCTGAATCTCCCCTCCAGAGATACTCAGAGCCAGAGAGAGCATAAAGGGCCCACTCTGTTGGTACCAGACACCGGGTTCTAAGTGATCCCTCAGAAGATCTGCAGTTGTCTCTGGTCCCTTTGTGGCTGTCATTATTGTTGACAGAAACAATCAATTCTTTCTTGGGTGATCAGGTACAGGAGTTCCCTTTATTTGATTTTGAGAGCGAGAGAGAGTTTCTTGATGACTTTACTTTTGAATTCTACAAACTTTAAAGAAAAACTAACCCCAATTCCTCTCAAACTATTTCGAAAGATGCAAAAGGAAGAAACCCTCCTAAGTTCATTCTACGAACCCTCCAACCTCCTAATTCCAAATCGGGAAAGGACATAACAATTAAAAAAAAAAAGAAAACTTCAGGCCATGGGACCAGCAGTTGGCATAATGGCTATTGTCACCATGTAGTCGACCGCAGTTCAAGTCCCTGACCCGGTGGCTTAAACTCACACCGGGCATGTGTGCATGCGTGCCCAAGATCCCAAGAGGAGAATGGAGAAGAAGGGATTGCGGCGTGGCCATCCCCCCTGGAGCGTGATTTCTCCCTTTCTCTCTCTCTGTCTCTCTCTGTCTTTCTGGCGAGTGCATGCACCTTATAGCAAAAACCTCTCCAAAAAAAAAAAAAAGACTTTAGGCCAATATCCCTGATGAATACAGGTGCAAAAATTCTCATCAAGATACTAGCAAATCATATTTAACAACATATTAAAAAAATTATAAACCATGACCAGGCAGGTTTTATTCTAGGGATGCAAGGTTTACTCAACATACACAAAATAATAAATGTAATACACACATTGACAAAAGGAAAGATAAAAACCATATGGTTTTATTAATAAATGCAGAAAAAAGCATTTGATAAAATACAATATCCATTCATGTTTAAGACGCTCAGCAAAGCTGGCATAGAAGGGACATTCCTCAACACAATGAAAGCCATCTATTACAAACCCACAGCTAAGCTGAAAGTTTTCCCCCTAATAACTAGAAAAACACAAGGCTGCCCACTTTCTCCACTCCTTTTCTAGTACTGAAAGTCCTAGCCATGCAATCAGACAAGAGACTTAACCAAAAGGCATTTAAATAGGAAAAGGAGAAGTGAAATGATCTCTATTTGCAGATGATATCATTATATGCATAGAAAATCCAAAGGAATCCTCAGAAAAACTCCTGGAGGTGATAAATGGATACAGTGTATTGGCAAGATTAAAAATAAATCAACATACAAAAATGTATAGCATTTTTATACACCAAGAGTAAACAAACTGAGGTAGTATTGAATAAAGTAATTCCATTTACACTAGCCACAAAACGATATAACATTTCTGGGAATAAACTTAACCAAAGTAAAAGACCCCTACACAGAAAACAATGAAAAAAATATTTTTAATTGAAAATGATACCAAAAAATGGAAAGACATCCCATGTTCCTAGATTGGAAGAATTAATATAATCAAAATGTCAATCCTACCCAAATTAATCTACAAATTCAATGCAATCCAAATCAAACTACCAGAGATATTCCTTGCAGAAATAGAAAAAGTAATTACAAAATGTGTCTGGAAGCATAAAAGTCTCTGTATTGCCAAAGCAATACTGCATAAGGGGAATAAAGTAGTAGATATCTAACTTCCCAACCTCAAAACATATTACAAAGCTGTGATAATTAAAACAGTATGATATCGGCACAAAAACAGACAGGTAGACCAATGGAACAGAATTGAGAACCCCCAAATAAACCCCAAAACATACAGTCAACTGATCTTTGACAAAAGGCATAAGACAATCCAATGGGAAAAAGAAAATCTCTTCAGCAAATCATGCTGGGAGAACTGGATCCCTACAGAAGAATGAAACTATACCTTTATCTCTTGCCACTAAAAAAGTCAACTAAGAATGGTTTGAGGATCTAAATGTAAAACCTCAAACTATAAAACTACTGATGGAAAACACAGGAAAAACTCTGGAGACTTGGAGTAGGCAAACACTTGTTAAAGAAGACCCCTGACCCCCAAAGCACAGTCCAGCATCCCAAAAATGGACAAATGGGACTGTATTAGTCTGAGAAGCTTCTGCAAAACAAAACGAAAAGTAATTAGAGTGAGAAGACAACCCTCAGAGTAGGAAAATATATTTGCAAATTCTACTTCAGATAAGGGACTGATAACCAGAATATACAGGGAACTCTAGCAACTTACCTGCCAAAAATAATCAATCTAAGTAAAAGATGAAAAAATAAACTGAACAGACAACTCTCCAAAGAAGACATACAAATGGCCAAAAAGCATATGAAAACTTACTCAACATCTCTTATTATAAGGGAAATGAAATAAAAACTACAATGAGATACCACTTAACCCCAATCAGAATGGATAAAATGAAAAAATGATAGTGATAATGAGGATAGTGCTGGCAAGGCTGTGGTGAGAAGGGAATTCTCCTACACTGTTGGGTGGGGGTGTGAATTAGTACAGCCACTGTGGAGAATGATATAGAGATTCCTCAGAAACCTACAAATAGAACTATCATACAACCCAGTAATTCTGTTCTTAGGTATTTACCCAAAGTATAGGAAAACCCTTGGTCAGAAAAACACTTGCACATCCATGTTTTTTTCAGCAATATTTAAAATGAAAACAAAACAACATTCTTCTCTCCATGCTGTCCTTATCAGAAGTTGGCCCCTGGACCTTGGACCTGAATAAAACTCTATTCCTAGGGACAGCAGGTGGCATGATGGTTAAGGGCCCTGGACTCCCACATGGTTGACTTCATGGTTCAAATCCCCAGACCCAGCAGCTTGAAAATTATTCAGTGTGTGTGTGTGTGTGTGTGTGTGTGTGTGTGTGTGTGCAAAACAAGAGGGAGATTGACTTATTTCCTGTAGTGTACCTGAGAGAAGAATGGAGGACAAGGGGTTGTGGTGTGGCCATCCTTCCCCCCCCCCCAGGGGTTGATTTTTTCACTTTCGTTCTCTCTCTGTCACTTTGTCTCCCTCTGGCAAAAGCCTAAAAATGAACAAGAACAGCGAACAGTAATTTATTGCCTCACAGTTCTGGAGTCTAGAAGTCTGAGATAAAAAATTTTGTCAGGGTGAGGCCAGTAGGTGGCATGGTGGTTAAGGTGGCATGGCTAGCTCCCCTAGGGGGTAATCTCTCACTTTCCCCCTGTCTCTCTCTCTCTCTCTCTCTGGTGAGCACACATGCCCTATAGAAACAAAATCTGTAAAAAAAATATTTGACAGGGTTATCCTCTGTCTTAAGGCCACAGAGAAGCATTCTTCTTCGACTTTCTAGTTCCTGGCACTTACGATCCTTGACATTCCCTGGCTTATAAATTTTTCACTCTGCTTCCATGGTCACATGGTGTAACTCCCTGTGTGTCGGAATTTTCCTCTTATTAGGATCCTAGTCATTATATTGGGGCCCACCCTGACATAATATGATCTAATTTTAACCTGATCACATCTGCAAAGATCCTATTTCCAGATAAAGTCATAATCATAGGTTCTGAGTAGACGAGAATTTTGGAGGGACACTATTCAACCTAGTACAGAGTGTCATACTTTAAAAATCTACATCACTGGGATCAGCAGATGGTATAATGGTTATAGCACTGGACTTCCACATGGCTGACTGCAGTTCAAGTCCCAGACCCAGAATCTTGACATCATGTTAGGCATGTGTGCATGTGTGTGCAAAAATCCCAAGAGGAGAATGGAGGAAAAGGGATTGTGGCTTGGCCATCCCCCTTAGGGGGTGATTTCTCACTTTCTGTCATTGTCTCTCTTTGTCCAGTGAGTGCACATGTCCTATATAAAAAAAAACTCTAAAACAAAATCTCTGATTTGGCAAACACTAATGTTCACCTGGAAAAATTAACATGGGAGAATAGCTAGTACATTTCCAAAATAAAGGAAAGTGATAGAAATCTAGTTCTGCAGATATTTAAAATACCACAAAGTATGTGGCCTGGCTATTAAGGGAACTGGATCCCACATGGCTGACTCCATGGTTCAAGTTCCAGCTCTGGCAGCATGAAAAACATGTAGGGCATGTGTGTCTAAAATCCTTACAAGATGAAGAAATGTAGGAGAATGGATTGCAATATGACCATGCCCCACTGGGAGGTAGAAGGGTGTCTCCTTCCCTCTTTCTCTTTTTGTCTCTGGAAAATGCAGGCACCCTCTGGCAAAATAAAAATAAATATTACAAAGATTAAATGATTGAAACAGTTCAGCACAGAGCCAGCTATCTGGCCTGGTAGTTGGGGCAGTTGGATCCCACATGGCAAATTGAGTGGCTCAAGTCCCATACTGGGGGCAGGGGGGAGTTGAAAAATTGGCCAAGTGTGTGTATGTGTGTGCTCAAAATCCTGAAAAGAAAGAGAGATGGAGAAGGGATTGCAGTTTGACAATTCTTCACAGGAGGTGCTTTCTGTTCTCTTCCTCTAGCTCTCTGTCTCTCTCTGGCAAGCAGACATCCCCTCTAGAACAGACACGAAATATTAGTACAAAGAAAAAATAGATAAATGGAGCAAATAGATTCCATAAGTATATCTAAAACATAAAGCAATGTAATGAATGATAAAAGGGGCAACTGAAATTAGTGGGGGGAGGGAACCAGCAGTTAGCGTAATGGCTATGTTGCTGGACTCCCACGTAGTCCACCGCGGTTTGCGTCCTGGACCTGGTGGCTTAAAACTCATGCCGGGCGCATGTGCGTGTGTGTCCAAGATCCCAAGAGGAGAATGGAGGAGAAGGGATTGCGGCGTGATCATCTCCCTTGGGGGGTGATTTCTCATCACAGTGTTGGGATTCTTTTGGGAGTGCTCACTCTCTCTATATCTCTCTCTCTTTCTCATGAAATAAATTAGCTTTTTGAAAAAGTGAAAACCAGGGGTACTTAAGCCTGGTCTGGGCAGGTGTCCTTGGGTGAGCCTATGCTCAGGGCTTAGGATTAACTTTGTGACTCTCAGCACACTGTCGCCCACCACTCCAGTGGCCTGGGCCTGCCCCACCTACTACCTGCCAGGATATTTAAGCCTGGTCTGGGCAGGCCTCCTTGGGTGAGTTCACACTTGGAGCCTAGGAGCTATGTTGGGACTTTTGGTATACAAACAGACTCAACTCTCTTTACTAAGTTAAGTTTCCTTAGCTTGCTACCACCACATCCAGAGCTGAATATTTGGCAGAGGAGCCAAGCACCTGAAGTTACCCCTAACTGCTCTGACCTGGATAACAGAGTCCTCCATTAGGAACATACCTAAGAACTAAAGGTGAAATTTCCTCTACCAATACTACAGGATCTATTCCAATAAAGAGAAAACAGTAAATACTGCATCAGATGAATAGAAACCAGCACAGATATTGAACAAACAAGAGAAAACAAGGTGGTTACTCTCCCCCAGAGAGTGTAGTAGCCCCTCACCAACAGTGGATAGTACAGAAGAATACACAGAAATGTCAGCAAAAGAATTCTGAATATCTCTGATTGTTAAAAGTTGTACAGGCTTAGAAAATTGATTATTTCTCTTATGGTTGGCCTACCTGTTGCTCACAATTACCATTAACTGTTGCCACTAGCCCTGGATGGCCCAAAGTCCTCACTGTTTCTAAGGAGTGGTGAGCCTTCAACTGAACTAATAAGCAACACCCCAAGAACAAAGAAAAACGAAACGAAAAAAGGGAAATCGCACGCCGCGCGCTATTCTAATCACCAAAATTCAAAGATTCCAAAGGCTAGTGGGAAAGGGTCAGAAGATGAGTGACTTCTGAATGACTTCTTCACTACGGAAGAAATTAAGGCTGAAATTTTAAAAAATTATGGAAAAAATGATAATGAGCACACAAGTGTCCAGAATCTATGGGACACAGCAAAAACAGTCATAAGAGGGAAATTCATAGCAATTAGTGCGCATAAGAAAAGGATGGAAAGACGGCAAACAGATAACTTATCATCATGCCTCAGAGAATTGGAAAAACAGCAACAAACAAACCCTCAAAATGCCAGGCGAAAAGAAATAATAAAGGTTCGGGCAGAAATAAATGAAATAGAAAATAAATGAACCATACAGAAAATAAATGAAAGCAAAAGCTGGTTCTTTGAAAAGATTAACAAGATCGACACACCATTGGCTAGACTGATCAAGAAGAAGAAAGAAAGAAACCAGATTAATCAAATATGTGATGAAACAGGCAATATTACCACAGACATAGCAGAAATACATAATATCATTAGAGGATACTATGAGCGACTTTAC
>NW_006199840.1:47528-61724 GCF_000334495.1 Tupaia belangeri chinensis | reverse complement strand
TTGGCTCGCTTTTGGGGCTTTTAACTTTTTCTTCACTATCTAGGGAAATAAGATCCTCTCCCTGTTCTTTTTAAATTTTAGAATCCTTGGTTAGATTTGAGGTGGCTATAGCCTCTTTTTGGGGTTGATTATTTTGCATGATTTGCTCTCCCTTAGTTACTATAATGACAAGAGCTTTTAGTAAGCTCTGAATGGATATTTTATGCTGACTAAGCTTTTGTCTCATTATTACCCGTACTTAAAATAAAACGTAAGTAAATACTTACTAGGACATCTTTTGTTTTCATCTTTTTATATTTTTTGCTGGCCTTTTTTGCTTGCTTTGCACTGGAGCCTTTTTTGGGGGCTCTTTATTGGATCCCTCGTACCCAAGTCCCTGTTCGGGCGCCACGTGCCCTGACCCACGGGACAGTCAAACAGATTCCCTGGGGGAGGGAGTGAGAGATGGAACAAACACACACACACACAAAATACGAGGTGCTGATCAAATGATCTTCTTCCATCTACTTCCATTTATTGAGAAAAAATGGCGAGTTATATACAGCTGGTGGGCACCAATTGGTTGCCCGAAATGCAAATGAGATAGAACAGCATAAACCAAACATTGATGTGGGTGGATCTCTCCTGTTGCCTAAAAACCCAACCACTTCAGGAGAAAACAGTTGGTCACATGATTTCTGAAAAATGGTTTGCTCAGTGAGGAAGTAAAGCCTAATGGTTTCCAAAATGGTAGATAGCTCAAAATGGTGAATAGCTCAAAATGACTTCCATATACAGTGCCTGCCACAGGGTCTCATTGTTCTTTATGGCTGAGTAGTATTCCATAGTGTATATATGTGCCACATTTTTAAAATCCATTAATCTGTTCTTGGATATTTGGGCTGACTTCAAGTCTTAGCAATTGTGAATAATGCTGCAGTAAACATGGGTGTGCGAATGTTTTCCTCACTGAGGTTTTCCTATCTTTTGGGTACATGTCCAGGAGTTAAATTACTGGGTTGTATGATAGGTCTATCTGTAGGTTTTTGAGGACCTCCATATAGTTCTTCACTTACAGATTAAAACTCCAAATGTGAAATCTAAATCTTAAAACTTATAAAAGGTGAGTCCACCCCCACTTCCTGAGTTTGTCTTTTGAACTCGCAGCACTTCATCCACCCAACACTGCTTGCTGCCTGGCCTACACCCATCCGTCAAGAGACTTGGGGCAAGGCCTCAACAGGGATTCTGTGAGTGCACCCTCACCTCCTGGGTTTGTCTTTGTAAATTGCTCACCCCACCCAGTGCTGCCTGCTGCTTGGACCCCACTCGTCCATTGGAAGATGGGTTTGGTCTTGGCAGGCCTCATCCCCCAAGTTTGCCATAAGAACTAGGAGTCCTCCAGACAATGTGCTATGTGGTGTACAACACATAACTTGAGCCTCTTCACTAAGTCATATCTCCATTACTCATTCCCAGCTCATTAGAAGCTGAAAGATTGGCAAAGAGCCAACCACCTGAAATCACTATGTGTTCTCATCTGGGATACACAGCCCTCTAATAGGAACACATCTGGGGCCTATGGGTAATTTTCCTGATACTACAGTATCTATCCAAATAAATAAGAAGTGAATACTGCATCAGATGACTATAAACCAATGCAGAGATAGAAGAAACATGAGGAAAACAAGGGGCTAACTCTCCCCTAAGTGAGAACAGTAGCCCCTCACCAATGATGAACAGGACAAAGGAATTCACAAAAAGGTCAGAAAAAGAAGTCTGGACGTTCATAGTGACAAAATTAAATGAGATGCAAGAAAAAATAGGCAATCAATTCCAGGAAATGAGAAAATTATTTCAGGACACAAAGAGGAATTCTGCAAAGAAATAGATACCCTAAAAAAGAATAGAACAGAACTTCTGGAAATGAAGAATGCAACACAAGAAATTAAAGTCTTCCTAGAAAGTATTAACAGAAGATTGGACAATGCAGAAGAAAGAATTTCTGACCTGGAAGACATCGTCTCCAACGTAGACCAAACCAAAAAAAGAAAGAAAAAACAATTAAAAAATTGAGGACAACATACAGGAAATTCTGGATACCATGAAACATCCAAATATCCATATAATGGGTATTCCAGAAGGTGAAAGATCTGCTAAAGGCATGGAAAACCTCTTTCATGAAATATTGTCTGAAAATTTTTCAAATATAGAAACACATGGAGAAATTCAGACCCAAGAAATAAAAATGACCCCAAATAGGGTCAACATAAAAAGATCTCCCCCTGGTATATCATAGCCACAGTGGTAAAAATTAAAGACAATATTCTAAAACTGGCAAGAAAGAAACGTCAGGTTTCTTATAAAGGTTAATTCCATTAGGCTAACATCAGACCTCTCAACTGCAGCAATGCAGACAAGGAAAGAATGAGAAGATGTATTCAAAACATTAAAAGAAAAACAATTTCAACCAGGAATACTGTATCCAGCAAGATTATCCTTCAAATGATAAGAACAAATTAAAGTATACTCAAAATAAAAAATTGAGGAGCCCACGCGCAGTGAGGTTCCACGTGAATGCCTGCATTTCTCCTCCAACCCAACGATGCCGCCAGAACTGAGAAGCCTAAAGAAACCCGACCAGAGAGCCAGAGCGAAGCTGGATCGGAGAGCCAGAACAAGGCTAGGCGGGCAGTCCAGAAAAGCTGCCCCTTCATCCCGGCGGAAACCGCGGCCCGGCCGAAGGCAGCAGCGGCTGGCATTGCAGTAACCGCGGTGGCGGCAGAGAGACTGCTCTGGCTACGGAACCGCCTGACGCTGGAGGAGGACAAACCGGCCACGGAGCGCTGCTTGGAGGAGCTGGTCTTTGGTGATGTTGAGGACGATGAGGACGCTCTGTTGCGGCGTCTGCGGGGCCTGCGGGTACAACGAAGACTCAGGTGACTCAGAAGTGGAGAATGAAGCAAAATATAATTTTCCACATCAGAAGAAGCCAGTGTGGGTGCAGGAAGAAGATGAAGACGAATAAATGGTTGTATGGTGACCAACTGGTTTCGGAAGGATATGGTGAAAAATGCCAGTGAAGTTAAACTCCCAAAAGACAAGCTTCAGAAGAGACTTAAAGAAGAGTTCCAGCAAGCCATGGGGAGAGTACCTGCATGGGCAGAGACCAGTAAGTGGAAAACATCTTCAGATGATGAGAGTGAAGAGGATGAAGATGATTCGTTGCAAAGGACTGGGAACTTCATATCCATGTCAACTTCTCTTCCAAGAGGAATCTTGAAGATGAAGAACTGCCAGCATGCTAATGCTGAACATCCCACTACCTCTCAGATCTCCTCTGTGCCCTCGTGCGCAGGTTGTGATGGTCTCAGAATTAGACCATGCTGTGTTTCTCTTTCAGGTTTGATGGAAAAACAAATCCTAAAATCTAGAGCATTTATTTGGAAAAGTTTCCTTTTTTTTGGAGAGGATTTTTGCTATAGGGCGCGTGCGCTTGCCAGACAGATAGAGAGAGACAGAGAGACAGAAAGTGAGTTTTAAGCCACCAGGTCTGGGACGCGAACCGTGGACTACATGGCAGTCACGCGACATAGCCATTACTAACTGCTGGTCCCAAAGTTTCCAATCTTTAAGGCTCATTTCAGTGCTAATGGAGAAGAGCTTTTAGCCACAAGTACCCACAGTAAGATTTTTTACATCTATAATACACTGGCTGGAAAGTTAATTCCTGTGTATCAAGTGAGAGGTTTGAAAGAGAAGATAGTGAGGAGCTTCAAAGTCTCCCCAGGTGGGTCTTTCTTGCTTATAAATGGCATTGCTGGATATGTGCATTTACTGTCAATGAAGACCAAAGAACTGATTGGTAGTATGAAGATTAATGGATGGGTTTCAGCATCCACATTCTTTTTTTTTTTTTTTTTTGAGAGGTATTTTTTTGCTATAGGGTGTGTGCACTCGCCCGACAGACAGAGAGAGACTGAAAGTGAAATCACCCCCCAGGGGGGATGACCACGCCACAATCCCTTCTCCTCCATTCTCTTCTCAGGATCTTGGGCACGCACGCACACGCGCCTGGCGTGAGTTTAAGCCACCGGGTCCGGGACGCGAACCACGGTCGACTACGTGGGAGTCCAGTGACATAGCCATTACGCTAACTGCTGGTCCCCCACATTCTCTTCAGATAGTAAGAAAATATTCTCTTCTGGAGATGGAGACTTTTATGTTTGGGATGTGAACTCTAGGAAGTGCCTGAACAGATTTGTTGATGAAGGCAGTTTGTATGGGGTAAGCATTGCTGCATCTAGGAATGGACAGTATGTGGCTTGTAGTTCTAATTGTGGAGTGGTAAACATATATAATCAACATTCTCATCTTCAAGAAATAAACCCGAAGCCAGAAACCAGCAGTTAGCGTAATGGCTATGTCGCTGGACTCCCACAAAAATCTCTCCAAAAAAAAAAAAAAAAGAAAAAGAAAAGAAAAGAAAAGAAAAGAAAAGAAAAGAAATAAACCCAAAGCCAATAAAAGCTATAATTAACTTGGTTACAGGTGTTACTTCTCTGACCTTCAATCCTACTACAGAAATCTTGGCAATTGCTTCAGAAAAAATGAAAAAATCAGTCAGATTGGTTCATCTTCCCTCCTGTACCGTGTTTTCAAACTTCCCAGTTGTTAAAAGGAAGAATATTTCTCATATCTGTACCTTGGATTTTTCTCCCAGAAGTGGATACTTTGCCTTGGGGAATGAGAAGGGCAAGGCCCTGATGTATAGGTTGCACCATTACTCAGACTTCTGAAGAGGTGATTGGAAATCCAGCTAAGTCACGTGAGAAGCCTGTCC
Source organism: Tupaia belangeri chinensis (assembly GCF_000334495.1). Classification (NCBI taxonomy): domain Eukaryota; kingdom Metazoa; phylum Chordata; class Mammalia; order Scandentia; family Tupaiidae; genus Tupaia; species Tupaia belangeri. The sequence continues at coordinate 56,902 of NW_006199840.1, read as the reverse complement.
TGATACATATCTTCTCAGAAACTCCTGAATTTGTAATAATATATGGATAGTGATTTATAGAGCCAGTTATACTTAAGTTAATGGTAATCTTATAATAAATTCATGGCACCTTTTGTTTGAAAACAAAAAAGAAAAAAAATGAAAGAATTCACCAATAATAGACCAGCTCTACAGTAAGTACTGAGGGGAGTGTTGTATAAGAATAACTAAAGAGAGACAAACAGAAATAAGAGAGGAGAAAAAAAAAGAAAATGGCTTACAAAATGACAGGGATAGATGCACAAATATCAATAATAACACAGAATGTTAATGGATTAAATTATTTCATTTACAAACTGGCTGAATGGATACAAAAACAAAAGCCATCTATATGCTGCTTACAAGAAACCCACCTCACTAATAAGGACATACATAGACTGAAAATGAAGGGCTGGAAAAAGATATTCTATGCCTAGGAAAACCAAATAAAAGGCTGGAGTATCAAGGTATCAGACAAAATAGACTTTAAGATGAAAGATGTAAAAAGAGACAAAGAAAGACATTATATAGTACTAAAAGGACTTGTTCATCAAGAAGATATAACACTTGTCAACATCTATGCACTCAATACTGGAGCACCTAAATACATCAAAGAGAAACTGTTAGATCTCAAGGGAGAGAGAGAGAGATCGCAACACAATAATTGTAGAAATATCAACACCCTGCTAACTCCTCTGGACAGATCATCTAGAAAAAAATAAACAAAGAGATAGAAGATCTAAATGATACCTTACATGAAATGGATTTGACAGACATATACAAAATATTTCACCCAACTACCACAAAATAAACATTTTTCTCACCCCTACATAGAACATTTTTTAAAGAATTATTTATTTAATTTTATTTATTATTCATTTTATTTTTTAATTTGACCAGAAAGAGAGAGAGGGAGATTGAGAAAGGGAAAGTGAGAAAGCAAGCCATCAGGTCTGAGACTTGAACTGTGGTCGGCCATGTGGGAGTCCAGTGCCCTTATCCACCACACCACCTGCTGACCCCCATAGAACATTTTTGAAGACTGACCCACAAGATAGGATACAAAGCAAGCATTTACAAATCCAAAAGTATAGAATATACACCTAGCATCTTTTCTGACCACTATGGAATCAAACTCAAAATCAACTACAGGAAGAACCCTTGAAAATTCACAAACACATGGAAACTAAACAACCTACTCCTGAATTATTTACAACTATAGAAGAAATCAAGACTGAAATTAAAAGTTTCTTAGAAACCAATGATAATGAACAAACAAGTGTTTATAGCCTATGGGACACAGTAAAAGTAGTCGTAAGAGGGAAGTTCATAGCAATTAATGCCCAAAAAAAAAAAAAAAAAAAAAACAGAAAAGTGGCAAGTAAATAACCTAACAACAAAACCCAGGGAACTGGAAAGACAACAACAAACAAAAAACAAACAAACAAAAAATTCCAGAAGAAAAGAAATAATGAAGATTCAAGCAGAAATAAATGAAAGAGAGTATAAAAAACTATACAGAAAATAAATAAAATCAAAATCTGGTTCTCTGAGAAGATAAACAAAATTGGCACACCATTAGCTAGATTAGTTAAGAAGAATAGAGAAAGAAACCAGATAAATCAAATAAGCAAGAAAACAGGCATTATTACAATGGGTCTAACAGAAATACAAAATATCATCAGAGAATACTATCTGAGACTATATGCCAACAAACAAAAAAATCTAGATGAGATGTACAAATTTCTGGACACATAAAACTTACCAAGATTGAACCAAGAAGAAATAGAAAGTTTGAATGGACTCATAACAAGCAATGAGATTGAGTCAGTAATAAATATTCTCCCAACAAGGAAGAGCCCAGTTCCTGATGGATTTACTTCTGAATTCTTTTTTTTTTTTTTTTGTTTTTTTTGGAGAGGATTTTGCCATAGGGTGTGTGCACTCACCAGACAGACAGAAAGAGACAGAAAGCCAGAAATCACCCCCCGGGGGGATGGCCACACTGCAATCCCTTCTCCATTCTCCTCTTGGGATCTTGGGCATGCACGCACATGCGCCCGGCGTGAGTTTTAAGCCACCGGGTCCAGGATGCGAATTGCAGTCGACTACATGGGAGTCCAGCGACATAGCCATTACACTAACTACTGGTCCCAGATTTATTTCTGAATTCTACAAAACTTTTAAAGAAATACTAACCTCAATTCTCCTTAAATTATTTCTAACATTTCAAAATGAAGGAACCCTCCCAAATTCATTTTAGGAAGCTGTCATCATCTTAATTCCAAAGTCAAAGACATGACAAAAAAAAGCAAACTTCAGGCCCATATCCCTGATGACTATGAATGCAACAATTCTCAACAAGATACTAGCAAATTGTATTCAACAACATATTAAAAAGATTATACATCATTACCAAGTAGACTTTATTCTAGGGATGCAAGGATGGTGCAACATATGCAAAACAATACATGTAATACCTCACATTAACAAAAGGAAAGATTAAAAACCATATGATCATATCAATTGATGGAGAAAAACATTCAATAAATCGAAGAATAGAGAAAGAAACCAGATAAATCAAATAAGCAAGAAAACAGGCATTATTACAATGGGTCTAACAGAAATACAAAATATCATCAGAGAATACTATCTGAGACTATATGCCAACAAACAAAAAAATCTAGATGAGATGTACAAATTTCTGGACACATAAAACTTACCAAGATTGAACCAAGAAGAAATAGAAAGTTTGAATGGACTCATAACAAGCAATGAGATTGAGTCAGTAATAAATATTCTCCCAACAAGGAAGAGCCCAGTTCCTGATGGATTTACTTCTGAATTCTTTTTTTTTTTTTTTTGGAGAGGATTTTGCCATAGGGTGTGTGCACTCACCAGACAGACAGAAAGAGACAGAAAGCCAGAAATCACCCCCCGGGGGGATGGCCACACTGCAATCCCTTCTCCATTCTCCTCTTGGGATCTTGGGCATGCACGCACATGCGCCCGGCGTGAGTTTTAAGCCACCGGGTCCAGGATGCGAATTGCAGTCGACTACATGGGAGTCCAGCGACATAGCCATTACACTAACTACTGGTCCCAGATTTATTTCTGAATTCTACAAAACTTTTAAAGAAATACTAACCTCAATTCTCCTTAAATTATTTCTAACATTTCAAAATGAAGGAACCCTCCCAAATTCATTTTAGGAAGCTGTCATCATCTTAATTCCAAAGTCAAAGACATGACAAAAAAAAGCAAACTTCAGGCCCATATCCCTGATGACTATGAATGCAACAATTCTCAACAAGATACTAGCAAATTGTATTCAACAACATATTAAAAAGATTATACATCATTACCAAGTAGACTTTATTCTAGGGATGCAAGGATGGTGCAACATATGCAAAACAATACATGTAATACCTCACATTAACAAAAGGAAAGATTAAAAACCATATGATCATATCAATTGATGGAGAAAAACATTCAATAAATCTAATTAAGACTCTCAGCAAAATCAGCATAAAAGAGATATTCCTCAACACAATAAAAGCCATCTATGAAAAATACATAGCTAACATCATACCAAATTGGAAAAAGCTGAAAGGTGGAACAAGACAAGGCTGCCCACTTTCTCCACTCCTTCTTAACATAGGACTGGAAGATTTAACCAATGCAATTAGACAAAAGAGTCAAATAAGAGGCATCCAAATAGGAAAGGAAGAAGTGAAATTATCTCTATTTGCAGATGATATGATGCTATACATAGAAAATCTGAAAGAATCCACAAAAAGCTCCTGGAAGTGATAAGTGAATATAGTAGAGTGGTAGGATACAAAATCAACATACAAAAATCCATAGCATTTTTATATACCAACAATGGACTGAGACAGAATTGAAGAAAGAAATACCATTTACAGTAGGCACAAAATCAATAAGATATGTAGGAATAAACCTATATAGACATCAAAGATCCCTATAAGGAAAACTATGACACACTAGAAAAAGAAATTTCAAATGATACGAAAAATGGAAAAACATCCCACGCTCCTGGATTTGAAGAATTAATATTATCAAGAAGTCAATCCTACCCAAATTAATGTACAAATTTAATGCAACCCCAAAACATACAGCCAACTGATCCTTGACAAAGGACACAAGACAATCCAATGGAAAAAAGAAAATCTCTTCAGCAAATCGTGCTGGGAGAACTGGATATCCACCTGCAGAAGGATGAAACAGGATCCTAACCTCTCACCACTAACAAGAATTAACTAAAAATGAATTGAATATCTAAACATAAAACCTCAATCTATAAAACTACTGGTGGAAAACTCTTGGAGACCTTGTAGTAGACAAAGACTTGTTAAAGAAGACCTCCAAAGCACAGGCAATAGTTCCCAGAACAGGCAAATGGGACTATTTAAGCTGAGAAGCTTCTGTGCAACAAAAGAAACAATGAGTGAGAAGATAGCCCTCAGAGTGGGAGAATATATTTACAAACTATAACTTAGATAAGGGACTGATAAGCAAAATATAGAGGAAGCTCAAGCAGCTTACACAGAAAAAAGAATCAATCCAATTAAATGATGGGAAAATGAGCTAACTAGACAATTCTCCAAAAAAGATATATAAACAGCTCAAAAACATATGAAAATGTGCTTGACAACTCTTATCATAAGAGAAACACAAATCAAAATCAAAATGAGATACTACTTAACCCCAGTCAGAATGGTGAAAATTTAAAAAATAAATAATGATAAGCGCTGATGAGGCTGTGGTAAATTGGGGACTCTCCTACACTATTTGTGGGAATGTAAATTAGTACAACCACTTTGGAGAATGATATGGAGATTCCTCAGAAAGCTACAAATAGAACTACCATATGACCCATTCATTCTGTTCTTAGGTATTTACAAAAGGATTAAAAAAAACCTCTCAGTCAGGAAAACACTTGCACATCCATGTTTATTGCAGCAATATTTACAATCGCTAAGATATGGAATCAACCCAAATGTCCAAAAATAGATGATTGGTTTGAAAAAAATGTGACATATGTACTCTACGGAATACAACTCAACCATAAAAAAAATTGAAACCTTAACATTTGATATAAAGTGGATTAGTATACAAGATTTAATGCTGGGAACCAGCAGTTAACGTAATGGCTATGTTGCTGGACTCCCACGTAGTCAACCGCGGTTCGCGTCCTGGACCCAGTGGCTTAAAACTCATGCCGGGCGTGTGTGTATGCGTGCCCAAGATCCTGAGAGGAGAAGGGATTGCGGTGTGACCATCCCCCCTGGAGGGTGATTTCTCACTTTCTGCCTCTATGTCTCTCTCTGTCTGTCTGGCAAGCACACGTGCCCTATAGTGAAAATCTCTCCAAAAAAAAAAAAAAAGAAGAAGACTTAATGCTAAGTGAAGCAAACAGTACAATGAAAGACAGACTTTGTATGTCCCCAATCAATATATACCAATTGTTTGTGCTATATAGCAGAAACTGAAAGTTTGGAAGGTCTAGAAGTAGGGAGGGTAATTTGAGATACTAGAGAAAGTAAAGAAAAGGATAAGGGTAAGAAAGGGGTGGGTAATAGAGGAAGGGAGGGGAACAGGGAAAGGAAAAATGTGCATTTAATTGACAAAAAAATGAAAAGCTATTTGCTGATGATAATGTATATAGTAATGTCTTTATCTTGACTGATATGCATGGTATTCATGTTGGAAAAAGCAGTGTTGTACACTGTAAAGATAAATGTAATTAAATGTGAAAGAAAGAAAGAAGAAAGAAAGAAAGAAAGAAAGAAAGAAAGAAAGAAAGAAAGAAAGAAAGAAAGAAAGAAAGAAAGAAAGAAAGAAAAAAACATTTTGTTTCATTGTTCCATATATCTGGTTTTATGCCAGTGCCCTGCTGTTTTGATTATTGTAATGTAGTGTAAAATCAGATAACACAATGCCTTCAGCTTTGTTCTTTTTGTTAAAAAATTGCTTTGGCTAGGGTCAGCAGCTGCCGTGGTGGTTAAAGGTGCTGGATTCTCACATGGTTGATCATGGTTTGAGTACCAGACCTGGAGGCTTGCTTTCTCGCTTTCCCTTTCTATCTCTCTGGTCAAATTAAAAGATAATAATTACAAGTAGAGCCAATTAAGTAAATAATTCCCCCCCAAAAAAGAAGAAAAAAATTGCTTTGGCTTTGGGGCTGGCAGGTGGAGTGGTGGTTAAGGGGCACTGTACTCCCACATGGCTGACCACAGTTTGAGTCATGGACCTGGTGACTTGCTTTCTCACTTTGTCTCTCTCTTTCTCTCTGTCCCTATCTGGTCAAATTTAAATAAATAAATAAATAAAATTAAATAACATAATTATTTAAACAAACAAAAAAATTGCTTTGGCCCTTTACAGACCTTTTGGTTACATAGCAGTTGTTTTTTTTTTTTTTTTTTTTTTTTTTTTTCTGTGTGGAAAATGCAATTGGACTCTACAGGAATTTCACTGAATACATAAACCAATTTGAGTAATATGTATATTTTAGCAATGTTAATTCTACCACGTATGAACACAGAATATAATTTTATTTATTTACTTTTTGTGTCTATTTCTCCCACCAGTTTTGTTAATAATTGCTTCATATATTTAATTACTCCTATATATGGTGAATATATATTTATCATTGTTATAATATCTTTATAAATGAACTCCTTTCTTATTATATAATGATTTTATTTGTATCCTGTGACAGATTGACTTAAACTGTATTTTGTCTAATATAAATAAGTTACCCCATTCTCTTTTCATTTAACATTTTCATAAAGTACCTTTTCCATTAAAAATATTAAAAATTAAAAAGTGAAAACATAATAACTTTAGAAGAAAATATAAATGTACTTATTTTTCCTCTATGGATGGGAAATGCTAGATTATTTAATTCACAAAGAATTGAGAAGAATCAATATGAAAAAGGCAAAAATTAGTAGTAAATAAACTAAGGAGGGGCCAGCAGGTGGCATGGTGGTTGAGGAGCTAGACTCCCATGTGGCTGACTGTGGTGCAAGTCCTGAACCTGGTAGCTTTCTTTCTTGCATTCCATTTCTTTCTCTGTCTCTCTCTGGTCAAATTAATAATAATAATAATTAATAAATACAATTAACTAATTCTAATAAAAGACTATTTAAAAAAATAAGCTAAGGAATGAGCAAGTTGGTTACAGAGAAAGACATATAGATGTTTAAAAAGATTTTGAGACGGATACCATACTTCAGGTCTGAAATATTGGTTTCCTTGACGAAAAATGAAGATTTTCTGCAGACTTCGCCCTCCAGACTCATTTATAGTGTCCTCTATGCACTAAGTGTCTGGACAGGTCCAAGTGAACAGCTTCCAAACATCTGAATACAATTAGGGTCAGAATATTCCTCTATTCCCACTGAATCTAATGCACAAAGAGTGAAAACGGAATGGAAGAGAGATTGCAGATCACCTCCTTCGGCACACCGCTGAACACTCAGATTGAACTTCAAGAATTAGGAAGATGGGACCAGCAGTTAGCATAATGGCTATGTCGCTGGACTCCCACATAGTCGACCGTGGTTTGAGTCCCAAACCCGGTGGCTTAAAACTCATGCCGGGAGTGTGGGCGTGTGTGCCCAAGAACCCGAGAGGAGAATGGAGGAGAAGGGATTGCTGCGTGGCCATCCACCCTGGGGGGTGATTTCTCGCTTTCTGTCTCTCTGTCTGTGTCTGCCTACCGAGCGCACGCATCCTATAGCAAAAACCTCTCAAAAAAAAAAAAAAAAGAATTAGGAAGAAATGCACCATCCCTTAGATGACTACAAATCACCGCAGGGTCACAAGAAATATGGGAAAGCGGGACCAGCAGTTGACATAATGGCTATGTCACTGGACTCCCATGTAGTCGACCACGATTCAAATCCAGAACCCGGTGGCTTAAACTCATGTGGAGCATGTGTGTGTGCGTGCCCAAGATCCCAAGAGGAGAATACAGCATGACCATCCTCCTTGGGTGATTTCTTGCTTTCTATCTTTCTATCTCTCTCTGTCTTTCTGGTGAGCGCATGTGCCCTGTAGCAAAAATTGCTCATAAAAAAAAGAAGAAAAAGAAAAAAAATATGGGAAAGTGAGAAAATTCCTCTCCTCCAAGGGAAAATAATAACTCCTCTTCATCCTTAGACAATGTCGGCGTCTACCCCAGGGCTTGGGTCTAGCTGAATCATGATCAGGGGGCTGCTGGGTGAGCAAGAGAAAGAGGACAAGAAAGAGAAAGCCGAGAAAGCCCTCTACCTTGCCAGGACCAGGAAATTGGAAAGAATGAGACAAAGGGATAGAGTAGAAATGGACACAGGCAGCCTGAGCCTAGGTAGCCCAAGCAACTTGTGCTGCTGCTTGAGCTGCTCGCTTGGCCACTGCTTGAGCCTCCCAGACAAACTGGGCCTCTTTATTTATAGTACAAGGAGACATTACACATGTATGTTTCATGACACTTCACAGATTGGTTGCCAAGTTACAGACAATAAGAAGCAGTTAACAAATCTATAAGGGCTTAATCATACTGGGCCAGGTGTATCCCTTGGTGATAATCCCATCAAGAGAAAGTCTCATCTTTTCTAATGCAGAGAAACCTAGCTGTTAGGTGTGGGGAAGAAACTAAAGAACTTCTCCATAAGGAGTGCACCACCACACCCAGAGAAGGCTAAAGAACCTTTTAGATGCAGAGCAGGAACTGAACTTTACTAAGCCCCTAGTAATTTCCACCCTTGCTGTGTCTGCAGCGAAGGTCAAGGAAAAGACAAATTACAAGGTTCTGCCAAACCCCAGAAAGACAGGTGGTATTTGCTCAGAGCATGTCCCCACACCTGAGATTCTCTCTCTAAACGTGTCCCCACAAGACAATACAATGAAACTCATGGAAATGTCTGATAAAGAATTTAGAATATTCATAATGACGAAGCTTACAAGAGATGGAAGAAAAGAGAGACAATGAACTGCAGAAGAGAAAGGAGAAAGGAGCTGACGAGTTCCAGGTGAGGAAATTCTTGCAAGATCTAAAAGAAGAAATACACACTATAAAAAAGAAACAAATGGACCTGTTAGAAATGAAGGCTATAATACAGGAAGTCAAAATCTCCCTTGGAGGGAACCAGCAGTTGGCGTAATGGCTATGTCGCTGGACTCCCACATAGTCGACCACAGTTCACGTCCCGGACCTGGTGGCTTAAAACTCACGCCAGGCACGTGTGCGTGTGTGCCCACGATCCCAAGAGGAGAATGGAGGAGAAGGGATTGCAGTGTGACCATCCCCTCTGAGGGGTGATTTCTCGCTTTCTGTCTCTATG
>NW_006199840.1:44735-47149 GCF_000334495.1 Tupaia belangeri chinensis | reverse complement strand
ATGCCGCAATCCCTTCTCTTCCATTCTCCTCTCGGGATCTTGGGCACACACGCACACGCGCCCAGCGCGAGTTTTAAGCCACTGGGTCCGGGACACGAACCGCGGTCAACTACGTGGGAGTCCAGCGACATAGCCATTACGCTAACTGCTGGTCCCCAACCCAAGAAGATTTTCTCCAAGACACATTATAGCTACATTGACCAAAACCACAGACAATGACAAGATACTAAGATTGACAAAAGAAAAACATCAAGTTACCTACAAAGGATATCCCATCAGGCTAACAGTGAACCTCTCATCAGAAATGATGCGAGTGAGGAAAGAATGGGAAAATATATTCAAAGCGTCAAGGGAAAAGCAATTTCAACTGAGAATACTGTACCCAGCAAGATTATCCTTCATATGAGAAGAAAACATAAGAACATTCTCAGATACACAAAACCTGAAAGAATTTACCAACACCAGACCAGATCTCCAAGAAGTTCTCAAGGGAGTGCTAAACCAGGAAAATTAAATACAGATACACAGAAATGAGAGTTCAAAAACTAAGAAAATGGCCAACTTAATCATGGGAACAAGTTGAAATTGAATATTATGTCCCAGAATTTAATAGGGAAGATCGAACCACAATTGAAGATTGATTAAGTACATGAGACTGGATTGGTGAAATAGAATTTTATGAGTTTTGACTAAAACATTGCTGATTTTTTTCTAGACTTTGTTTTCTGGTTTTAAGGATTTTTTTCTTGAGCTGCCAATAGTTCATGCACCTACCATTTGAACAGAATCCTAACCTGTTTCCTGGCTTTAAGTTTAAGTAAAGTTTCTAAGCATTCCTTTGATTTATTAAAGCTAAAACTGCATTTCTTGAAATTAAAAAGTATTTTAAAAGAATTATTTTATTTAACTTTATTTATTATTATTATCATTATTATTTTCCAGTTTAATCAGAGAGTGACAGAGAGAAAGAGAGAGAGAGAAAGAGAGAGAGAAAGGCAAGAGGTCCAGGACTTAAACCATGGTTGGCCATGTAGGAGTCCAGTGCCTATAACCACCATGCAACCTGCTGCCCCCCCTTTAAAAATATATATTTAAAAAGAAAAACATGCTTGGCACATGTGCATGTGTGCCCCAAAACCTGATGGGGTATAGAAATGAATGAGAAAGAATTATGGCATGACTATATCATTGCAGGGTGCTTTCCCCTCCCCTCACCTCTGGCAATTGCAGATACCCTCTCACAATTAAAAAAAAGAGAGAGAAAGACAGAGAAATCCTGTTGAGGATAAAACTGAAGTTGCAGAAAACTATATAGAAATAACATTTTTTATCAAATTAAAACACAATTAAAACTATATATTGCTCAGGTATAATTACACAAGTCACAAAGCTAGATGAAAAAAAAAATGAAATAAAAAATAAAATTCTAGATACCAGTTACCTCTAGGCAAGATAGAGAGGTTATGTGGGTGGCAAAAACACCAGTTCTTAAGTTGGACAGTGGGCTCATGAGTGCTTATTGTTGAATTTCATAATATATGTTACATACAGCATTTTGTGTCTATTAAATATTACATAGTAATTTTAAGTGTTTGAAAAAGGAATGAGAAATAGGAGAGAGAGTCAGGGAAGACAGAGACTTTTAATAAATGGGTTGTATTCACGCTGGGCATAAGCGTGCATGCCCAAGATCCTGAGAGGAGAATGGAGAAGAGATTGTGGTGTGGCCATCCCCCCTGGGGGGAAATTTCTCCCTTTCTGTCTCTCTGTCTTTCTCTGTCTTTCTGGTGAGCGTACGTGCCCTATAGCAAAAACCTCTTAAAAAAAAAAAGAAAGAAAGAAAAGAAATGGGTTGTATTTCAATCAAGTACTATGGAAGTCTTCAGCAAGATGAGGCCTATATGGAAGTTCTGGACTTGGTGAAAGAGCACACTGGTCACCTTTGGCAGCAGCCATATTCAGATGGGAAGAGCTGATGCACAATTATATGACGGGAGGGACCAGCAGTTAACGTAATGGCTTTGTCGCTGGGCTCCCCTGTAGTTGAACATGGGTTTGACAGACTCGGTGACTTAAACTCATGCCGGACACATGTGCATTCGTGCCCAAGATCCCAAGAGGAGAATGGAGAAGGGATTGCAGTATGGCCATCTCCCCAGGGGGTGATTTCTCACTTTCTGTCTCTCTGTCTCTGTCTTTCTGGCAAGGACATGTGCCCTATAGCAAAAACCTCTCAAAAAAAAATTATATGATGGGAAGGAATGTGTTGGAGAAAGAAGTCAGGACTGAGATCATACACAAGTATTTCATCTACTACTCCTCCCATACCTACAATAACAGTTAACATTTTTTCTTTTTGGAGAGGTTTTTGCTATAGGGCACATGTGCTCACCAGACAGAGACAGACAGAGAGA
>NW_006199840.1:29405-44721 GCF_000334495.1 Tupaia belangeri chinensis | reverse complement strand
CAAATCACCCCCCAGGGGAGGTGGCCGCAATCCCTTCTCCTCCGTTCTACTCTAGGGATCTTGGGTACGCACGCACACACGTCTTTCGTGAGTTTTAAGCCACCGGGTCCGGGACGCGAACCATAGTCGACTACATGGGAGTCCAGCAAAATAGCCATTATGCTAACTGCTGGTCTCAACATTTATTGAGGCTATATGATATGCTAGGCACTTAACATACACTAAGTCATTTAATCCTCAAAACCACCCTCACAGGGAATTGAACTCAACATTTGTGTTACGGGACCAGCAGTTAGTAATGGCTATGTCACTGGACTCCCACATAGTCAACCTTGGTTCGAGTCCCGGACCCGGTGGCTTAAAACTCACACCGGGCACGTGTGCATGTGTGCCCAAGATCCCGAGAGGAGAATGGAGGAGAAGGGATTGCAGCGTGGCCATTCCCCCCGGGGGGTGATTTCTCGCTTTCTATCTCTCTGTCTCTCTCTATCTGTCTGACGAGCGCACGCACCCTATAGCAAAAACCTCTCAAAAAAATTTTGTGTTACCATCGGATATATTCATTTCTGCCTACATGCAGAGAATCCCTACTACATTTGAATGAGAATTGATGTTTCACTATTCCATTCTAAATTTTAGGTATAAGGACTCAAGTGGTTAGGTAATGGAAATGAGCAAAAAGATGATGAATCAAGTCTTCTCAAGAATGAATAATTTGTGCTTATGATTCTATTATTGCTCTTTGCCAGATTTATCTAATTCCCCCCCACTTTTAGGGATTTAATAGAATTATACTTTTGCACTCCTATGAAGTAAGCTACAACCAAGTGATTTGCTTTGAGCAATGAAATAAAAGAAGTGATGTGTGACACTCTAAACTTTAAGAGCCAATGTGCATTTTCATCACGTCTTCCGCTAAGTGATGGAGCTTCTATTAGTCTGAGTTCCTGAGTAACTATGGATGAACAGAGCTCTTCTGCCAATTTGTATTAGACATATAGTATGAGCAAAAAGGATACCTTTTTTAAGTTATTAAGATTTGAGGATTGTTATTGCAGTACAACATAGCCTACTCTGACTGATATGGTCTCTTTTTTTAAGAGTTAGACATTGTAAATATATAAGGATTGAATAATGAAATGAAAATGTGCACAAAGTGAATATAATTCCCATTCTGAAACGTAGTAAGCCTTCAACAAGTGCCTTTGTGTATCTGCTGTTAAATGACCATGGAATTTCCATAATTCTCACACACAAATAAAGATTAGTTATAGAAGATGTAAGTAGAAGACAATGTTCTTGGCTCACCTTATTCCTAACACTTGTGATATTATTGGGAGAAATAGTACAGATATTTTTATTTCTAGATCACTTTTTTTTTTCTTGGAGAGGTTTTTGCTATAGGGCACGTGCACTCTCCAGAAAGAGAAAGACAGAGAGACAGAAATCGAGAAATCACCCCCCAGGGGGGATGGCCATGCCACAGTCCCTTCTCCATTCTCCTCTCAGGATCTTGGGCATGCATGCACACGCACTCAGCGTGAGTTTAAGCCACCAGGTCTGGGACACGAATCACGGTCAACCACATGGGAGTCCAGTGACATAGCCAGCACACCAACTGCTGGTCCCCTATGTCACTTTTTCCCTCAAATACATGAAAAAGCACTACAGTTGGCTCTGCTTGGATCATATATTCCTCTATCCCTGTACTGGGAGAGGTGAAATGACAGTCAACCCACCTCTATCCCAAGATAAGAACACTTCCCCAAAGAAAAATACTGAGTTTAATTGTCAGCGAAAAGAAATGTTGGGGCATTCTTTGACAGTTATTAACTAAATCAAATTGACAGTTACTTACTAAGACAAAACAGACTTACATTTAGAACACTGGTTTTGTTCTAAATTGACATTTATTATCAATTTATTGACAGTTATTTACTAAGACAAAACAGACTTACATTTAGAACACTGGTTTTATTCCTTTTCTTTTTTAGGTTTTTGCCCTAGAGCATCTGTGCTCACAGCAGAGACAAAGAGACAGTGAGAAGGAAAGTGAGAAATCACCCCCTGGGGGAATGGCCACACTGCAATTCCTTCTCCTACCTGCTCCTTCTGGGATTTTGGACATGTATGCACAGGTGCCTGCTATGAGTTTCATCTCCCCGGATCTGGGACTCTGACTATGATAGGCCATGTGGGAGTCCCGCCCCTTAACGACTATGCCACCTGCTGGCCTCCCTGGTTTTATTCTTTATAAGTTGTATATGAACTTGGGCAACACTGAATCATTTTTCTTATGCATAAAATGGGGATAGTACTTTACAGAGCTGTTTAAGGATTACAAATAATATCTGAAAGCCTAGTGTCATGACTGAGACCTAATAGGTCCTCAATAAATAATTTTAGACAGCCAAATGCTAAAGATGTCCTACTATTAAATTCTCTGGGTCCCAAAACTTAAAGATCAAAAGCTAGGAAAATACATCTGCAGCTAAAATGAACCAATGTAAAAACAAAGTATGCTATAAATAACAGTCTTTTTAAAGAATTATTTTATTTACCTTCATTTATTATTATCTTAATTTGACCAGAGAGCGAGAGAGAGAAAGAGAAAGCGAAAAAGCAAGCCTCCAGGTTAGGGACTTGAACTATAGTTAGCTATGTGGATGTCCAGTGCCTTTAACCACCATGCCACTTTCCAGCCCCAGTAATACAGTTTCGATTTAAAGATAAAGTGTTTACAGGCTTCAGCAAGTCTCAAATGCTCACCTTGTGACTCAGTTATCTTCTTTTACAGACTGTACACTGAAGGCACAGCCTGGTTAGGGAGGCCAAGCCCAACTAATGTCATTTGGTAGAAGCAATAAGGTAAAGATGCCCTAGAGTCCTGGCTTCAGACTGTTTTGAGCATTTCTTTATTGCTCAAAGGTGATTTAAAACTCTTGGGAACCAGCAGTTAGCGTAATGGCTATGTCGCTGGACTCCCACGTAGTCAACCGCGGTTCGTGTCCCGGACCCGGTGGCTTAAAACTCACGCCGGGCGCGTGTGCGTGCGTGCCCGAGATCCCAAGAGGAGAATGGAGGAGAAGGGATTGCGGCGTGACCATCCCCCCTGGGGGGTGATTTCTCGCTTTCAGTCTCTATGTCTCTCTCTGTCTGTCTGGCGAGCGCACGCGCCCTACAGTGAAAAATCTCTCCAAAAAAAAAAAAAAAAAGAAAAGATAAAAAAGGTGATTTAAAACTCTTTACTTTTTTCTGAGACCAATTTTGAAACACATCTAAATGACTACCATTCAGAACTGCAACTTCATACTCAGTTTGTGTTTTTGCCACAAACATAACCTTTTCCTTAAAAGTCTATGATCTGGGGGGAGGGTGCATTTATGAGGCTGGCAGGTGACACAGCCGTTAAGGCACTAGACTCCCACATGGCTGACCACATTTCAAGTCCCAGACCTGGTCCCTTGCTGTCTAACTTTTCTTCTCTTTCTCTCTCTCTCTTTCTGGTCAAATTAAAAAATAATAACAAGGGACCAGCAGTTGGTGTAATGGCTATGTCGCTGGACTCCCATGTAGCCAACTGCAGTTCGAGTCCCGGACCTGGTGGCTTAAACTCACGCTGGGCACGTGTGCGTGTGTGTCCGAGATGCCAAGAGGAGAATGGAGAAGGGATTGCAGCGTGGCCATCTCCCCTGGGGGGGTTTCTTACTTTCTGTCTCTCTGTCTCTCTCTGTCTTCCTGGTGACTGTATGTGTCCTATAGCAAAAACCTCTCAAAAAAATAATAACAATAAATAAAATTAAATAAAATAATTTTTTCATGCTCAAAGTTATAGTTTATTCATAAAGGATACAATAACAAAACTAAGCTTATTTTAAATATTTGTAATTGTGCTTAATATTAAAAGCTACCATACTTGTATTGTACTAACTGTAAAAAATTTTGTTGAATGACAAAAAAACATTTTTTTATACAATTTTATAATGAACATTTAAAAAAATCCTGTATTATAATAACAATTACTTTAACAGAATAAAACAAAATAATCTTTATATTTTAAAAATTTATTTATTTACATTCATTCACTGTACATCATTAGAGCATACAAAATGAGGAGAGGAGAATGGAGGAGAAGGGATTGCGGCGTGACCATCCCCCCGGGGGGTGATTTCTCGCTTTCTGTCTCTATGTCTCTCTGTGTCTGTCTGGCAAGTGCATGCGCCCTATAGTGAAAACCTCTCCAAATAATAATAATAATAATAACTTTCAATTTCTTGTTTCCTGTATATTTTACTTTTTTTCCCATTCTTGATCCCCTATCTCTTACTCTCTGCCATATCTCACTCTCCTACACTGTCTGGTATCTATTGTTGCTTTCTATGCCTTCCCCCCCCACACACACATTTTATTGTTTCACTAAATATCTTAATTAATCTAAATATTTTCAATATCAAGCACAGCTGATATATACATATTCATAAACACAAGTCCAACTTTAGGCATAAACCTCAGTGAGTAGAATGAACATATATAGCACCTAGCTGGGCTATATATCTTACTGTAGTCATCAAATAGGTATTTTTAATGCATTTTTTTTTAATTTCAAGAAAAACAGTTTCAGGGTTTTTTTTTCTGAAACTTTTTTTAAACTTAATTCATTCCCTAAGCATAATCACTGCATACAAAATGTGATTTCCCATCCAGAATATACTGCATAGTGGCTTAATCATGCATGTTTTCGTCAAAAATTTTCCATTTCTAGTTTCTAGTATTTTTTTTTTTACCCCTATTTCTTATGCTCTGTCCTCTCCCTCTTCTCATACTATCTCTGGTGTCTACACTTGTCTTCCATCCTTTTCTCCCCACACTGTATTGATCACACAATTTCTTATATAATCTAACTACTTTTAATAGCAAGTTTACTTGGTAATTTCAAGAAAAGCAGTTTTGGGAACCAGCAGCTAGCGTAATGGCTTTGTCACTGGATTCCCATGTAGTCAACCGTGGTTCGCATCCCAGACCTGGTGGCTTAAAACTCACGCCGGGCGCGTGTGCGTGCGTGCCCAAGATCCCAAGAGGAGAATGGAGGAGAAGGGACTGCGGCATGACCATCCCCCCGGGGGGTGATTTCTCGCTTTCTGTCTCTATGTCTCTCTCTGTCTGTCTGGCGAGCACATGCGTCCTATCGCGAAAACCTCTCAAAAAAAAAAAAAGAAAAAAAGAAAAGAAAAGAAAAGCAGTTTTAACTTAAATAAAAAAAAACACTAAGTATCTTTACTTAAAACGTAAAACCAGGGGAACCAGCAGTTAGTGTAATGGCTATGTCGCTGGACTCCCACGTAGTCGACCGCAGTTCACGTCCCAGATCCGGTGGCTTAAAACTCACGCCAGGCGCGTGTGTGTGCGTGCCCAAGATCCCGAGAGGAGAATGGAGGAGAAGGGATTGAGGGGTGGCCATCTCCCCTGGGGGGTGATTTCTGGCTTTCTGTCTGTCTCTCTCTGTCTTTCTGGCAAGTGCACATGCCCTATAGCAAAAAAACCTCTCCAAACAAAAGAAAAGATAATAGAGTTTGTATCACAGTTTCTCCATGTATCAATTTACCCTCTACTTTTACTTTCATCAACTTCTGTCAATCTTTCTTGATTACCCACTTTGTAATATTTAACTATTAATGTCCCTACTCTTTCTTCTTCTAAACTTCTGTGAACTACACTTCGTTTATACTATCAAGGTTGTTAACATACATGGAGTCTTGTGATTAACAGTCTACATTGACTGGAAATTGACTACAAAAATAAAAACTCAACAAATATTTCTGGCTGTATAAATTAATATGTCATAAGCATGTTCCTGTTCCATTGTTTGTAAGTAATATTTTTAATGGCTACAAACTATTCTGTGGGCCTAATTTACCTAGTTTCTCCTTTAATGTGAGGTATTTAGGCTATTGCCAAGTTTTCACAACCTTCCAATTCCCTACCTGTAATCAACTACTGTTGTCAGTTTGTGGTTTATCCTTTCAGAAATAGTTTATATATCTTCTTTGTCTCTCTTGTTTTTACTCAGTTGGAAACATACTTTATAAACTGTTATACACTTTGCTTTTCTTACTTACTCCCACAAGCAGTGCATGAGAATATCTATTTTCTTACACACTGGTCAACACAGTTTTTTTAATATGAATGTTTTATAAGTTCTTGATATCTATTGCCAAATTGCTTTCCAGAAAGGTTGTACCAATTGACACTCCCACCAGTCATGTGTGAGAGTGCTTATTTATAAAATCTTTGCAGATATTGAGAATATCAGTTAGGAATAGTGCCTATAGGTAACAGGAAGTCTCAGGCATCCTTAGTGAGTGCTTATTTTCTCTGGCTCACAAGTAGCTACTTTTTTTTTGTTTGTTTTAGAGGTTTTGCTATAGGGCATGTGGGCTCGCCAGACAGACAGAGAGAAAGAAAGCAAAAAATCACCCCCCCAGGGAGGATGGCCATGCTACAATCCCTTCTCCTCCATTCTTCTCTCGGGATCTTGGGCATGTACGCACATGTGCCTGGTGTGAGTTTTAAGCCACTGGGTCCGAGACTCAGACCGCTGTCGACCACATGGGAGTCATAGCCATTACGCTAACTGGCTAACTGCTGGTCCCACAAGTAGGCAGAAGTTTTTTTTTTTTTTTTTTTTTTTTTTTTTTTTTTTTTTTACTACTTCTTCTCTACAGTCAGAAGGAGGGGAAAAGCAAAAGATAAAAGAACAGGCTTGCTGGGCATCCCACTATCCAAGAGTTTTAACTTCTATTTCTTTTTAACATCTGTGTGACTGAAATCATAATACAAGGCCAACTTTATCTGTCAGAGAACCTAGAAGTGTAACTTTTATCTTGGCATACTGCTGTCCCACAAAACCAGGGTTCTTATTGGTAAGTAAGAAAGAGAGAATGAGAGTGCAGTCTCCACCACAAGCTCTTTTTGTTACCTGCCATCTTGTGTTCATTTACATGAAGGTTACAAATGATACATTAATACCAAAATATCACCTATAGCATTTAGGATAGTTTTACCTTTGGACACCAGCAGGTGGCGTGGTCGTTAAGCACTGGACTCCCTACAGCTGACTGCAGTTCTGAGTCCTGAATCCAGTGGCTTGAAAATCACACTAGGTGTGTGCTCAAAATACCAAAAGGAGAATGGAGAAGAGATTGCAGCATAGCTATCCCCCTGGGGAGTGATTTCTCACTTTCTCTCTTTGTCTCTCTGGTAAGCACATGCACACTACGGCATAAATCTTAAAAAAAGAAAAGAAAAGAAAAGAAAAGGTTGACCTTTGAATTTTAGTCTTTTGCTGACAGAAAAAATAGTCTTGGGAAAAAAGAAAAGTAATACACAGTGGAACAAAAGTACATATTACAAGAATTAGCCATAAGGAGTCTGCTTGAAATTTGTTCTTAAATAATGTACATTTTTAAAATTTTATGATTTTTATTTACATTCAGTCATTATATATCTCTTTAATACACAATAGGTTTTTCAAAGTATGCATGCAGTAAGTGACAATCAAATCAAGGATATTACTATATACATCATTTTCAATGGAGAACTTTACATTCTTATGTCTGTTAAGTGTTTCTTCCCTGAGACCTCTCTTCTATTCTCTACTATCCACTCCTTCCCATACAATCTCTGGTATTTACACTTGTTCTCCCTACTATTGGGTTGTTGGGAAAGTCATGATGCATTTTTGCATAGAAAAATATGTCATGACTTTCCTGACTATCTAATATTATATATTTGGATCTTTCAATTTTTGCCATAAAGTGCAGATACTCAGTATATATTGAGTGGGGATATACAATGTGGGTCTTTTGTAGTCTGGTTTTATTTTGTTTAGCATTATATGTTCTGTATAGAATAGCTTTAAATCACATGACAGGTTCTCATTGTTCCTTATGGCTGAGTAGCATTACATAGTAAACATGTGCCACATTTTTTTAAATCTAGTCTTCAGTTCTTGGACACTTAGGTTAGTTCTTAGAACTTGAGAATAATGCTACAATAAATAAGGATATGCAAGTGTTTTTCCAACTGAGTGTTTTCCTATTCTTTAGGTAAATACCAAGGAATGGAATTAATGAGTCATATGTTAGTTCTATTTGTAAGTTTTTGAGAAACCTATGTATTGTTTCCTACAGTGGCTGTATTAATTTACATTCCCACCAACTATGGAAGAGGGCTACCTTTAGTCATTCTGACTGGGGTTAAGTGGTATCTCATTGTGGTCTTGATTTGTATTTCTCTTATTATGAGAGATGGTAAACATTTATTTATATGCATTTTGGCCATTTGTATGTCTTCCTCTTCTTTAGAGAGTTGTCTCTTCAGCTCATTTGCCTTTTTTAAATGGGATTATTAAGTTTTTTGTTTGTTTTTGTTTTTGTGAGTGAGCTGTTTGAGTTTCCTATATATTCTGATTATCAATCCCTTATCTGAAGCATACTTTGCAAATATTTTCACCCCTCCTGAGGGTTGTCTCTTCCTTCTAATTGTTGTTTCCTTTGCTGTACAGAGGATTTTTAGCTTGATGTAATCACACTTGTCTACTTTTGTAATTATTGCTTGTGCTTTAGAGGTCTTATTTAATAAATTGTTGGGACCAGCAGATGGCCTAATGGTTATGTCTCTGGACTCCTACGTAGTCGACAGCGGTTCAAGTCCCAGATCCATCGGCTTAAACTCATGCTGGGCGCATGTGTGTGCATGCTCAAGATCCTGAGAGGAGAATGGAGGAGAAGGGATTGCAGCATGGCCATCCCCCCCCACCCGGGGTTGATTTCTTGTTTTCTGTCTCTCTTTCTTGTGAGCACATGCACCCTATAGCAAAAATCTCTCAGAAAAATAAAGAAAGAAAGAAAGAAATTGTTGCCTACTCCAGTGTCTTTAAGTGTTTTTCTTATGTTTTCCATGAGTAGCTTTAGTTGGAGGCTTTATATTAAGATATTCTATCTTTTTTTAAAGAGCTTCATATATTCTTTTTTTAAATAATTATTTTATTTAACTTTATTTTAATTTGACTAAAAAGAGACAGAGCTGGGGGGGGGGCAGTGAGAAAGCAAGCTGGCAGGTCCAGGTCTGGAACCATGGTTAGTCATGTGGGTGTCCAGCCCCTTAACCCCACACAACCTGCTGGCCCAGATATTCAATCCATTTTGAGTTGATTTTTGTTAATGGTGAGAGATAAGGGTCCAGCTTCATTTTTACGCAGGTGGATATCCAGTTCTTCTAGCACTATTTGCTGAAAATATTGTCTTCTTTTTCTGTCTTCATTTTCTTTAATGTCTTAATAAAATGTTATGTGTTGATGGAAAATAACCAACTCTGTAAAAATAATAATTAATGCAGTTTATTTCTAAACAGAATATGAGTGATCTAGGCCCAGAAAGCAGGCAAAACATGCCTTTCTCAGGGTGATCAGGTACAGGGGTTCCTTTTATTTGATTTTGAGAGCAAGAGACAGGGTTTGGAATTTAGTGAAGAGTTTTTCTATTGATCTGGCCCAAAAAGGCAGGACACGTGGAAGCAGGGACTTGTAAGTTATAGGTGAGTTTATGGTTTCTAAGTTGGTGATTGGAAAATAAAGGTTGCTGAGATCTGAAAAGAATGTATTTTAACAGAGATAAGGAGGCTTAATAAACATCACGAAGATTCTATGCCAGCGGCAGGATGTAGGAAGAATCCTGTTACCAATGGGTCAAAATGGTCTGTTAATGTTTGTGGGTATGACTCCCTCCAGGCCCTCTGGAAAGGATTTTGGAAAATAGGAAAAAGCAGTCAGACTTTTTTCCTCAGTCCCTCCTGTTGGCCAAAAATCATTCCTCTAAATACATGTGTAGGCCACAAAATTGACAGGTCCCATGGTACTTGGAAAGCTCATTCCTAGGAGTCAGGTCCCATGGTGCTAGGAAGGCTCATTCCTAGGAGTAGTCACTAAGTCATCTTTTGTGATAGGTAGTGGAGTCCTCAGGGAAGGACACGTCTGACTGATTCAGTAGCCAATTATTTCTGGGCAAAGGAAAGAGTTCAGTGTTGGGGAGTAATTTTTTTTTTTTTGAGAGATTTTTCCTATAGGGCATGTGCACTTGTCAGAAAGACAGAGAGAGACAGAAAGACAGAAAGTGAGAAATCATCTCCCATGGGGGATGGCCACACCACAATCCCTTCTCCTCCATTCTCCTCTAGGGATCATGGGCACGCATGCACACGCACCTGGCATGAGTATAAGTCACCGGGTCCAGGACTCGAACTATGGTCGACTACATGGGAGTCTAATGACAGGCTAAATCCAGGTTGTATCAGCTGACTAGAGCATCCAACCCCCCCCCACACACACACACACACACACCCCACCACCACCATACAAGCTGCCCAGGCCTCTTGCCTAACATCCTGACTGTTTTGGTGTTACAGGGTGCCATTCGATCATTCATTACTTCCTTGCTGAGTTGAGGTGAAGAGGGGAAGTCAAGGGCCGGGGGCTCAGTGGGAACTTGTGTGTAGGGATGGAGCAGCATTTGGTTGACAGCCACCTGGGAAACTTCTTGGATTCAGCTTCAGAGGAACCAGTATATCCAGCATGTATTTGTTGATTTAGGGAAACTTAGTGATTTTGAATGTTTGTTGATTGGTTTTTAGTTGATCGATGGTTTCAGGGACTACTCTGGTGTAAATCGTGAAGATCTAGATGGTCCCTGATGGGGACGAACTGATGGCCTAGGGATAGACTTTTCCCCAGACTCCTTTTACCCACTTATCATCCCAAGGGTCTTTGATGTTGAGGTAGAGCTGGCCTCAACCATTGGTGTTAAGGAGGTAAGTGTCTTTGGGTCAGCAGTTAGTGTAATGGCTATGTCGCTGGACTCCCACATAGTCGACTGTGGTTCGAGTCCCGGACCCGGTGGCTTAAACTCACGCTGGGCACGTGTGTGTGCGTGCCCAAGATCCCTAGAGGAGAATGGAGGAGAAGGGATTGCTGCATGGCCATCCCCCCTGGGAGGTGATTTCTCGCTTTCTATCTCTCTGTCTCTCTCTGTCTGTCTGGTGAACACATGTGCCCTATAACAAAAACCTCTCCAAAAAAAGAAAAAAAAGAATAAAGGAAGTAAGTGTCTTGTAGTTTGTTGTGGGAGTCTAGTTGCAGGGCATGCATATGGCAGGTACTGTAAGAGCAACCTTCATAGGTATCTACACACCACTCGCAACTGGATTCTTTGGTCTAATCAAAGGTAAAGCAAAGGCTTGGACCATCCCTGGGTGACTGAGCGCATTTTGCCCAAAAGAGGTGGGGATGGAGACCCATGACTGCCAGCCATGTGGTTGGCAGTCCCAGGAAGTTGGTGTGGGTGCGACCTATGGACATCCAGGACTGTTGTATATAAAAACGCCAGTGAAAAGAGGGGCTAGAGGTTAGGCTTCCTGGGGGGAGGGAGAGGAGGGGCAGGAGAATGAGGAGTTTGCAGGGGAAACCTGGTGAGATGAAGTTTTGTAGGTCCAAAAACCTGAGAGACATGGTACCAAGAGTGTTGTCCCAAAAGTTTAGCCACCATGGGGGTGGTGAGGATGACAGTGTGAGGTCCCTCCAATGAGGTTCTAGTGAGCAATGGTGGACTTCTTTTAGTAGCATGCTGTCACCAGCTGGAGAGGGCTGGGCGAGCACTCTGAGACCCAGATGGATGGAGTGAGGGTTGGGATAATGAGGTCGGTGTGTTCACAGAGCAGCCAAGGATTGGGGGCCATAAGAGATGTGGAGTTTCCAGGAGATTTTGAGGAATTCAGAGACTAGTTGGATGACTCTGGAAGTGAAGGCTGGCCCATTGTCAGACTAAATGTTTGTTAGAAGGCCAAAGTGTGGTGTGATGTGCTCCAGAACAGTTGCGACTGTGTTGGTAGTCTTCTTTAAGGCAGGGAAGGCCTCAATCCAACATGAAAAGGAGATATCAGAAGGTTTTATGTCTGGGCATATGAGTGAAGTTAACCTGCCAGTCTTCACCTGGTTGGTGGCCACAGAGTTGGTGAGTGGCAACCTGAGGATGTAAGCCACCCTGGGGGCTGATGGCTGAGCAGATGGAGCATGTCTGATGTATATGCTGAAGGGCCTTGTGGAGAACTGGATAATGAAAGAGGAGCTCAAGGAAGTGAAAGAGCACTTTTGGGCCAATGTGTAGAGACTGGTAGACTGGTGAGGATGGCAGAGGCCTGTTGTTGGGGGAGAGCAATTTTGTTATGAAGAAAAATACAACCCTTTTCTCCAGCTATTTGCCTGCATGAGAGTAGGTCTGTTCTTTGTTGGAATAAAGATGTTTAGCCATAGAGGTTGGGATGAAGACTGGTGCTGGGAGTGGGGGAAGGGTTCAAATGTTAGACTATGGGCTACTGCATTGGCCCAGGAGTTACCGATCACCACTGGGTCAGTTGAGCCCTGGTGGCCCCGACAGTGGACTATAGCAACCTCTGTTGGGAGCTGGAGTATCTCTAAGAGTTTTGTTATAAAAGCACCATTAATGACTGGTGAGCCCTTAGTAGTGAGGAAGCCCCATTCTTTCCAGAGGGTGGAATGAGAGTGGGCAATAAGGAAGGCGTATTTGAAATCAATGTAGATATTGACTCATTGACCCTTTGAGAGAGCGAGGGCACAAGTAAGGGCTATGAGCTCAGCGTGTTGGGATGTGGTACCTTCCGGGAGATGGGATGCCTCAACGGTGGCAGAGGGAGAGACTTCTGCAAATGCTGCCCAGCAATGGCCATCTGACCCAACTACTGGGCTGCCATCAAAAAAAAAAAAAAGAGTGCAATCAGGATTGGATAGAGGTATATCAAACAGTCCTTTTTGAGGAGAGGCAAGGGTTTTGACAACTTGAGGACAAGAGTGAGAAGGGTTAGGCAGAGTGGTTGGCAGAGGAAGTAAGGTGGATTGGTTGAGAAGAGGAGAAGAGCAGAGAGAGATATCAGGATTTTCAATGAAAAGTAAATGAAATTCCTGAATCTGTGATGGCCCAAGGAGAGAAAGAGAGTGGTGGCTGAGGAGGTCCATTAGGTGGTGAGAAGAGAAGATGGACAGGGGCTGAGCTAAAGTGAGTTTGAGGGATCCTTTTAGAGTATGGTGGCATCTGCCAGAACTCTCAGACAGGCCTGCTAACCCCAGACCATAGGGTATAGCTGTCTAGACAGGGAGGCCACTGGGTGGTAGCCAGGGCCAACAGGTTGTGCAAGAAGTCCAGTTGCAACCCCCTGTCATTCACAAGTGAAGAGGTGGAAAGGACATGTTGGGTTGGGGAGTGAAAGAGGAGGTGAGGAAACCAGGGCCTCTCAAAGAGCCATAAATGCCTCAGGAACAGTGGTAGGCAAGGTAAGGGTGCCTGGTAGAGTTTCTTTGGCTGCAGTATATAGTGGTTTAGTGAGGAGGGTGAAGTTAGGGATCCATTGACAGAAGTCTGCTAGGCTGAGGAAGGAAAAGGATTTTGTCTGTTGTGGTAGGGGGTTGGAGACTTCGGAGGAGCTCGATACGGTCTGATATAAGCATTTTAGTGGTTGGGGTAAGGGGGATCCCTAAATAGATAACTAAGGCAACTGAAAGTTGGATTTTGGACGAGGAGACTCAGTAGCCCTGGGACTCCACTAAGTTGAGAAGACGAGTTGTGTGTTGAGAGAGAGAGAGAGAGAGAGAGAGATGGGCTGCAGAGGAGGAGATAGTCTACATGCTGTTAGAGGGTGCTGGGGGCAAGTGGGCAAGATGTGAGGTCTCAAGTGAGAGCCTGCCCAAAGAGGTGGGGACTGTTTCAGAAGCCCTAGGGGAGGACCGTCCAGGCAAGTTGTTGGGCAGAGTGTGAATTGGGGTCCTTCCAGGTGAAAACAAACAGGAAGTAGGAGTCTGGGTGAGGGGGGATAGTGAAAAAGGTATCCTTGAGGTCAAGGACTGTGTAGTGAGTGGTGTTTGGTGGGATGTGGGATACAAGGGTGCATGGGTTGGGGACCACTGGATCGAGAGGAATGACTGCCTCATTGATGAGGCAGAGGTCCTGAACTAGGCAGTTGGCCCCCAACGGCTTAAGGACTGGGAAGATAGGAGTGTTGCATGGAGAGTGTGTAGGAACGAGGCATACGCAAGTGAGAAGTTGAGTGATAATACGATTAAGGCCCTTAAGGTGTGTTTCAGACATAGGGAATTGGGGTTGGGAGGAAAACTTGGTGGACCGCACTTCAGGCAAATAAGAATTGGAGTGTGGTGGGAGGCCACAACTGGTTCAGAAGTGTCCCAGACAACAGGTTTAACTTCTTCAGAGGAAAGAGGAAAGGAGGGAAGGCCAGAGAGATCAGAGTCAATGGAGGAGCAGATGAGAGGGAGGAGAAAGTGAGCAGCAGAAGTTACAGCTGGAAGTTGGAGGGTAGCTCCCAATTGGTGAAGGATGTCACTGCCCAGGAGGGGGACAGGGCATGATGGCATAACTAGGAGGGAGTGGGAAAAAAGCTGTCCATTTATATGGCAGACTAGGGTGCCTGTCTTAGGTGGGCAGGAGGATGTGCCATCTATTTCCGTGACTGAGATCTGGGAAGGAAAAAGTGGCCCCGAATAGGAGGGCAGGATGGAGTAGGTAGCTCCCATGTCCACAAGGAAGGAGATGGACTTACCCACTACTCATAGCATTACCCTGGGCTCGGCAAGGGTGATGGAGGTCTTTGAGTCTGGGTCTCTTCAGTCAGTGGCTAGCCCCAACAACTCTCAAGAGGGAACCTCCTGGCTGACTTGTCCCCCATGTGGCAGTGCTGGGGACAAGTCAGCCATTGGGCAGTCACTTCCTCAATGACCAGGCTGTTTGCTCTTGGGGCATGGCTTGGTGGGCGGTCGGAGACAAGGACATTGTCAAGCCCAGTGGTTCCTGTTCCCACACTTGAAGCATGGTCCTGGGGGAATGGACTTAGATAAAGAAGCCCTGGGTTTTAAGTGCCGCCTTGTAGTGAAGCTGGGCTTGGCGTTCAACCTCAGCCACTTCCTCCTAGGCATTGTAAATCTTAAATACCATTTTCACCAGATCATGAACAGGGGTCTGAGAGCGATCCTCTGCCTGTTTAAGTTTCTGTAAGATATCTGTAAGATATCAGCCGCTGACTGGGTAATAAAGTGAGATGCCAAAACTATGGCCCCAGCCAGTGAAGTGGAATCTAAACATGTATAAAGGGTGAAGGCCTCTGTAAGGCAACTGAGGAACACAGCTGGGTTTTTTGTTTTTTTTTTTTTTTGAGAGGTTTTCGCTATAGGGCACGTGCGCTC
>NW_006199840.1:27394-29377 GCF_000334495.1 Tupaia belangeri chinensis | reverse complement strand
GACAGAAAGTGAGAAATCACCCCCCAGAGGGGATGGTCACACCGCAATCCCTTCTCCTCCATTCTCCTCTCGGGATCTTGGGCACGTGTGCACCCGGCGTGAGTCTTAAGCCACCGGGTCCGGGACGCGAACCGCGGTTGACTACGTGGGAGTCCAGCGACATAGCCATTATGCTAACTGCTGGTTCCCTACAGCTGGGTTTTCAACTGCCCCATGGGTGATTTCCTGGAGTTTGTCAAAATTGACAATTTTTTTAGAGACAACATGCATTCCAGCCAAGAGACATTGGATCATGTAGTCCCAGTATTTTTGGGCAGAATCTCCTACCTGATAGTCCCATTGAGTGCCAGTAATAGGAACAGCCACTTGCCCGACTGGTAAAGTCGCATCGACCAGATGGGCTTGCTTGGCATGTTCTCGGGCTACAGCCTGGACTCGCTCTCTCTCATCTACAGTAAGGGTGGAGGACAGGATTACATAGAGGTCATGCCAAATAAGATAATAGGTCTGAGTAAAATGGTGGAAGTCTTTGATAAAAGCCATGGGGTTAGCAGAGAAAGAACCAAGTATTTTTTTTTTTATTTGAGATAGATCTTGGAGAAAGAAGGGAATGTGGACCTGGCAGTACCTTCTATTCCTGCCACTTCCTGCCACTTCCTGGAGAGGCTAGAGAAGGTTAGAACTGGGGGAAGGATGGGAGAAGGGTAAGAGTGTGACTGGGTATGTGAACTAACTGGAGATGGGTGAGGAGGGGATGGAAGCGAAGGCAATGCAGGAGGCGGTGTTGAAGGTGGGGTAGTGGTGGTGGGGGTCCTGGAACTGATGGCACCAAAGTGGAACCAGGGTATGGTCGGGGACTCTGGGGGAGGGCTCTGGGAAGGAGGGGAGGTGGGGAGGTAAGAGTTTTGGGTGGTTCATCTATAGGAGAGAGATTGGCCTCTGAGAGATGTTTGGTCTCAGACTAGGGTTCTGATTGTGCGAAGGACTTAGGCAGTAGTATAGGAAGTGCAGAGGGAGGGGCGGGAACACAGATCCCAAAAGGCTTGGACATATAGAACTTCGGACCGTTTGCCTACCCTTTGGCAATAGTTATCCAAATCAGTGAGGGTATTGTAATCAAAAGCCCCCTCAGGGGACCAGTAGTTGACATAATGGCTATGTTGCTTGATTCCCATGTAGTCGACTGTGGTTAGAGTCCCGGACCTGGCGGCTTAAACTCATGCTGAGCACGTATGCATGCCTGCTCAAGATCCCAAGAAGAGAAGGGATTACAGCTTGGCCATCCCCCCTGTGATTTCTGGCTTTCTATCTCTCTGTCTCTCTCTGTCTTTCTGGTGAGCACACATGCCCTATAATAAAAACCTCTCAAAAAAATAATAAAATAAAATAAAATAAAAAGGCCCCTCAGGAGGCCATTTAGATCCGTTGTCCAAAGCGTATTTTGGCCAGGCCACCGTGGAATAGAATATCAGCAGCTTGGGGTGAAGATCCTGAGTGAGTCCTAACTTGATAAAGTTATGGAGCAGACATCCATGGGGCATCTTTGACTCACTGATGGACTCAGTATTACCCATTGTGTCCAGGACTCAAGTGAGTGGAAAAGGGAGAGGTGTCCCAAATCGTTTTTGCACTCACGGAGCAGAACAGGTGATGGGCAGGAGGGAATGAGACATTCCACAATAACCTGAGCTCCAGGAGTCAGAGGGGACCCTAACGCAGCCACATTTTCAGACAAGGAACCCAAAGATTTGAGTCTTGGAAACCACGGGCAGGTGGCTAATTGGCGGTTGGGGGGTCAGATCCTGGTTCAGGGGAGATGTCCTTGCAGAGACTGCAGAACACAAAACTCCTCCCAGGTTTCAACGCCAAATGTAAGGAATGGGCTGACCACATGAGAAAATAGACATGTACAGCCTTCATTGGAAGAGTGCTCCTGGGCGAGGTTTGGTGGTCCGACGGGGGGGGGGGGGGGCGGAGGAGGCC
>NW_006199840.1:23565-27315 GCF_000334495.1 Tupaia belangeri chinensis | reverse complement strand
GAGCATGTATTACTGGTAGAAACAGTCCATGTATGGTAAAGGTTCAGAGGAAGAGCAGATTACTTTGTCATGTAAGGCATGGTGTACTGTGCAGAGTAGAGTGCCATGTGCTACATCCAAGTTACATCAAAGTGCAGAGCAGGTATGAGGATAGGATAGATCCAGGTTGTATGAGCTGACTAGGGTGTGGCATCAAACCCCCACATCCAAGCTGCCCAGACCTTTGGCCCAACAAAATCTGTAGTGTTTGCAGTTTACTGAGAGCAAATCAATGCTTCAAAAACCTTAGGATTTTTTTAAATTTTTATTTAAAAATTTTTTTAAAGAATTATTTAATTTTTATTTATTCATTTATTTATTTTAATTTCAACAGAGAGAGACAGAGAAGGAAAGTAGGAAAGCAAGCCCAGGTCTGGGACTCAAACTGAGGTGGGCCATGTGGGAATGTCCAGCACCTTAACCACTACATCACCTGCTGGTCACCTAAAACCTTGGTTTTAAATATTGAGAAAAAACTGTAGCTTTATCAACTTTTAGGAAGACTTATAGTACTTTTCTCAATAGTAGCCAACTTATCACATAATAAATTTCTTTCATAAAATTATTTTATCAGTCTTAATGCCTTTTTAAAATACCTTCAAACTCAAGCCTTAACCTAATATGCCTTAGATCTAGTATTTGTCTCTTTTTCTTTTAATGATAAGTATATGAATATATATGTTTTTAGTCATTTTACTTTAGCACAAATACTCTACAATACAAAATAAACTTTTTTAATACAAAAATTGTTCTTTCTTGAGACTCCTCCATGGCTCCTGAGAACAAGTAATTTCAGGAGAAAAAGAGAAATGAAGATTTTTTTACTGATAATTCAGCCTCCAGCCCACAAATTTGAGTGATAGGGAACTCCTCTAGCCTTCTCTCTGTATGTCGCTCTCTTCCTCTCTTTCTGTCTTCTTTTTTTTTTTTTTAAATAATGTTTGCTTTTTAAATTTTTTTAAGTTAAAGTATTTTCTTGGCTTTCAGTCCCACCTTTATCTTGTTAATAATCACCTTTTCCCCTCCCACCCACAAAAGGTAAGGGGTAGGCCTTCAGAAGAAGACTCCTCCATGGCTCCTGAGAACTAGTGATTTCACACAGCATGCAAGCATGCCAGGTGGTTTTCTATTTTTTGCTTTTTTAAAATTTTTTTTCTTTTTTTAATTCCTTTTTCCCTTCTTTTTCTCTCTGTTTCTTTGTTATTTTTTCTCTCACTGTGTTTCCTTTTCTTTTTCTTTTATCTCATCACTCTGCTCTTCAATCTCCATACACTGTGTTTCTAGATGGATCTAAGGGAAACATAGCCAACCAAATACCCAAAATACTATTAGGGTTAACATATTCCGCCCTATCCACTGAATCTGTTGCGCAAAAGGATAAAAACAGAATGGCAAAGAGATAATGTATTGAGAGACTAAACATAAAATCTCAAACTATAAAAATACTGGTGGAGGCAGCCATAGACAGGGTCTGGAGAGGTGGCTGAGGGACAGAACCCAGAAGCTCTGGAGCCCCACGCCAGGAGCACCCAGGATGCCCTGCAGAGACTCCGAGCAGGTGCAATACTCTGCATGTTTCTCCTACCTCTGACTCAAGATTTCACTCATCATCTACTCCACAGTGTTCTGGTCTCCACACACTAAGTAACTAGACAGGCCCAAGTGAACAAGATCCAAACATCTGAATATGATTAGGGTCAGAATAGTTCTCCATTCCCACTGAATTTGATACACAAAGAGTGAAAATGGAACAAACAAGAGATTGCAGATCACCTCCTCCTGCACACCTCTGAACGTTCAGATTGAACTTCAAAAATTAGGAAGAGATGCACCATCCATCAAATGACTATAAATAACTGCAGGGTCACAAGAAATAAGGGGAAAACAAGAAAATACCTCTCCTCCAAGGGAAAAGAATAACTCCTTTTTATTCTCAGACAGTACAATGAAACACATAGAGATGTCAGATAAAGAATTTAGAATATTCATAGTAACAAAGCTAACAGAGATGGGAGAGAAAAGAGACAATGAACTGCAGAAGAGGCAGGAGAAAGGAGCTGATGAGTTCCAGGAGGTGGGGAAATTCTTGCAAAATCTAAAAGAGGAAATACACACTATAAAAAAGAATCAAATGGACCTGTTAGAGATGAAGGCTATAATACAGGAAGTCAAAACCTCCCTTAAAAGTATTAAAAGCAGACTAGATCATACAGAAAATTGAATCTCAGATATAGAAGATAGAATCCCTGGCCTAGAAAAATCCACCACAAAGACTGAGAAAATTGCCTCTCCAAAATGAGAATAACATATGAGAAATTCTAGATATCAGCAAATGTCCAAACACCCAGATAATTTGTATCCCAAGAGGTGAAGGGCATTGATAATCTATTCCATGAAATCCTGCAAGAAAACTTTCCAAACCTAGAGAGACACTCAAAGATCCAGTCCCAAGACATACAAAGGACCCCAAATAGAATCAACTCCAGAAGATCTTCTCCAAGACACATTATAGCCAGATTGACCAAAACCACAGATGAAGACAAGATATTAAGATTGGCAAGAGAGAAATGTCAAGTTATCTACAAAGGATATCTGATCAAGCTAACAGTGGACCCCTCATCAGAAACAATGTGAGTGAGGAAAGAATGGGAAAATATATTCAAAGTGTTAAGGGAAAAGCAATTTCAATCAAGAATACTGTACCCGGCAAGATTAAACTTCATATGGGAAGAAAAGACAAGAACATTCTAAGATAAACAAAACCTGAAAGAATTGACAAGAACATTCTAAGATAAGCAAAACCTGAAAGAATTTACCAACACCAAACCAGATCTCTAAGAATTCTCAAGGGAGTGCTATACCCAGAGAGTTGAATACAGACACACAGAAAGAAGAGTTCAAAAACTAAGAAAATGGCCAACTTAATTGTAGGGACAAGTCTAGAGTTGAATATTATATCCTAGAATGTAATCAGGAAGATTGAACCACAACAGAAGATAGGTTAAGGACATGAGACTGAACTGGTGAAACAGTATTTTATGACTTTTGACTAAAACATTGCTGATTTTCTTTTAGGCTTTGTTTTCCAGTTTTAAAGTTTTTTTTTTTCCTGTCTTGAGCTGTCTATAGGTTCATGTACCTACTATTTGAACAGAATATTAACCTGTTTCCTGACTTTAAGTTTTAAGCATATTTCCTCAGCAGTTCCTTGATTTATTAAAGTTAAAACTGCTTTTCTTGAAATTACCAGCTGAATTTGCTATTGAAAGTAGTTAGATTACTTGGGACCAGAGTTAGCATAATGGCTATGTTTATGGACTCCCCTGTAGTACATCCGGTGGCTTAAAACTCACGCCAGGTGCATTTGCATGCGTGCCCAAGATCCTGAGAAGAAAATAGAGGAGAAGGGATTGCAGCATGGCCATCCCCCCTGGGGGGTGATTTCTTGCTTTCTATCCCTCTGTCTCTCTGTCTGTCTGGTGAGTGCATGCACCCTATAACAAAAATCTCTCAAAAAAAAAAGAAAGAAAGAAAGAAAAAGAAAGAAAGTAGTTAGATTATTTTAAAAATTGTGTGATCAATAAAATGTGGGGAGAAAAGGAATGTAAGACAACTTTAGACACCAGAAAAGTGTGAGAAGAGGGTGGGAAATGGCAGAGGGTCAGAAATAGGGTAGAAAATTTTGGATAATAATATGCATGATTAAGTCAC
>NW_006199840.1:20961-23548 GCF_000334495.1 Tupaia belangeri chinensis | reverse complement strand
TAACTATATGAAACTAGAAAGTGAGAATTATTGACGATAACATGCATGGTTAAGCCACTATGCAGTATATTCCGGATGGGAAATCACATTTTGTATGCTTAGGGAATGAATATAAATTGATTTTAAAAGTTTCAGAAAAAAATAATTAAATCCATAATATAAAAAAAGAAATTGGAATAAAAATAAATAAATAACATTTTTTTTAATTTCTCACTGTTTTCTACCTTGTGCTACATTGACCTCTGAATAACCTTTAGAAAACTTTTCCTTAGGAAAAAAATAGGAGATGGTTATAACGAAGTCTGGCCAGACCCTTCTATTACTGACAAACAAGACTACAGAAGTGTTCCAGACTATGCCCACAAGGTCACAGTGACGTGTAATATAATCAAGGTGTCAGCCATTTGCTTGATGCTATCCCATTAAGCCTTCTAGGAAGGATGGGCTGAAACACTTCTTAGCTTTAAATCCTTGTGTAGGGGTTTATGCAATGAACTTTATATATATTTGGAAACAACCCTTAATTAACCTTTTATTTAGACCACCCACCAAAATAATTATTATCTTAAAAGAATACATTTTTATGCCTTGCTTATGGATTTTTATCAAAACAACATTTTTATGTTTTGTAACTTCGTACATAGAATTACATATATTTAACTTAATTTTTACCCTTTTGTAAACTTAATTTTTTAAAAGAATTAAAGCTGTCATGTTCGGAACTTGAACTGCAGTCAGCTATGTGCTGCAGTCAGCTATGTGGGAGTCCAGCATCTTAACCATCACACCAACTACTGGTCCCTGTAACCTTAATGTCTTATAAGTAAGCAATTTGATTTGTCATATAGCAACTAATTTTTAGCTATTCAATTTTTTAACAATTTTTCTAAAGGCAGAACAAAATAATCCTATAGACACAATCTTTTTTGTCTCTCTAAGAGTTAGAAGCCAAGTGAAAAGCTTTAAAGTTTATATTAATCAAAGTACTTTAACTTAAAAGATAAGTATTTTACCAATATTAATTTAACATAGCATAGTTACTTTTGTAAAATTATCTGAAAATTGTATAACATTGTTGCAGAAAACCAGATGCTGAGGAATGGAAAGTAGTGTTCAGAGGGATTAGAACTGTTTATTATGTTAGCAGTCACAGAGGAGTTAGCACTCTGAATCTCTGGCCCCCACTGGGGGGTTGCACATGGTCTTTTATGGGGGAATTGGGGAAGGGGAGGTCTCAGGCTCAAAACCAGCCTTTGCGGTGTCAAGGGGAGGAGGCAGAGAAGCAAGAAGACTAATCTATTTAAGGTACTAATCTATTAAAGGTTTTCAGGTTACCCTGTAGCTCCAGCGAGGCACAGTAAGTTTTCCAGAAGTCAGAAACCTTAGATAGCTATCAGCCCTGAGTTATTCATGAATTCTCAATTTTCAATTTTATCTTTAAATTTGTGTCTTTCTTATTTACTTAAGTCATGTGAACTTTAAAGCATTTGTATTAAATGCTATGAGCGCCCTTTATTTATAAGCCAAATTTAATAGAATTCCTTAAGGACTTTGCTATATAAATATAACACACAAAATATGTAAACATGTGTACAACACAAAAGAATATATAAGAGAGTTATAGAAGTATTCCTGTGTTAAAACAAACTCACCCTTCCCACCTGGCTTTTGGTACTAGGAAGGTTGTTATCTTTCTTTTGATATCTCGGATACACAAATTTACCACTGAGAAGGGATATGAAGTTAACATCCAGGCAGTGCATCCAGATATAGATGCTAATTCCTTCAAAGACCACCCTGGGCATGTGTGATGAGATAATTAAATTCCTCATGTTATAGATGTGCAAATGCAGGGGGAAAAAAGAAAAGAAAAAGTGCAAGAAACCAAAACAAAGAAGCCAGATACTATGACAGACCTTCCCGTTCTAAAATATTCTTCACTAACCTTTAGGAAATAAATGTCAACACTTAACCTCATGCCTAAGCAGCTGGCTGCCTCTGGCAGCTGCCCACTCAAAGGCCTTTCAGGTTTGGTGGTGAATCTTCTCATTATGAGAAATCTTTATTTACCTATTTAAAACTTCTATTTTCCTACTTCACATGTTTATGATTTTTGATTCTGCGTCTCAGGACAGGTCTCAGAGATTTGAACCCAGAATCTAAGATTTTATACCCTGCAACTCTACGTCCCCTTCCCGTAGTAGCACACCTTGCAGATAACTCACTCCCTGCAAGTTCCTTTGAGCAGCACTAAGTTTATCAATGAACTGGCATTTCTCCTCAATATTATAGCCAGTTCTGCAAGTTACTCCTCTTCTCATAAAAAATCAGCTTCTCAGGAATCAGCAGTTAGTGTAATGGCTATGTCGCTGGACTCCCACGTAGTCGACCGCGGTTTGCGTCCTGTACCCGGTGGCTTAAAACTCACAACGGGCTCGTGTGCCTGCATGCCCAAGACCCCGAGAGGAGAATGGAGGAGAAGGGATTGCGGCGTGACCATCCCCCCTGAGGGTGATTTCTCGCTTTCTGTCTCTATGTCTCTTTCTGTCTGTCTGGCGAGCGCACGTGCCCTATAGTGAAAACCTCT
>NW_006199840.1:9863-20918 GCF_000334495.1 Tupaia belangeri chinensis | reverse complement strand
TAACACAGATTTAAAAAAAACAAAACCCAAAAACCCTCACACATTTTTGCACTGGCAACCCATTTCCAGGACTCATTCCCTGCCTAGGAGCTCTGATCTTTCTTCCCTCTCTTTACTCTCCACTTCATTATTCCTTCTGTGTCCATGTCTCTATTCCTTCATGAGCATGAGATAAAGGAACCAAATTCATGGCTGCTCCTGTACTGGGTGTTGGGCCCATGCGCCCCAGCTTTCTGCATAATATTTTTCTTGCATCCTTATTTTAAAACTATTAATGAGCTGGAGCCGGCAGGTGGCATGGTGGTTAAGGGCGCTGGACTCCCACATGACTAACCCAATCATGGTTCGAGTCCTGGACATGGCAGCTTGTTTTCTCATTCGTTTTCTCTCACTCTGTCCCTCTCTGGTCAAATTAAATTAATAAATAAAGTTAAATAAAATAATTTCTGAAAAATAAAAACTATGAATGAGCAAAAAGATTAAAAAAAAAACAAAGAAGAAAAAAATTAAAGTAGGCAGAGCAAAGAGAAAAAAAGCTTCCAAAATTACCAGAAGGGACACAAGTTGGTCAAAAAATGAAATCAAGCAAGGATCCTCTAAAAAAATGGACCCTCAGTTTCCATTTGTTAAGAAAAAAATAAGAACTTTCCCACTTGAAAATTAGTAAGGACTAAAACTGAGATTTCAAAAAACAATCTTTTTGGAGAGGTTTTTGCTATAGGGCACATGCGCTCACCAGAAAGACAGAGACAGAGAGATAGAAAGCAAGAAATCACCCCCCAGGGGGGATGACCATACCACAATCCCTTCTTCTCCATTATCCTCTCTGGATCTTGGGCACATGTGCACATGCACAAAGCATGAGCTTATGCCACAGAGTCTTGGACTCAAACCACGGTCAACTACATGGGAGTCCAGTGACATAGCCATTACGCCAACTCCTGGTCCTGACAGTAAGTATTTTTTTTAAAGAATTATTTTATTTCATTTATTATCATCATTACTATTTGTTTAATTTGACTAGAGAGAGACAAAGAGAGAGCAAGGGAAAGTAGGAAAGCAAACCTCCAGGTCCAGGACTTGAACTGTGGTTGACTGTGTGGGGGTTCAGCACCCCAACCACCACGCCACCTGTCAGCCCCAACAATAAGTATTACGTTGACCAATCTGCTCATGTGTACCTTTACCAAGTTTATTTCTGGTAAGAGAGGGAATAGGAAAAGATAAATCTTGGTAAGAGAGGATATAGGAAAAGACAGAAATTATCCGGACAAGGGGAGGGTTTTTTTTTTCTTTTTTGGGGGGGCACCTTCTTAATTTTAGAAGCAGCTTCTGTTATTTTTCTCGAGAAAGTCTCAAATTTATTTTTATTAACTTTTTGTAAGGAGTTATTTTCACCATTTCTTTTAAAAATGAATTTTAATACCAATTAAAGTAGCCATCTCATCCTTTTTCTTAATATGAGATCCAGATTTTCTAATTTAGCACACAGAAAGACTGGTTTAGGAATATTGAAGCTTCTGCCTGAGAAAATTCTAACCAAGATCACCTTTTGTAAGTTCTTTCCCATTTATCTAAATACCTGCAATTCAAGGTGCCATAGATGTCATACATAAAACCGTTACCAAACTCAAATCAGGTTCACTCGCCCAAGCGCTATAAAACCAAGCCTTAGGCACACGGTGTGATGTACAGCTTTATTGCAAAGCGCAAAGCAAGGAGAGTGGGTAGCTCATGCTGAAAAG
This sequence comes from Tupaia belangeri chinensis, assembly GCF_000334495.1. Classification (NCBI taxonomy): domain Eukaryota; kingdom Metazoa; phylum Chordata; class Mammalia; order Scandentia; family Tupaiidae; genus Tupaia; species Tupaia belangeri. The sequence continues at coordinate 19,173 of NW_006199840.1, read as the reverse complement.
ACCCGATCTCCCTGAGATGTTTCCCACATGAGCTTTTAAGGACAAAATTAGGGGCGGAGATTCTAGGTGCATGATTGGTTCAAGAGGGCGTGATCATCTCATGGGCATTCTTGATTGGTGAGGCCTTAGATAATCAAATTTATTTCTTTTTTAAATAATTATTTATTTTATTTTATTTATTTATTCATTTATTTTTTAGTTTGACCAGAGAGAGATAGAGGGTGACAGTGAGAAAGAAAGCCACCAGATTCATGACTTGAACCCTGGTTGGCCATGTGGGAGTGTCCAGTGCCTTAACCACCACACCACCTGCTGGTCCCCAGTAGATAATCAAATTTATTTTCAGGTGTCTGGAGCTATTCAGCCAGGAGTCTTTGAGCTCACAACCAGCAGTTTCCAGCCTATAAAACATCTTACATACTGAAATAAAAACCTTATCTTTCCTTTAAGTGAGAATTTTAGAGCAGCCCCCCCCCCCCATTCTTAGACAAACCTCTCAATCCTGAGGGAAAATGGGTGATGACCGATCTGACTGCTTCTTGCTGAATGAGGACATAGTTTCAGGTCAGGATTGGAGGAAATAGCATGCATTTATTTCAAAATACTCATAATTTTCCCTTTAGTTTTTCAATATTATTATGCTAGCACTAGGTTCTACTGTTATATTTTCAAACCTGAAATCACATTTAATTATGATATAAAACAAGACAGCAAAGTTGCTGATGAGGACAGAAGTCTGACTGCATTTTCTGATTTTTCAAAATCCTTTCCAGGGGACCTGGAGCAAGTCATGCCCACAAACATTAACAGACCATTTTGACAGAAGTCTTCTTATATTTCATCCCTACAGTATTATTTTTGTGATATATATATATTAAGTTCCCTCATCTCTGTTAAAGTACATTCTTCTCTGATTTCAGCAACCTTCTTTTTTTAGTCACCAACTTAAAAACTATGAAACCCACCTATAAGTCCCCCCTCCATTCTACTACATTAACAGACCATTTTGACAGAAGTCTTCTTATATTTCATCCCTACAGTATTATTTTTGTGATATATATATATTAAGTTCCCTCATCTCTGTTAAAGTACATTCTTCTCTGATTTCAGCAACCTTCTTTTTTTAGTCACCAACTTAAAAACTATGAAACCCACCTATAAGTCCCCCCTCCATTCTACTTGTCCTGTCTTTTTGGGCCAGACTAATAGAAAAACTCTTCACTCTTTACTAAATTCCAAACTTAGTCTCTTGCTCTCAAAACCAAATAAAAGGAACCCCTGTACCTGAACACCCCAAGAAAGGCATGTTTTACCTCCTCTCTGGGCCGAGGTCATTCATATTTTACTTCAAAATAAACTGCATTATTGGGACCAGCAGTTGGCGTAATGGCTATGTCGCTGGACTCCCACGTAGTCGACCGTGGTTCATGTCCCGGACCCGGTGGCTTAAAACTCATGCCAGGCACGTGTGCGTGCATGCCTAAGATCCCGAGAGGAGAATGGAGGAGAAGGGATGGCGGCATGGCCATCCCCCCTGGGGGGTGTTTTCTCGCTTTCTGTCTCTCTGTCTCTCTCTATCTGTCTGGCGAGCACACGCTCCCTATAGTGAAAACCTCTCCAAAAAAAAAGAAAGAAACTGCATTATTATTTTCGCAGAGTTGGTTTATTTACATCAACATTAACTTATTTTTATCAGTAGCCAGGTAGCTTAGTACTTTTTTACCTAAGATTTGTAAGTGCAACATGAAACGTTGTCATTCTGCAAACTCTTTTTTAATAAGCCAAGACATAATTCAAAACTATTTTATGGTCTAAGACAAATTTTGTCAATGAAAAACAGTGAGAATAAAAGGCCGAGGTGATCTGATAGAATTTTCTGGCTTGTCGTTGGCATTTACATTCATTATACACCAGTTACTGTGGTAATTTGGGGAGTCTATCTAATTGATCATTCTCATTTCAAATTTCAAGAAAAGCAGTTTTAGCTTTAATGAATCAAAATTTTAAAATGTGAAAAAACTTACTCAAGACTTAAAGCCAGGAAATAAAGAATTTTGTCCAAACAGTAGGTAGATACTAAAAAACTCAAAAACAAATATGTACAGAGCTAAAATCTAGTAATAACTATAGTTTTTTGAGAAACATTTTGTTCTTTCCAATCTCCTTTTTACCAAAGAAAAGCATAGTAAAACTAACTTATTTGCAAATAAATAAGTTTAGTCTTAATTTGGTCTGTCATTTGCATAAAGTCCAATAAGAATACCAATCAATTTAGTTGGCTTTGCTGGAACCTCTTACAGGGAACTTCATATTAGACTCTTTAAGAAGCCTTCCAAGGCTACTGAGCCAAGACAGGAATCCATCCTCTGATGGTGCCTTTAAGTACCTGTACTTGGAAGTTTTGGGGCCTATCAGGAAGTGACATTCTTTACTTACCTGTCAGGCAGAACTGCTTGTGGTACCAGGTAGTCTTTCCAAGAGCAACTGTTGGCTTCATTGAAATCAACCTTAGTTCTTTAGCTCTCTGGTCATATCATCAGATATGACATACCAGTCAAAGCCCTGGCAGTAACCAGTGTTTCCAATTTCTGATGTAAAGTAACAAGTATTATTGAATCAATTAGATAGACTCCCCAAATCACCAAAATAACTGGTTTATAATGAGTGTAAATGCAATTCCAGGGGATCAGAAAGAGAGAAAAGTTACGATTTCAAAAGGAAAAAAATTAACCAATTGTTGAACCTATCAACAGCTCAAGAAGACAAAAATCCTTAAATCTGGAAGACAAAGCATAGAAGAAAATCAGTAATGTTTTAGTCCAAAGTCAAAAAAATTCTATTTCATCTGTTTAGTCTCATGAAATTAATCTCTCTTTTGTTGAGTTTGCAGTGTTACTGCAATGGTCCAATCTTTCCACTTAAGTCCGGGAAGTTCAGAGATATAATCTCAAAGTTATCAAAAAAATCTATATTTAAGAGTACTTTATTAGGGGCCAGCAGGTGATGTGGTGGCCAAGGTACTGGACTCCCATATGGTTGGTCACAGTTTGAGTGCCAAACCTGGTGCCTTGAGTTCTCACTATCCCTACTAAGATAGGGATATCTATATCACTTTGTCTCTACTCAAATCAAATAGTAACAATGATAAATAAACCTACATAAACAATTCTTTAAAAAGAGTACTTATCAGAGTCTTTTTCACTAATTTCCTTAAAAGAGACAATTTTTGGATTATAGCTTATCACAAAATATTTTAGAAAGAGCATCAGAATAAAGCGTTTTAACTATAGACAACAAAATTTAAAATGGCCCTTGTTCGAGATCTGATTTTACCATAACCCAGAATAGACAAATTTGATCATTTCTGTGATAAGCTACATTAGAACTATTTAGCATTGCAAGTATAACTAATAAAACACTAATATATAAAAGATATTTAAGAATCTCATACAATTTTGGAACACCAATTGACATAAATTTGTATATAGAGAGCTAAACACCATTTCATATTTGACAGTATTTCCCATATAATTTCCGCATATCAGAAAGTCTAATCTGTCTTTCTCAGACATCCAAGGGCCCTGTTAAGAATTTTCAAAAAAATTGGTTTCAGGGTAAAAAAAAAAAAAACTTAAACTGGAGATCTATTTGTGGTTCATAAGTGTGATGATTGGGTGTTCACGCGTGTGCGTGACATGTGCCTCCCTCCTGTTACGATGCCGGCACAGTACCCATCTGACATGAAAAAAAAAAAAAGAACTTAAACTGGAACTGAAATTTGACGTGGGATGTCTGTCAAATATCAAAGCTTTACAACACTTGAAAGCAGGATCAGGGCATTGTGACTGTTTATTATTTACTTAACCAAAGTGACAATTAATTTTCAAACTATAGCCATAAAAAACTGCTCTTTAATAGATTAGAATCAGACATTTTTAGGATTATTTATTTTATTTTATTTATTCATTCATTTATTTTAATTTGACCAGAAAGAGAGACACACACACATACAAAAAGAGAGAAAGTGAGAAAGCAAGCTACCAGGTCCAGGGCTCAAACCATGGTCAGCCATGTGGGAGTGTCCAGCACCTTAACCACCATGCCACTTGCTGGTCCCAGAATCAGACTTTTAAAGTACAATAGTTAGATAACCTGATTAAGACAGCAAAAGTCACACAGAATTCTTTTTCTTTCTTATACTCAAAAAGTCTTTAAAAAAAACTTTACTCATTTTTGTTACCATTATATAAAAGCAAAACAAATTTTAGTCTTTAACAGAATATTGGAGAAGTTTAGTCAATTCTAGTTAATTTTACCTTAAGATTCCACAATTTCTTTTCCCAACATTTTTTTTTTGAGAGGTTTTCACTATAGAGCGCGTGTGCTTGCCAGACAGACAGAGACATAGAGACAGAAAGCAAGAAATCAACCCCCAGGGGGGATGGTCATGCCGCAATCCCTTCTCCTCCATTCTCCTCTCGGGATCTTGGGCACGCACGCACACGCGCCCGGCGTGAGTACTAAGCCACTGGGTCCGGGATGCGAACCGCGGTTGACTATGTGGGAATCCAGCGACACAGCCATTATGCTAACTGCTGGTTCCCTCCCAACTTTTTACTTAGTTTTATCTATATTTTCTTTTTCATTCACTTATTCTAAAACAAATTTCAAACACCCTCTACATTAGACAATCCTCTTGAACAAAAACACACCCTCACATCTATTTTCATTTCCTGTTCACCAAAAATATCTTAATTTTCTCTGTATATTTTGAGTACATAATTATTTCTCTAATTTCAAGCTTTGGTTACCATTATCCTAAAATTTTAACATCCATTTTATAATATCCAGAAATATTTTCTTACAACACAGTTGTTAACAGATCAAATTATATTTCAGACTTATGCAATATAAAACATCGTGTCAAAGTATATACAACACTTAAACTTAGAAATAACTCAAGCAATTCATTGATATAATTTAACATATCATGCCTTTAAAATTTAAACTATGCAGGAAAATGTAAAAATGATGACAAATGATGACAAATCCAGTTACATTTACTCTATTTACATTTACCCAATTTGTTTTTAACCATTATATTTGAGTTACTTATAAAAAAAAAAAACAAGGTTATTTATTTCAGGGGCTTTCCTTGTTTTGTTTTGTTTTGAGAGGTTTTTGCTATAGGGCGTGTGCGCTCGCCAGAGAGAGAGAGACAGAGACAAAAAGTGAGAAATCGTCCTCCAGGGGGGATGGCCACACTGCAATCCCTTCTCTGTTCTCCTCTAGGGATCTTGGGCATGCACGCACATGTACCCAGCATGAGTTTTAAGCCACTGGATCTGGGACTCCACCCACCGTCGACTACGTGGGAGTCCAGCGACATAGCCATTATGCTAACTGCTGATCCCTAAGGTGCTTTCCTGTGAAGTAAAGGAAAACCAAGTTAGTCGTACATTGGCTAGTCTCTTCTTATCGAAAGACTGATTTACCAGACACAGGAGAGTTCTCTGTTTCCCCAGTTTTTCTGTATTCTAACTGTCTATGTGGCATCAAGAATGGTCATTTATAACAGAGGCCATTTGGACGTTGATTCACATACTAACAGTTCTGAGAAATTTTGATTCATATTTAACAATTCTAAATCAGCTTTAAAGATTTTTTTTACCCAAGTCACATGAACTTGAATAGCATTTGAGCATATTTTAACCTACAAGTGCACATTTAAATAAATTTGCTACCACATACAAACATACATGTAAACACAACATACTACAGATATGTGTACACACATATAATACAGAGTCAAAGAAGTATAGCTTTTATTTTAGAATTTTAGTCAAAAGACCGTAACTCACTAGTTTGAAAGAACAGTATGAGTCAAACTGCATCACCACCTGGAACAAGTTAGTTTATCCTCACATATAACTAAAGTCTTCTATTCAATTCTAGAAGGCAGATTATGAAATTTGCACTTTAAAGACAAAGGATATTGACCAAAATGGATACTAAGGGAACATAAATTGTAAAAATTTCTCGTACTATTTTACTAAGTATGCAGATGGTGTAGGAACTACTTAAGACATCCACTCAGATTAGACAGGTGACTAACTTGAAGAGTTCCTTGATTCATTTAGGAAGTTACTTCTCTTAACAAATTGCCATTTGCTGTCAGTTTGTCTGACTGAATCAGATATTTAAGACTTGTTCCTAATGAAAGCATGTAAAGAAAACAAAAAGAAAGTCAATTTCATATGGTGATTAGCATTCGATCAAAGATCAAATGTCCACTAACTGTATAAACATAACACTTGGTATCCCCAAAGCCAAAGTGATCCATGAGTTTAATGTAAAAGAGTACACATAATAATAATAATAATAATAATAATAAAGTCCTAAAGAGCTAATTGCAGTTAGCAAGAGATTCAAGGAAAAAGGGTTTGGTTGACTGAAATGTGGCCATAAAAAATAGGATCCAAGAGAGAAACAGAAGCTTCAGAAATGTATGGCTAGCATATCAGTTTCTAATTAGGCCAACTTATCTATAAGGGCTCTTCAAGAAAATTCTCTTCATATCTATCATCATGAATTTTTAGCCAGGCAAACAACAAACATCTAAATGTACACACACAAATGTGTGCACATACATATACACACACACACTTTTCCATGTTTTGAATATAGAATAGAATTTAAACCAAGTTATAACTGAACTTAGAAAATGAGATTCAGATTCCTTCCAAAGATAGGGGGAAAACAGATTAGAGGCCTCTTGTGAGCAGGAGTTGCTCAGTGACTGACCTAGGCAGCCTGACCTAGACCCAAAACAAAATCTTTTTCCAGGCACCACCATCTTCCAGGAAAAGTATAAGATAATGGCTTTCATAGTCTAAAGCTTCTAGACAAAGAATCTCCTGACCTTCACATCCACTCCAAGATTAGGAATGTAATTGGATCCACCCAGTAAGTGCCCCTTTCCACTAGGAGGGGCAGAAGCCCCACCTCAAACAAGTCCAGACTAAGCCCTTCCTGACCCAAAGAAAAACTCCTTATCACAATTTTTCCTTGGCAATCCACTTTTGAGAAGCTCTCCCTTCTTGGGAGCTCAATCAACTCCCCACTTTGCCATAGCTACTCTTCTGTGTCCATGACTAATTCTTCCTGAGTGTAGGACAAGAACCTATGTCTCACTGCAAGTGTGGGCCTGATCACCCCCTCATTCCTGCATCACTAGGCTTGTGTTCTGACCTCCTTAGGACAAATGACACAAAAATAGAAATCACATCTAGGCGAGAAGAAACAGGCAGAGTACTCATGCCAGAAAAACACTATGGGGACCAGCAAATGGCCCAATGGCTACATAGATGGACTCTCACATGGCCCACTGCGGTTTGAGTCGGCTTCAAAATCCGTAAGAAGAGAATAGAGAAAGGATTCAGCATGGCCCTAGGGGGAGTTATTCTGTACTTCCATAATGTCTCTGTCTCTTTATCTCTCTCTCTCTCTCCAGAGAGCACACACGCCTTAAGGCAAAAACCTCTTAAAATCCTCTCAGTAAAACAAATGAAAATAAAGAAAATGCTTTGATCACTATGAGGGAGAGGGTATTTCATACAAATTCATTTCTCCCACTAATCTTCATTTAGAAAAGAAACTAAACAGTGATCTTTACCATCTATTGAACTGAATTCCACAGAAAGCAGGAGTCTGACTGCTAAGAAGTTCTTCCATTTTTGCCGACTTGTCAGGTCCTGAGTTCTCTTGGCTGTGACTTCTAGAAGAGCAGGGTAGCTTTGGCTTACTCTGCTCACCACACCAAATCTATAGTAGCCACGTGCCCTAAGGCTCACTGAAAAATCACTGACACAGAGGAAAAGAAAGGCATTCAGAGATAAAGGAAAAGGCACACAGATATTTAACTTACACCTTGTACATGGGACTCAAGAAAAAGGGAAGGAATTTTGTAAAGTTGAAGATCAAGCACCTGAGAAAGAAGTTTGCTCAAAAGATGCTTCGAAAGGCAAGGAGGAAGCTTATCTATGAAAAAGCTAAGCACCATCATAAGGAGTATAGATGTACAGAACTGAGATTCACGTGGCCAGGATGGCAAGAAAAGCTGGCAACTTCTATACACCTGCAGAACCCAAATTGGCATTTGTCATCAGGATCAGAGGTATCAATGGAGTGAGCCCAGAGGTTCGGAAGGTGTTGCAGCTTCTTCGTCTTCACCAGATCTTCAATGGCAACTTTGTTAAACTCAACAAGGCCTCAATTAACATACTGAGAATTGTGGAACCATAGCATGGGGGTACCTGAACCTGAAGTCAGTAAATGAACTGATCTACAAACTTGGTTATGGCAAAATCAATAAGAAGCGAGTTGCTTTGACAGATAACTCCTTGATTGCTCGATCTCTTGGTAAATTTGGCATCATCTGCATGGAGGATCTGATTCATGAAATCTACACTGTTGGAAAATGCTCAAAGAAGCAAATAACTTCCTGTGGCCCTTCAAATTATCTTCTCCACAGGATGGAATGAAGAAAAAGACCACCCATTTTGTAGAAGGTGAAGATGCTGGCAACAGGGAAGACCAGATCAACAGACTTATTAGAAGGATGAACTAAGGTATCCACCATGATTGTTTTTGTAATCTGGTCAGTAAATAAACAGTGGCTGTTTTCAGACTGAAAAGAAAAAGAAAGAAAGAAAGGCCAATCTACTAAAATTGTACACTCTGAAGGGCAAAGGAGGTCTGGAGTTATGCCAAAAAAGGACTGGGTGAGGGGGAAGAAAATGCAAAGAACCTAGCCTTTCTAGGCCAGAGGTCACACTTCTAATCTCTTTTCCCTCATTTTAATAAAAGGCAGAGGGGTAGCATCAGTAAAGACTATATGGCTGCTGTTGACTTTACTGGTATAAATGAATCCACATTTCTTTTCAGAGGGTTAGTGAGCAGACCCTCTAACTAAAATTCTAAGCATGTTACTTTTATTTTTCCAACAAAATGATTAGAAAGTTAGTTACCTCATGTAAGCACCCATTTCTTTGTCCGCTGTTCCCTGGATCGTAGAGAACATTGGGGCCAGATAATGTTATGAGTTATCACTTTTCCTTCCTTAGAATGATAGTTCAAAGTTCCCAATTCTACAAAATATACCCTAAGGGTTACAAGATGGAATAGAGCTCTCTTTCAGTTTCCCATAAGGATGTCCTATTCATGGCTTGTTCAAACAAAACATAAAATCAAATGTACAAGCTACCAAATATCCGAACGGTCTCTCAAGGCTTTTTTTTTTTTTTTTTTT
>NW_006199840.1:9208-9785 GCF_000334495.1 Tupaia belangeri chinensis | reverse complement strand
CGCTGCAATCCCTTCTCCTCCATACTCCTCTCGGGATCTTGGGCACGCACGCACACACGCCCAGCGTGAGTTTTAAGCCACCGGGTCTGGGATGCGAATCACAGTCAACTACGTGGGAGTCCAGTGACATAGCCATTACACTTACTGCTGGTCCCTAGGCTTCTTGACCCTATATCCAAAGGTGGAGATCACACCAAACAAACATCCTGTCAAAGCAGAAACCAAACGTCTAAAGGGAGGCTTATAGCTACTCTTTAGCCAAATGGAGGAAAACTCACCAAAGATCTACAGGGAAAGATAAGCCTTGGTGTCTCACACACGAGTCCTGCAACTTACCAGACATCTACCAAATCCAATCCAATCTAATGCCGTGTTTCCTTCACCACAAAACTGAAATCGCCGTGGGTCAATGGCGCCTGGTCGGCGGCCAATCACCCAGTACTGTCCCTGGGACAAGGTGTTCAGGCAGCTGCAGGACAAGTTCTGAGGGTAGCCATCAGCCAAGAGTCACTGTACCTTAGGCGAGATGCCCACGCAGGACCTTAGTCCCATCTGGGTCGCCAAAAAACTGCTACCC
>NW_006199840.1:4492-8784 GCF_000334495.1 Tupaia belangeri chinensis | reverse complement strand
CAAATGGCCCTCACTCATGGTCCATGTTGGTCATTATCATAACCAAAAGTCTGAAGACTTCTTACTCTGGGCCATTACAATATAAATGGACTTTATATTTCAGGAACCCTAGGAAAATACATTAGGGGGTCCCAGTTTCAAAGCTAGCTGTCTTTGCTCTTTTTAAACTGTAGAAGTCTTATTTTACAAGGTTATTTTTTTTAATGTTTATTTGTTTTTAAAAGGAGAAACTGGCCTATAGAAATCTAAGGATTTTTAATGTGGTGTGGTGGATCAGCATGCTGCTTCTTTTGATCATCTCTCCACTAAATGTCACTCTTGTGTCAAGATCACTCATCTTATGTGTCTCAGTTACCTTCAAGAATGTAGCACCCTTGAAGGGAACACAAAATGCTTGAATGGTCAGCTCTTATTTTGCATTTACTGGATGTGGGCCTGTTATTAATTATTGTGCTTGGGATTCCCTATAGGGCAGTTACTCCTCCTAAGAGGAGGAAATCTTCCCCACTCCAGACACTCCCTATATGGCTTCCAGTGGCCTGTAGTGCCTACCCACAGGGAGGAGCAAGTGTCCTTTATCTGAGGAGCTGAGAGGCTCAGTCTCTCATTTGCCTATGAATAAGACAGTTTCTCCAGTGCAAAAGCACAATCTACTGAAGCAGTTTTAAAAAGGCAAAGGTTGAAGATCCTTTAGAATACACCATTTTTTTTCTTTTTTTTCTATCATTAATGCACTCTCATACATTTGGTTTTCCTAACTCCACTACCCTTCACTTGGATGGTAACAAACCACTACCCCTTCTCTTGGAGAACAAACTGCTACCCCTTCTCCTAGAGGGGAGCAAACTGCTACCCCTTCTCCTAAAAGAGAGCAAACTGCTACCTCTTGCTTGGAAGGGAGCAAACTGGGTTACCCAGAAACAAATAGACAAACAAACAAAAATCAGCTTAGAAATAAACCAGACTGAAGCAGGCATGACTCCATCTTGGAGAAGTGCCTCCATTATAAACTGTTAAATTCCTATGACTAGAAACTTGCCTTCTCCTTTGACTAAGAGTAAACAGAGTGATTAACACTCTTATTGTCTGTAAACCCACTCCTCCTGATATGGAGAGACCCTGAATTCATGAATAACTCAGGGTTGGTAGCTGTCTAAGATTTCTGCCCTCCAGCAAACTTACTGTGCCTCCCTGAGCTACAAGATAACCTGGAAACCTAGAATGGATTAGTGCCTTGAATGGATTGGTCTTCCTGCTTCTCTGACTCCTCCCTTTGACACTGCAAAGGGCTGGATTTGAGCCCAATCCCCATCCTAGACCTCCCTTTCCCCAATTCTCCCATAAAAGTCTGTGTTCAACCCCCCGGTTGGGGCCAGAGATTTTGAATGTTAACTCCTTCACATCAGCTGACATAATAAACAATTCTCCTAATCTCTCTGAATGCTGCTTTCCATTCCTCGGCATCTGGTTTTCTGCAACAAGACCATCTACCAATTTTTTTTGAGGTCCAGGGCCAGAGAACTTATCAAATCTCTACCAAGGAGAGGATCAGAGCTGAAGAGGCCCACTGCTGGTATCAGGCACTGGGTTCGAAGCGACCCCTTGGATAATCTCTGGTTCATCTTTGGTCTCTTCATGGTCACCATCTTGTCGAGGGAAAATAACCAACTCTGAAAAAATAATTAATGTGGTTTACTTCTAAACAGAATACAAGTAACCTAGGCTCAGAGAGTAGGCAAAACATGCCTTTCTCAGGGTGATCAGGTACAGGGGCTCCTTTTATTTGATTTTGAGAGCAAGAGACAGGGTTTGGAATTTAGTGAAGAGTTTTTCATTGGTCTGTCCCAAAAAGGGAGGACACATGGAAGCAGGGGCTTGTAAATTATAGGTGGGTTTACAGTTTTTAGGTTGTTGATTGGGAAAGGTTGCTGAGATCAGAGAATAATGTACTTTAACAAAGATAAGGAGGCTTAATAAACATCAAGAAGATACTATGCCAGGGGCAGGATGTAGGAAGAATCTTGTTACCAATGGGTCAAAATGGTCTGTTAATGTTTGTGGGCATGAGTCCCTCCAGGACCTCTGGAAAGGATTTTGGAAAATAGGGAAAAAGCAGTCAGACTTCTGTCTTCATATAGTTTGGCAACAGAGTTCTTCAGGACATTTTGATTTATTTCTAGGCAACGTATTTTTTTGGTGTCACTATGTGTCTTTGCTTTTTTTTTTTTTAATTTTGCTGAACTATTTTGAAGCGAATTGACATTGTACCTTGAAATATTTCAGTATACTTTTCTAAGATAACATTATTACACTTAAAAATTATTCCCTGGTACTGTTACCAAAAACCAGTCAATAAGCATAAAAAGGGGCTCAAGTTTTGGAAATATAAACTAATAAGACAAAGAAATAGAAATAATAAGACATGCATATCAAATTCACCAAAATTTAGAAGTCTGATATGAAGTGTTAGAAAGGATACGGAACCCTGAAGCTCCAATACATTGCTGTGGGGAAGGGGGATAAAAGTTTTTTTATTTTTTCCAGGTTTTTCTTGTTGTAGTTATAGGGTACATGTACTCACTGTAGAGAAATAGAGAGGGAAAGTGAGAAATCACATCCCATAGGGAATAGCCATGCCACAATCCCTTCTCCTCTATTCTTCTCTTGGGATTTTGGGCATGCACACACATGTGCCTGGTGTGATTCTCAAGCCACTGTGCCTGGGACTCAAACAGCAGTCAGCCATGTGGGATCTAGATGCCTTGAGCTGCACACCATCTGTTGGCCCCCAAAAGTTTTATATTATTTGGTAAAACTGAAGGCTAGCTAATTGGTACAACAGCAGTAAAATGCTGTTCAGCAATATGGGGTCCATATGAAGACTATGGATTTGGTTCTCTAGCTGACCTGTAAATGCCAGGCAAAAACTGGTGATTCTGCCTGACTGGGAATGCTGGGGTAGAGGGTGGTGGATTGTGGCATGAGATCCTATTGAGGGTGCTTGTCTTTCTCTGTCACGAAAGAAATCAATAAACTTTTTAAAAATTGAAGATGCAATGTCCCTGATCCCCTCTACCATAGCTATGTATTAAATATACCTAATAGAAATGCAAGCATGGGTACCAAGAGTCATCTACAATAACATTTATACCAGGACTGTTTGCAATGGGAAAATTTGAAATAATGCAAATGTCTCTCAACATCAGAAAAGATTAGTAAACTATGGTATTTTAAGTACATGAAATAATATGAGTAATGTAAAATGAACAAATTACAGCTTTTGGAACAATGTAAATCAATCTCACAATTTTTATAAGAATAAAAAAAGAAGAGATACAAAATAATATGCATAATATAAATCTATTCATTTAAGTCCAAAACCAATGCTCTCCACTTATTTTGAAACAGTTCAGCAAATAAAGTATACCTATATTCACCTATTGAACTATAAAGAATACATGGTAAAATGTTATACAAAGGTTCTTTGTACTATTTTGCTACAGGTACAGGTTTGAGATTTTTCAAAACAGAAATGTTAGAAGAAAGTTCAAAAATCAGAGAAAGCTAATTTATATTGTTTAGGAGTATCAACATGGGAAGTAAAACAATAAAGACAATTAATTATCAAAATGGAGGATCATATCAACTCTAAGAACAAGGACAAACTTGTGTTGAGGGAGAGCCTGGTGGGAAGCATCTGGTGCTGGCAGTTTCTCTAACTCAGTGTACATATATGCCTTCCCTTTATAATTATTATTTTTTCTTTTTTTTTAAACTTATTTCATTTAATTTTATTTATTAATTAATTTATTTTAATTTGACCAGAGAGAGATAGAGAGAGAGGTTAAGTGAGAAAGCAAGCCACCAGATCCAGGACTCAAACCGTGGTCAGCCATGTGGGAGTGCCCAACACCTTAACAACCATGCAACCTGCTTGTCCCCATTATTACTATTATTTTACAGTTTTATTAGACAGGCAGAGAGAGGGAAAGTGAGAAAGCAGGCCACCAGGTCCAGGACTTGAGCCATGGTAGGCCATGTGGGAGCTCAGCACCGTTAACCACCATGCCACATGCTGGCCTCTCTTTATAATTATTAATTCAACTATACACGTCAACTCTCCTTTGCCTGTGTGTATTTCACAAGAGAAAAAAGGTAAAAACAATATGACGACTTATATTGAAAGGTTTTTACCAGCAACTCGCTGAACCTCCTTGTCCAGGGAGTGTTACGGCAACGGCGACCCCAATCAACCACAAAAGTCGGTTCTTGATGTAAAATACAAGAGGCTT
>NW_006199840.1:3325-4155 GCF_000334495.1 Tupaia belangeri chinensis | reverse complement strand
CTGCAAGGTGTTAACGAATTACCCCAGGTTTCCACAACTTCAGCAGCATCTGCTTTAGTACAGAAGCGAAAAAGGCAAAGGTTAGACTTTATTTTTGTAAGACAGGCTAATCTAATTTTATTCTTACAATATAAAATTATTTTACAAAGAAAAACTGCTATATATTTGTAAAATATTATTATAGAAAAACCTTTTGCTTTTTTTGAATTATTTAATTTTTTTTTTACAGGTTTTTGCTATAGAGCGCATGTGCTCACCAGGAAGACAGAGAAAGATAGAGAGACAGAAAGCGAGAAATCACCCCCCAGGGAGGATGGCCATGCGGCAATCCCTTCTACTCCATTCTCCTCTCAGGATCTTGGGCATGCACACACACATGTCTGGTGTGAGTTTTAAGCCACTGAGTACCGGGACCTGAACTGCGGTCAACTACATGGGAGTCCAGCGACATAGTCATTACACTAACTGCTGGTCCCCATATCATTTTATTTTTATATGAAAGAGTTCTTATACAATCATCAATTCTGAATCTTGTTTGATATCTGGTAATATATTCTAAGTAATTCCTATGAACTCTACTATGATACTATAATGCTCATTTTGGCAAATATTCCAGAATATGAAACCTAAAAATGTGTTATAAGAAAGACTCCGGGGACCAGCAGTTAGTGTAATGGCTATGTCGCTGGACTCCCATGTAGCTGACTGTGGTTCAAGTCCTGGACCCAGTGGCTTAAACTCACACCAGGTGTGCACGTGTATGTGTATGTGTGTGTGTGTGCCCAAGATCCCAAGAGGAGAATAGAGGAGAAAGGATTGTGGCATGGCCA
>NW_006199840.1:2807-3128 GCF_000334495.1 Tupaia belangeri chinensis | reverse complement strand
TGTCTCTCTTGCTGGCGAGCGCTCGCGCCCTATAGCAAAAACCTCTCCAAAAAGAAAAAAGAACAACTCTGGAAGAAAGTTTTATAAATATATAAATATACAATTTATATATTTTTCAAATCTGAAAATTGCCTTAAAAAAATTTTTTTTGTGGTGACTGGCATGTGGTGTGGTGGTTAAGGTCACTGGATTCCTACATGACTGACCATGGTTCAAGTACCAGACATGGCACAACTTGTTTTCTTGCTTTCCCTCTCTCTTAATTCTTTTTTTTTTTTTTTTTTTTTTTTTAGAAGGGCTCGGGCGTTTACCATTAAACAT
>NW_006199840.1:0-2619 GCF_000334495.1 Tupaia belangeri chinensis | reverse complement strand
TTTCTCCCTCTCTTAATTTTTAATTTTTTCTTTTTTTTTTTTTTTTGAGAGGTTTTTGCTATAGGGCACATGCGCTCTCCAGAAATACAGAGAGACAGAGAGACAGAAAGTGAGAAATCACCCCCCAAGGGGAGATGGCCATGCTGCAATCCCTTCTCCTTCATTTTCCTCTAGGGATCTTGGGTATGCACACACATGTGCCCAGTGTGAATTTAAGCCACCAGGTCCAGGACTCGAACTGCTGTCGACTACATGGGAGTCCAGTGACATAGCCATTACGCCAACTGCTGGTCCTCTTAATTCTTAAGAATTATTTTACTTAACCATTTATTTATCCATTTTTTTCTTTTTGGAGAGATTTTCACTGTAGGGCGCGTGCGCTCGCCAGACAGACAGAGAGAGACATAGAGACAGAAAGCGAGAAATCACCCCCCAGGGGGGATGGTCACGCCGCAATCCCTTCTCCTCCATTCTCCTCTCGGGATCTTGGGCACGCACGCACACGTGCCCGGCGTGAGTTTTAAGCCACCGGGTCCGGGACATGAACCGCGGTCGACTACGTGGGAGTCCAGCGACATAGCCATTACGCTAACTGCTGGTTCCCTATTTATCCATCTTAATTTGATCAGAAAGGGAGAGAGAGAGAGAGGGAAAGTGAGAAAGCAAGTCACTAGGTTTGTAACTCGAACCGAGGTCTGCCATGTGGGAGTTCCACACCCTTAACCACTATGCCAGCTGCCAGTCCCATAAATAAAATAGTTCTAAAAAATGTTTTTTTCTAATATCATTTAATTTTATTATTATTATTTTTAAATTTTGCTATAGGGTATGTGTGCTTGCCAGAGTCAGAGAGAGAGAGGGCTAGAGAAAAAGAGAAAAAGTGAGAAAGCAAGTCACCATGTGTGGGACTTGCACTGTGGGTGGCCATGTGGGAGTTCAGCACTTTAACTACATGCCACATGCTGGCCCCAATTTTCTATAGGTTTCTCTGATTTCCTCATTAGGATTTCACAGTATTATTTGTAAAACTGTCAAAGAGAAAAGTTAGTCAAAAATTCATGTTCTCGGGCCCAGCCATTAGCATCCCATTAGCATCATGGCTATGTCGCTGGACTCCCATGTAGTCGACCACGGTTCACGTCCCGGACCCGGTGGCTTAAAACTCACACCAGGCGCGTATGTGTGTGTGCCCAAGATCCCAACGGAGAATGGAGGAGAAGGGATTGCAGCGTGGCCATCCCCCCGGGGGGTGATTTCTTGCTTTCTGTCTCTCTGTCTCTTTCTGGCGAGCACACACTCCCTACAGTGAAAACCTCTCCAAAAAAAAAAATTTCATGTTCTCAAACTGACTTTATTTTGAGAACTATTTTATTTCATTTATCGTCATCATTATTATTTATTTAATTTGACCAGAAAGAGAGAAAGGAAGACTCCGTTCAGTTTTTCCCAGTTCCAGGGCTCGAACCATGATCAGCCATGTGGGAGTCCAGTGCCTTAACCACCAAGCCACCTGCTGGCTCCATCAAATGGACTTTTAATATATTTACATTAATCTGCTTGATTGTCATCTTCTGTGTCATCTAAAGCAAAATCAAATTCTAAATCATCATCACTTTTTTCATTTCTTCTGCAACTTCTGCAGTCAGAACTTAGATTATTTTCAGTATTTTCTGATTCTGTATTAATTGGAATAACAATTTCTTCTTTCTTTCCACATTTTTCTGAGAGGTTTTTGCTATAGGGCACGTGTGCTCACCAGACAGACAGGGACAGGGAGACAGAAAGTGAGAAATCACCCCCCAGGGAGGATGGCCACGCCGCAATTCCTTCTCCTCCATTCTCCTCTCGGTATCTTGGGCATGCACACACACACAACCAGCATGAGTTTTAAGCCACCGGGTCTGGGACACGAACCACCATCGACTATGTGGGAGTCCAGCAACATAGCCATTACACTAACTGCTGGTTCCTCTTTCCACATTTTTGTGTATACTTCAAGTTCACAGGCACATGGTCTACATAGTATATGGTAAGAGTCCTTTACTGTCTTTTGTAAGCAATTAACGTGTTTTAGATCTTGATAATGGTTTGTATTTGCTGTGCTTTACACACTATTCAAGAACTTCTTTATCGCACTGACATACTCCATTATGAAGTTTTGCATTAATTTTCTTAGCATGAACACTCTTGTTGAACTTGTCACTTTTGAAGCTACATGTATTTTGCATGCTTCTGAGGCCTAGAACAAGCCACATTGCCTTTCTGGGAGCTCATTGCCGAAATCACAACCACTTCACGTGGTTTGCAGGGGAAAAGATGCAGGATAGACTCGAAAATACTTTTTTCCTTCACTGCATTGTCTTGTACCTTTTGTCAAAGATCAATTGGCAGTACTTTAAGTTTTTGCTATAGAGACAGAGACAGAGAGAGAGAGAAAGCAAGAAATAATCTCCCAAGGGGGTTGGCCACACTGTAATTTCTTCTCATCTATTCTCCTCTCAGGCTTTTAGACATGCCTGCATATGTGCCTGGTGCAATTTTCTTTCTTTTTATTTTATTTTTTTTAATTTATTTTTTCCATTACAACATGTTTTTATTTTACATTTTTCCACAAACATT
>NW_006199839.1:0-1430 GCF_000334495.1 Tupaia belangeri chinensis | reverse complement strand
ATCTGCATTTCCCTTACAATGAGGGATGCTGTTAACTGCCTCAGATAAGGGAATGATAATCAGTATATGCAGGAAACTCAAGTGGCTTATCAGAAGAAAATTATTAATACAATTAAAAGATGGGAAAATGACCTGAATAAACAACTCTCTAAAAAAGACATATGAACAGCCAAAAAGCATATGAAAATATGTTTAACATCCTTCATCATAATGGAAAAGCAGATTAAAACCACAAAGAGATACCACCTAACCCCACTCAGAATGGCAAAGATTAAAAAAGAAAACAAATGGTAAGTGCTGGAGGGGATGTGGTGAAAGGAGAACACTCCTACACTGTTGGTGGGATTGTATATTGGTCCAGCCACTGTGGAGAATAATATGGAGGTTCCTCAAAGCAAATGTCCTTCGTTAGGACCCACTCCTCCACATACACCTCATCTGACATTCACACCCATCTCTTGTGTTTGTACAACTGTTAGTCAATCAGTTTCAGTCATAGAGTGCAGACATTCGGTATATGTTAAGTGGGGACATACAATGTCTCTCCTTCATAGCCTGGCTTGCCTCACTCAGCAGTAAATCTTCCATATTTTTCCACTTTCTGTCAAAAGCCAGGGTGTTGTTGGTTTTTATGGCTGAGTTGTATTCCATAGAGTATATGTGCCACAGTTTTTCAATCCATTCCTCCATATGGGGGCATTTGGGTTGGTTCCATGACTTTGCAATCGTGAATAGTGCCTCACATCTATAGTAGAGACTGAAAGACTGGAGGACATAAAAGTATTAAAAATTGTCATGGACACTAGAGAGAAAGTGAAACAAGAGTGTGGGAGGGATAGAGTGTAGAAATCGAAGTTTGGGGAAAAATATGTAAGACATTTGTGGGTTTATTACCTGAAATGGTTTATTATCTGTTGATGAGGTTGTGTATAGTATTCTCAACTGGGCTGGACTAAGGTGTATATCATGCTGGGTAAAGTCTCTTTACAATCTAAATGATATATAATGATTGAATTTACAAAAAAAAAATGATAATAAATGTTAAAAAAAAACAACCACCTCATGCCAGGCACGTGTGTGTATGCCCAAGATCCTGAGAGGAGAAGGAAGGGAAGGGATTGAGGTGTGGCCATCACCCTTGTGGGGTGATTTTTTACTTTCTGTCTGATGAGTGCACTCTCACCCTATAGCAAAAATCTTTCTAAAAAAAATCAAGAAAAATAATATTTAAAATTATTAGATAAAAATGTAGAATAATATTGCTGTGATTCATCACAGGGAAACATTTAGCAAGGACTACATAAACATCAAGAAAGATAAAGGACAATATGTTTAATAATTAGTGAACACTTACATGTGCCAAGAATTCATCTAGTACTTAGAATATAGCTGTTATTAGTGCAGACTCCCTTCCATCCATGAAGCTTAAA
>NW_006199838.1:0-1654 GCF_000334495.1 Tupaia belangeri chinensis | reverse complement strand
GGGTGACCCATGGTGAGGAATTTTTAATGTTACTAGTGTAATCATTTTGGGGTGCCATGATCTGTGCCCACATAAGATGGAGAACATCATCAATAATGTAGGAGTTCATTTCACAATAATGTGACTGCTCCACCATCCAGCCATTCCATCATCTTTCTCCCTTTCATGGGCCTCTCTACTCCGTGAGACACAACAATATTGAAATTAAGACAAACAAAAACCTGACAACGGCCTGTAAGTGTTCAAGTCAAAGGAAGAGTAACATTGGGGCCAACAGATGGCATGGTGGTTAATGGCACTGGACTCCCACACAGGTGACTGCAGTTCAAGTCCTGGACCTGGTGGCTTGCTTTCTCACTTTCTCTCTTTCTCAGTTCCTCTCTGGTAAAATTTAAATAAATAAAGTTAAGTTTTAAAAATTATTTAAGAAAACATAACACATCTATCACTTCATTATTTTTTCTTTTCTTAATATATTTTTATTTTACCTGAATTTATGTTATACATTCAATGACTATACATCAGTTATCTTGTAAAGTGAGTTTTCCCAACATGAATACACTTTGCACTGGTCCATTCGAGGATACTATATATATTATCAACAGATAATAACCCATTTCTGTTTCTCATCAATGTCTTGCCTATTTTTCTCCTTAATGCTTGCCTCACACTTTCCTCCGTCTCCCCCCCTCTTCCCACACTGTATCCAGTATTCATAATCATTTTTCATGTTTCTATATCCTCTAATCTTTTCATTTCTGCCATAGAGTGGGAAGTCACATACAATGTCTCTCCTTCATAACTTGGCTTGCTTCACTCAGCAGTAAATCCTCCATATTTTTCCACTTTCTATCAAAAGCCAGGGACATCTGTTACTTCAAATGAAAATTTGAAAGTGATTAAGTGTAGTAAGAAATGTGCATCAAAGCATAGACCAAAAGCTAGACTTGCTATGACAGTGAAGTTGAGGAAGGCAAAAGAAGTTCCCAAAGAAAATTAAAAGTGCTATTCCAATGAATGCACAAATTATAAAAAAATCAAAACAGCCTATTGATAATACTGGCAATGTTTTAGTGGTCTAGATAGAAGATCTAACCAGCTAAAACATTCCCTTAAACCAAAGCCTAATTCAAGCAAAGCCCCCAACTCTTCAATTTTATGAGGACTGAGAGAGGGGAAGAAGCTGAGAAAGAAAAGGTTGAAGTTTTCAGTTTCTATATGAGATTTTTTAAAAAGAAGCCATCTCTATTTCATAGAAGTTCAAGAGAAAATAGCAAATGCTGATATAGAAGCTGCATTAGTTATCCAGAAGTTCTAGCTAAGAGAATTGAGGAAGATATCTTCAATATACAACAGATTTTTCAATGTGGATGTAACATCATTACATAGGAAGAAGATGTTAGCTAGGATGTTAAAAGAAGGTACTATGTTATCTTTCATAGCTAAAGAGGAAAAGTCAATGCCCATTTTCAAACCTTCAAAGAATGGGCTCTTTTTATTTATTTATTTATCTACATTCATTCACTATACATCATTACAGCATACAAGATGAGATTTCCCATCCAGAATAAACCATATATTGGCTTAATCAAGCATATCAATATATGTGTTATCATCAGCAATTAATTTTGCATTTCTTGTTTCCTGTATATTT
>NW_006199837.1:0-1205 GCF_000334495.1 Tupaia belangeri chinensis | reverse complement strand
TCCATATATTATAATGTGACAAGAATTGGTAAAAATTCCCCTTCTTGGCTAAGGGTTTTTTACCAGAAAAGGAAAAAGATCCCCCCAAAATATTGACTGTGGAGGGTACCCACCCCTCAGAGCTGAAAAAAACTACAAAGGATCTCAAAAAGCCAGTCCTTCAAGGGGACTCTGGGATTTACCCTTCCCTGGCAGATTTAGATTTTAAAACTTATCCACCATTACCCCCCACCTTATGCTGCGCCTGCAGCTCAGGCAGCTGCAGCTCCTCAGGCTCAGGCAGCAACACTCCCCCAGCCAGAGGTGGAGCCCCCTCAGCAGTCACCTCACTCTACTGTGGGGCCCTCAGCACCTCCGATGCTGGCACAAAGACCTGCTGCAGGACTTAGATCCAGGAGGGTCCGGGGAGAAGAAGGGCCCTCATCCTATGAGCGGGCTCCCATCCTTCCTGTCCAAGCCCTCGGGGGCACAGCTCCTCAAGGAGTGCACACGTATCAGTACTGGCCCTTTTCTAGCAGTGATCTATATAATTGGAAAACTCAAAATCCTCCCTTCTCAGAGGATCCACGGGGACTCACCGATCTGTTTGAGTCTATTCTGTACACCCACAGCCCCACTTGGGATGATTGCCAGCAGCTTCTCAGAACCTTATTCACTACCGAGGAACGGGAGCGTATCCTCACTGAGGCACGGAAGAACGTACCTGGAGACGACGGTCGTCCGACCACCTTACCAAACCTGATTGATGAGGGGTTTCCACTCACCAGGCCTAACTGGGACTTTTTTTTTTTTTGCGTGAGCCTGGAGGGCAGGGAGCGTCCCCGAGTCTATCGCCAGACTCTCATGGCGGGTCTCCGAGGGGCTGCAAGGCGCCCCACCAATTTGGCAAGGGTGAAAGCAATTATTCAGGGAGAAAATGAAAGCCCGGTCGCATTCTTAGAACGTCTCTATAGTGCCTATAGGCAATTTACCCCCTTAGACCCCTTGGCTGAGGAAAATCAATCTGCTGTTATCATGTCTTTTATTAACCAGGCAGCACCAGATATTAGGAAAAAGTTGTATAAACAGGAACACCTAGGAGACATGACTATTAGAGACCTTATGAGATTACCAGATAAAGTTTTTAATACTCAAAAAACTCCAGAAAAACGGGAAGATAGACTTAAAAAAAATAAAAAATTACAACAAAAAGTTAAAAAAAAAAA
>NW_006199836.1:1101-1345 GCF_000334495.1 Tupaia belangeri chinensis | reverse complement strand
CCAGGAGACCAGGTCAGCCCAGAGATACCTTTGTAGTCTTCTTATTCTGCCTAAAAATACTCCAGCCTCCAGAAGGAGGCTTAGGGACTTGTGAGACCTACCCAATAATGGGAACACTTACAGGATTATGGCCAGCCCAGGCATTTTACCTATGCTTCCCTGGATTCCCAGGCCTCCGCTAATCTTCTGGTGGGACACAGCCCCACTCCACAGCCACCACAGGAGGAGGAACAGTGATCAGGCT
>NW_006199836.1:0-766 GCF_000334495.1 Tupaia belangeri chinensis | reverse complement strand
TTTGTACTATTTTTGATATACATGCACACATGCATGGTGCATTTTTTAAGCCATCCAGTCAGAGCCTTGACCATGGGGGATCCCGCACCCTCACTGTGCCACCTGCTAGCTCAGCATTGTTTATTTTAAAACATTGCTTCAAAGTGGCCAGCAGATAGTGTGGTGGTTAAGGCACTGGACTCTGACATGACCAATTATGGTTTGAATTTTAGACCTGCCAGCTTATAAATCACACTGAGTGTGTGTGCATGTGTGTCCTCAAAGTCTTTAGGAGAGAATGGAGAAGGGATTGTGGTATGTCTAGCCGCTGGGGGAGAGGACTTCTCACTTTCCCTCTCTCTGTTTCTGTCTGCTTGGTGAGCACATGTGCATTATGGCAATCTCCTCACCTCCCTAAAAAACAAAACTACTTTAGAGTTTATTCTTTTCATGAATAAAATAAAGAAAAAGAGCACTAGAGAAATCTATAGAGAAACAGGCACTTCCAAAAATGTCTCAACACATTATCTACCCCCAGTCTTATCCAGCCCCACATTGTGGATACAAGTATGCCCAGCACACTCACAGAGTATTGAGATGTAAATTGTAAACCTTCGCATGTAAGTTAACCTTGCAGTGTGTCATGTTTTCTCACTTTACATTTATTATTTCTTTCCCTTATAGAAAAGGGTCATTTTATCTATGGTAAATAAAATCTCATTGTAATTTTCATTTATATTGTGTTGGTAATTAGTTGTACTGAGCCTTTTTTTCCACACACTTGGCC
>NW_006199835.1:0-2253 GCF_000334495.1 Tupaia belangeri chinensis | reverse complement strand
CCAGGGGGAAGGGATACATGTTTTTTTTTTTTAATGTGCCACAGGGTGCGTGCACTTACCAAAGAGAGACAGAGAAAGGGGGAGAAGGAGGAAGTAACCCCCACGGGACATGGCCATACCATAATCCTTTCTCCTCCATTTCTTCATCCTGTTGGGATTCGGGGCTCATAGGCACACATGCACCTGCCTGGTGTGTTTTTCAAGCAAGTAGGACTGAGATTCAGACCGCATGGTTGACCATATGCAATCTGCCTACCTCAACCACCAGGGCACAGAGCCAGCCCAACCTAGACGGTTTGATCATTAGAGACAAAAACACTCCATTTCAGAAACCAAATTATGTGTTTCTTTAAACAATTAAAAACTGAAAGAATAAAAAGTATTTACTCAAAAACTGAACTGTCCCAAGTTCAGATCTATGACTGGGAAGCTGGCAAGAAACCTGAACATGAGGGCACTCCCTAGTAAGGCTAATAACGCATATTCACCTCCACCTGCCTCAGACACCTTGTTCGGTTTCGCAGCCCCATCACATGAGCCACTGTTCAAAGGCAGCCAAGTCAAAACAGGATAAACTCAGTTCTAAAAACGCACAAGACTGCAGGCTGGCTTCCCCGGGGCGCAGCCTCTGAGGCGGAGACTGGTATGCAGGAGGTTGACTGGGAAGTGATCTTGGGAACACTTCTCCGGGGTGAGGGAGGATTTCTGGGTAGAGGGCAGTGTGAGCTGCAGTGACTTCAGAGACCATGGCAGTGTGCGTGTTGGGGGGGTCCCTGCTGTGGAGGTCACAGGGTCTTCCAGGGTTGTTCCTCATTTGGGGAAAGGCAGCTGGACCTTTGTACCCTGTCCCTACATCACCAAGTAATTAGATGAGGGCTGCACCTGGGGGCAGTGTGCGGGGGATGTGACTGGGCCTAACTTGTGGCAAGCAGCTTCCAGAAGCCCAGCCCGCAACAGAGGTGAGGGGATCCATGCACCATCAGCAGCAGCCAAGCCTGGTAACTGAGGGAGCGAGTGCAGGGGCCCCAAGAGTGCACTGAGCCCTCCCCGCAGCACACACAACGTGCTGTGTAGGAATGGAGCACACCTGGGCCAGACAGTGGTGCAGAGGTAATGCAAATGGATCCACACAGGAAAAGTCTTGGGTTCGCTTCCCAGAACCTCCCTGAACACATCAGATGCACAAACACATGTGTGTGGCCTAAAATGTCTGGGACTGGACTGGATCTTTACGAGAAGGTTTTGTTGGGGCTGCTTGTCTCTCAATCTGTCTCTGTCTATCTCCCTTTCATGAAAGAGACAAATGAATAAACATTAACAAGGACAAAAAATGATAATAAAGAAATGGAGCATTTATACACATTTAAGGGGAAGGCTAAGATGTGCAGCGCACCTGCAGGCTGTGTGTGTGACAGTGTGTGTGTCACACAAGACTCAGATCATTTTCGCGTCACTGAAAACATCTGAGAGCTCAGGAGTCATATACACACACCCTTGTTTTACAAAAGAGGAAACTGAGGCTCAGAGGGGTTATGTGACTTGTCCAAGTCTCCTTTTGTGTTAGAGATAAAGAAACAATAACAAAAACAACATGTAATAATAAGGCCCAGTGCCAGTGGTGAAGGCAGTAGGGCACAGCTTCACACACTGAAGCAACATAGGAAGGCCTCGGGTTCGGATCCCAGATACACTGGAACAAACCAGTACACACAGTGGGGGCCCCATGATTCTGGCTGTCTAGAAGACTGGAGTGGAATGTCTGGTGAGACATTCTTCTGAGGGTAATCCTCTTTCCTTCCTTCTCTCTCTCTCTCTCTCTCTCTCTCTCTCACAGAAGAAAGGAAGAAAGAAACCTTGAAAAAAGAAAAGAAAAGGAAAAAAGGGGCCAGCAGATGGCATAATGGTTACATTGCTGGACTCCTACATATTTAACCAAGGGTTCAAGTCCCGGACCCGGCGGCTTGAAACTCATGCAGGGCCCCTGTGTATGCATGCCCAAAATCCCAAGAGGAGAATGGAGGAGAAGGGACTGTGGCATGGCCATCCCCCTGGGAGGTGATTTCCCGCTTTCTGTCTCTTTGTCTCTCCGGCAAGCACACATGCCCTGTAGCAAAAATCGCTCTTAAAAAAAAATAAAGAAAAAAGAGGATAAAATTTAGTTTGGTTCAATAATTACTGATTCCAAAGACACTGTGATTTAAAAATTAAGCTTAAATTATCTAATTATGTCAAAATTCTAATCTGAATTCTTTA
>NW_006199834.1:0-1047 GCF_000334495.1 Tupaia belangeri chinensis | reverse complement strand
TCCCACAAGTGTCTTACCTCTCCTTTTTCCCTCTAATTTCCTTTCTATGCTTTCCCTCCCACACTCTCTTTCCACTTGTCTCTAGTGTCCATTACAATTTTTAATGCTTTTCTGTTCTCCAGTCTTTCAGTCTCTATCATGGAGTGCAGACAGTCGGTATATGTTAAGTGAAGACATACAATGTCTCTTTTGCCTGACTTGCTTCACTCAGCAACAAATCTTCCATATTCATCCACTTTCTATCAAATTCCAGGGCCTTGTCATTTTTTATGGCTGGATAGTATTCTATGGAATATATGCACCATAATTTTTCAATCCATTCATCTTTTTGTGGACATTTGGGTTGGTTCTATGACTTAGCAATCATGAATAATGCTACAATGTAAATAGTTGTGCAAGCGCTTTTCCACTGAGTGCTCTCCTGTTCTTTGGGTAGATACCCAGGAGTGGAATTGCCTGATCATATGGTAGTTCTATTTGCAGGTATTTGATGAAGCTCTGTATCATTCTCCACAGTGGTTGGACCAATTTACATTCCCAGCAAGAGTGTAAGAGTGTCCCCTTTCACCATATTCTCTCCAGCACATATTATTATATTTTTTGAGAGGTTTTTGCTATAGGGTGCCTGCACTTGCCAGAGAGACAGAGAGAGACAGAGAGATAGACAGACAGCGAGAAATACCCCCCCGGGGGGATGGCCACGTTGTAATCCCTTCTACTCCAATTCTCCTCTTGGGACCTCAAGCATGCACGCACACACGCCCAGCGTGAGTTTTAAGCCACTGAGTCCGGGACGTGAACTGTGGTCGACTACATGGGAGTCCAGCAACATAGCCATTACACTAACTGCTGGCCCCTTTTATTTATATATTTTTAAATCTTCGCCATTATAACTGGGGTTAGGTGGTATCTCATTGTGGTTTTGATCTGCATCTCCCTTTCAATGAGGGATGTTGAGCTTTCTTTCATATGCTCTTTGGCTGTTCCTATGTCTCCTTTGGAGAGTTGTTTTTTCAGTTCATTTTTCCATATTTTAATTGAGTTAAT
>NW_006199833.1:0-2348 GCF_000334495.1 Tupaia belangeri chinensis | reverse complement strand
GAAAAAAAGTCTCCAAAAAGGGTCCCCTCCCTGCTCTGCCCAGAAGGCCCCTTCAGCCTGCCCACTCCAGCTTCTGTCAGCGTCCTACTCCTGCTCATTTCTCCCACTCTAGGAATTCAGAGTTTTGAATGAAATTCAGCTGCTCCAGGTGGCTGCAGATAAATTCCATATTCAGCCCGAGGATGAGTTTTGGGCTTGGTTCCAGGCCGTGGAGCAGCTCAGTGAGAATGAGAGGTGAGACCTGGGGAGGACTCCGAAGGGGCGGGGGGAGCCTCTCTATGGGGCCCAGTTTCACACAGCCTGTGACCTTGGCTCCCTGGGCACAGCCAGTCCCCATTGCTCTGTGACAGCTGGGACACCAGGACCCTGGCAGGGAAGGCTGAGGTGAGGCTCCTGGTGGACTCACAGCAGCCGCTCTGCCTTTCAGCTATGCCCTGTCCTGCCAGCTGGAGCCCCCCCGCTAGGTGGACTGCAGGGTTGAGGAGAGGCCGAGGGGACAAGGACAGCCGAGGGCAAGTCTGCTGCTCCTGTGCTATGTGGGCAAGGTGCCTGATTGCTCAGATATGTTTTTAGTTTTATTGTTGAGTTTTTCTTCAAATAAATGTTTCTCTGTATATGTACCGTGTGTTCAATGTTATGGGATACACATGTGTATAGAGACACGTGTCTGCATGTAGACAGTGCAGTGATGACGTTACTGGACACATTAACACATGTCCCTCATCTCTCATTGCTACTTGGTCACAAGGGTAGGAAGATCTGTTTAACAAAAAATGCTTACCTTTTCCTTAATCTGTTATTTCATAAATAAGAAACAATTGCTTCATTGATCATTTCTGGTGGCTGAAAAGTCCAAAATGACCAAAAACTGCTGGAAGAGAGAACATCTAATCAGTCCCCATGAGCTTCTCTCTGCTTGGTCTCATTCTCTCTGCTTATAAACCCTCCAGAACTCAATCAGGATCACAGACATCGTGCCTGATGCCCTTACCAAAACCGAAGGCCCCACCCTGTGACACCATCAGGGGACTAAGTTTTCACTTTGCAGTCTAATCTCAGCACAGGAATCCTGGGCGGCTTCCAAGCTGTCACCTGTACTGACTGTGGGTCTGTCTGGTTCTTGCTTTTCTAGCTGCTCTAGGGGCATCCTCGGGTTCTCTACTTCAGGTCTTTGTACTTTTATGATGTAGACATTGGAAATCTGCTATAAACTTTCTGCTTTGTGCGGCTTCACTGTATCTCACTGATATGTATTTTTTATGTTTCCACTTGTCTCACAAAAATGAATTCCTTCTTAATGTATTCATTGGTTAGTCAGGAGAGTATCCTGTAATTTCCATGTATCTGTACAGTCTCCAAAGAGCCTCTTGTTACTGATTTCCAGGTTTACCCATCATATTCAGAACAGGCACTTAAACTGATTTTGATTTTTTAAAATTTGTGGAGAGCTGGCTCCATAGCAAATGATTTTAAAAGGCTAAAGCCACAAGGTTGACCACAGTAAGAAATATGGTCCTCCTGGCTTGAAAAGCATGCAGAGAGGGTGTGCATGCATGGCCAAAACCCGGCAGGACAAATAGAGCAAAGGGGATTTGGTGTGACTACACCCCATAGGAGGCTGCCCCCAGCCCCCAATCTCTCTGATGAGTACACACCCTTTGGCAATTGCAACAAAAAATTTGTTGAGGTTTACTTTGCAGCCTGTCAGGTGGCCTATCCTGAAGAACGTTCTTTGTGCTTGTGAACTCATTCTGTAGCTTGCAGGTGCTTGATGAAATGGACTGTAAATGTCTGTTAGGTCTATTTAGGTTAATTCGTACAGAGGACAAGCTATGAACATGTACCGGATAATATTCTTAGTATGGACAAAATTAGATAAATAGGACAAACCTTGGAAAGCTCTTCATGACATTAAGAAAAAGAAATTGTAATGACCTTTATCCTACTCATCCACCTTCCTATCCAATATGAAGGATGCTTATGAAAAAATAGTAAAATAATCCTCTTGACATTGTTCGCCAAAACCCAAAGAAGAGTCTCCATGACGTGAATTTCTATTACAGCATTTTAAACACATCAATGTTTCTCTTTAAGATATTTAACATCCATGCTGCATTCAATGACATAATCCTGAACCAGGATTATGTTTAGACCTATGCCAGGTTTTAAGAAAACCAACTCTCCTGACTTGTGACTACTGTCAGTACCAAGACAGAAGCACACTAGGACCAAATCCATGCCACCAACTCAGTATCAGTCAAGGCGCAAGTAGGAAGAGGGACAGGCGCAACTAGGAAGGCATAATAGAAGGCATAATAGAATAGTTTCTGCAGGCCCTTCGCCTACCT
>NW_006199832.1:0-3207 GCF_000334495.1 Tupaia belangeri chinensis | reverse complement strand
AATGGAGGAGGAAGGACTGCAGCGTGACTGTTCCCCATGGGGAGAGGCTGCTTTAGCACTTTCCTTCTCTCCCTCTCCAGCAAGGGCATGTGGCTGCTAGCAACCACATTTTTAAAAAAGAAATGAATAAATAAAATGCAAATGATTTTGGATTTCAGAGGTGACTCATCAAGATGCAAATAAGTGATCCAGACTATGAAAGCATATCTGAAGATTGCCTGCGTTTCTTACTTTTTAAAAGTTATTTCTTTGCTTAACCTTGATATTATTATTTATTTTTAAGTTTGACCAAAGAGACAGGGAGAGGGCACAGAAGAAGGGGAAAGTGAGAAAGCTAGCGTCCAGGTCTGGGACTCTGAGGCTGGCCATGTCTGAGTCTAGCACCTTAACCACCATGCCACCTGCTGGCCCCAAACTTGTTTCCTTCTTAACACATGGAGTAGTGGGACTTGGGAACAAGTCTAATAACTACGATAACGTCACGGTAGGGATGACTACAATGTGTGTGGCTCCCTGTAACTCTGCAGCGATATCTGCAAACAACTGTGATTTCAGAGACAGAGACAGGGCCTGGACTAACCTGGTTTTGTTTGCGTTCATAACTGAGGAACGTGTGAACTTTCAGATACAAAGCGCACCTGTAATTTTATTATTCCTTTTATTTTCATATGTTCCTCCGCTTACTCTTCCACCATATTGTAGTACTGAACCTGGACTCCCCTACAGATGCGTCAGGGGATCCCTCATGAGACAAGAGACAAGGCTTTTGTTCTGTTTTTCGTAATCAAAGAACAAAAAATAAAAGAAGGCTAATATCTTCAAAACCTGCTTTACTGAGGCATAAATGACGTAAAAACAAAATGCATGAGTTGAAAGGTACCCGGGGCTCGGGCTCGGTTGCGGGCGGGCTGGACAGAGAGGGAAGTGTCCCAGAAAGCCCAGGTCAGGAGCGCGGCTGCGGGGCCTGTCGCTGCCCCACCCCGGCTTCCTCCCCTCTCGCCGCCGCCCCGGTGCCCTGGCGGAGGGAGGGAGCGGCGTCCCCCACCCGTCTGCCCAGTCCAGATTGCAGCAGGGCCAAGAAGGTACAATGCCCAGTGCGTCAGCCCCGAGCCTGGGCGGTCAGCTCTGCCGTTGCCTGGGAGGAGGCCGGGAGTGGGGTGGGTTGGGGCCAGCATTCGGAGCCCGCCCGAGGCGCACTCGCTCCCCGCGCTCCGGAGGGGCGGCCAGCGCTCACCGTGAACCGAAGCCCCCTGCACCTGCACCTGCACCTGCTCCCGGCAGGCAGCGAGACCTGGGCAAGAGCAAGTTTAGAGCTGAATTTCCTGGGTTTTCACTGTAAAGATAAAAACCTGGAAAATGTGGGGGAGCTTTATGGATTACTGCAGCACGTCCGTAAGACACCCAATTCTGGGGCCAGCAGATGGCAAGAGTGACTTTGCTGGACTCCCGCGTTGCGGTGCACGGTGGGACCCAGGGCTTAAAATTTATGCCTGCGCAGTGCGTGTGTGCCCAAAATCCCGAGAGGAGAATGGAGGGGAAGGGATAACAATGTGGCCACACACCCCCCACCACCAGTGACTTCTCTCTGGCTCTGTTTCTCCTGCAAGTGCACGTGCCCTATAATAAAAATCTCTTTAAAAAATATCCAATGTTGACATTTTAGTGGACTATGCAGACATCCACGGAGACATATTGGTGCCCCGGTGATCAGGCCCAGCACAGTGCCAGACCTCCCAGGGCAGGCTGTTTGTCTTATGCTCTCTAAGAGACTCAGGTAGTGAGCAGGTGACATGGTGGTTAAAGGCAAGGTGCTGCATTCCCACATGGCTGAGCTTGGTTAGAGTCCCAGACCTGGCAACTTACTTTCCCGCTTTCCCTTTCTCTCTCTCTGCTCTCTCTGGACAAATTAAAAAATAATAATAACAAATGGAATTAAATAAATAAATATGCCTTTAAAAAAGAATTAGAGACTCAGACACAGAGAAGGGTTACAAAGCAGAGTTTAATAGGAAAGAGTCAAAGCTCCCACCTAAACGCAATGGGTGTCCCAATGGGTTCCCCACTAGAGGTAACAATCGTGCATTTTTTTAAGGCCCTGACCAAAAAAAAAAAAAAAAGAAGAAGAAAAAGAAAATAAAAAAACTTAAGTAAACTATTTTTGTTTAAGAAGGGGAGGGAAAAAACTTCTGGGAAAAAAATTAGTTCTTAAGAGATGCCAGTACAGATGTTTTGTGCTGCCCGGGAGTTTTAGACTAATCCTTGTTCTCGAGTTGGACAGTGTTTTCAGTACTACAGTTAATGTGTCTATTTCTAGCTAGTCAGCAAGTAGTTCTAAATTTTGAAACATATGAAAAAGAGTGTATTTCCCAGGTCCTGTCCTCTCCTGTTCTCCAGACCAGGAGAGACCATACTCCTGGTGGGGATACAGCCACAGTATGGAAAGTGCCAGCTTCAGCCTTGTTCTCTCAGGCAGGCTGCAATTGCTCTTTGTGTAAGCAAGTAGGGAGAGCTGTAGCAGATGCCCAGTGAGAGCGGCAAGTGGTTTGTAGTGAAGGCTTGGCTATAGTGACTCCATCTTGTCTCATACCCTCCATATGACTCTTTCATATGACTCCTTTCATGTTACTCCTAACTCTATCTACCTAGCCAGAAATCTTAGTTCTATCTCATTACTGCCTATAAATAACAACAATAATTACCACAGAGTTTCAGTGGATAATCCACTGCTTAGGATTTCTATACAAAAGAAGGAAGGAACAGACTGCAGTACCTTTTGTACAGACACGCTACTAAGAGGGATGTTCTAACAACATGTTGCCTCCTAACAATAGAAAAAAACCACATATAGTAATTATATGGCACAAGACTTCAGACCTGTGATATTATAGACGTAATGTTCTTCCAGAAATGTGCTGTAGGGTTCGTCTTTACAAACAGGGTGCTGAGACACCCCTAGGATGTTATGTCCCTAGTGGCTCCAGGGTCCGGGTAGCACCGCATGGTTCCGCTAAGGTCCCAGGGATCTAAGGTCCCAGGGATCTCTATATCCGGGCTGGTCCCAGGAGGCCTGGCTCAGAGCACAGTGCTGTTGGCTGTTAATGATGACGTTGTAGAAGTTAGCAGCACAGAAGTTTCAGGGCAGAGTCTGGATCAGATGGCAAACAGCCTCGACCTCCTGGTGACTGTGAGGTCAGCAAACCAGAGGAA
>NW_006199831.1:0-460 GCF_000334495.1 Tupaia belangeri chinensis | reverse complement strand
TTTAATTTAACCAGAGAGAGACACAGAAGAGAGGGAAACTGAGATGATGCAATGGTTATGTTGCTGGACTCCTATGTAGTTGACTGTGGTTCGAGTCTCAGACCCAGTGGCTTAAAACACACCTGGCGCTTGTGCATGTGTGCCCCAAATCCTGAGAAGAATGAAGGAGAAGGGATTGTGGTGCGGCCATACCCCCTCATGGGTTATTTCTCGCTTTCTGTCTCTCTGATGAGCACACACACAAACCTTATTGCAAAAATTTCTATCAAGAAAATAAAAAAAGGATTATGGTGAAATGAAAGATTATGCTATGACAAGACCAGCTGCAAAGGAGCGTGCAGACTTGTAGCCTAGGCTTGATGATTCTCCAGTGTATTTGTAAAAAAAAAAAAGAAAAGAAAAAAAATTTAAAAGCATTTGTTTCCAGGGGTCAGCAGGCAGCAAGGTGGTTAAGGCGCTG
>NW_006199830.1:1590763-1594814 GCF_000334495.1 Tupaia belangeri chinensis | reverse complement strand
TCCAGCTGCCTTAACCACCAAGCCACTGGATGGCCCAACCTGGGTCATTTTTCATAAATATTTATGTTAGGCACCTAATATACGATTATGAGATTAGAAACTTTCCAACAAAGTTTTCTTTCTGCCTAACAAAGGGCAATTTTGTAACTGCAAACCAGTTAAACCATTTCTTTTTGACGCCATATTTTCCTAATAATGCTTGCCTCTGACATTTTATCACTGGTACAGTATACTTCTTCCAGTGTGACGTTCCCTAATTCATGAATCGGTTCTTAATCAAAGTCTTTAAAATTTTCTTGCCCCTCAGATTTTTCTTTTTGTACCTGGTTGGGGTATCTACAAGGAGACAGGTGTGTAGGGTCCATCTCTTAGAGAAGTGGAACTTAGCTCCTTGGGATCTTTTTGTTCCTCTGGTACAGGAACCTCCAGGAGCAGGCAGAAATTAGAAGTGGCCTTACCAAGCCTGCACCTATGGAAACACATTCTTTAGTAACCCTCTGGGTCAGAAAGTGGGATGGGGGAGCTGAAAACACCACTTTAAAACTTCTGCTATCGGGACCACCAGTTAGTGTAATGGCTATGTCGCTGGACTCCCATGTAGTCGACCGCAGTTCAAGTCCTGGACCCGGTGGCTTTAACTCGTGCTGGGGGCGTGTGTGTGCGTGCCCAAGATCCCAAGAGGAGAATGGAGGAGAAGGGATTGTGGTGTGGCCATCCCTCATGGGGGGTGATTTCTCGCTTTCTATCTCTCTGTCTCTCTCTGTCTTTCTGGCGAGTGCATGCGCCCTATAGCGAAAACCTCTCAAAAAACAAACAAACAAACAAACAAATAAACTTCTGCTCTCTATTGCTTAAGAGACAAAAGTAGGTAACAAAATAGCACAGAGTATTTTAATTGAAAAATTATAGAACACCAGTTTTTAAGTTTTCTTAAGTTTTTTGAAAAACTATACAAAACCAGTTCCCCTTTGAGAATCTCTCCCTGGAAAAGAAGAAAACTCTCCCTAAAAATAATCTGTACTTGTGGGATCAGCAGTTGGCGTAATGGCTATGTCACGGGACTCCCATGTAGCCGACTGTGGTTCAAGTCCTGGACCTGGTGACTTAAACTCATGCTGGGTGCATGTAGGTGCGTGCCCAGGAACCCAAGAGGAGAATGGAGGAGAAGGGATTGCGGTGTGGCCATCCCCCATGGGGAGTGATTTCTCGCTCTTTGTCTCTGTCTTTCTAGAGAGCGCACACAGCCTATAGCCAAAACAAACAAACACACACACAACTGAATACATTTTACATACATTTCAAGGAATCCACGGATTTACCTTTTACCTACAGCCCATCCTCCATATGCACACACAATCAAAAATTAAGTTTAGGTGATTAAATCCTAGAAGATTGTTCAATTTTTAAGCCCTGCTTTATGCTTCCCAAATTTTTTTTTTTTTTTGGAGAGATTTTCGCTATAGGGCGTGTGCGCTCGCCAGACAGACAGAGAGAGACATAGAGACAGAAAGCGAGAAATCACCCCCCAGGGGGGATGGTCACACCGCAATCCCTTCTCCTCCATTCTCCTCTCGGGATCCTGGGCACGCACGCACACGCGCCCGGCGTGAGTTTTAAGCCACCGGGTCCGGTACGCGAACCGCAGTCGACTACGTGGGAATCCAGCGACACAGCCATTACGCTAACTGCTGGTTCCCAACTTCCCAAATTTTTTATAGAGACTATGTTTTGCTTGGCATAATCAGAAAAAAAAAGTCTTACATAAAAACTGAATGATTAAGCAAAACTACACACTCAAACTTTACCTATCAAATTCTTAACATTCGTCTTCAAGCAACTCACAGGTTCCACAGAGCCCAGACATGTCCAGCTGAAGTTAAGGAAACATTTTACATTACTAATACTGTTTGTATCTAATCGAGGCATACTTGTACTTAGATTTGAGAAATTTCAAGTAAAGAACTCAAGGGAAAATTCTAAATCAATGTATATTATTATTCTACGTACTTTTATAGAAATTCCCCAACTGTGTATTTTTGAAGAGAAAGTCCCATTAATTGTCTAAGGTCGTTAAAAATCTCTTTCTCTCATGTTTGGCCCCTTAATCCTTTAGACCTCGGATGGCTACTTATTCAGCTCTATAACTGCACTGTCTTAAGTATCAGTCAGCTTTACATAGTCCAGAAGGCAGATTAGACCCTGATAGGATCTGCTGGACTCTAACTGAAAAGCAGTTACGGAAGGCATGCTCCAAGTGAATAAACTACAGTATAATAACTAAAACTGGTAGAGAGGGGTCAAGTCTTCTCTTTAGAGTTACGGGTACTATCTGGTATAAGATAAAGACTATGCCCCAGAAATTACTTCATTAAATAAATGACAGAGTATGTTATAGCCTTAATGGTCTTCTACACTAGGAAAGACATTCCTGTCCTTTCACTCTCTCATCCAGGTCTTTAGCAAAAAGGAAAATACAAGATTTTACTCTCACAAAAGGGCCCTGAGGCTATTTTCCCTAAAGGGCTGACAGAGGCCTATAAAGAATCAAGAGGGATGTCATCAACCATCTCTCTTCTCTGTTATTCCTAACAATGTCAACAGGGCCAGACTGGCAAAGCCAGAGCAACACCAGGAATCCCGGCAGGATCAGCCAGTAAGAGTTCAACAAATAGACACTGTATGGTAGTACCTTTTCCTATTATGGGTTGTGAGTGGAAACGGGTGGGGGTTGAGGAAGAAAAGTTGGGGTGCTGCTGAGCTGAGTTCTTGGAGATTAATTTCAGCTCCCAGTTACTGAGCTGCCAGAGGGCTGCTGCTGATTCAGCCCAGAGAGGAGTCAC
This sequence comes from Tupaia belangeri chinensis, assembly GCF_000334495.1. Taxonomy (NCBI): domain Eukaryota; kingdom Metazoa; phylum Chordata; class Mammalia; order Scandentia; family Tupaiidae; genus Tupaia; species Tupaia belangeri. The sequence continues at coordinate 1,591,974 of NW_006199830.1, read as the reverse complement.
ACTGGTGGGCTTGAACAAGTCCCCATGGAGTACCTCGCTACTGAGGACAAGACTCCCACAGTGTTACCATCATTAGTGGGGCAGTCTGGCAGAACAGAGAGGGCATGTGCTTAAAAGCAGGCAACTCTGAGCTCAAATTTAGACTTTGCTGTCTGGTAGTAGCTATGTAATTGTGAACATTTTTTTTTTTTTTTGAGAGGTTTTTGCTATAGGGCGTGTGTGCTCACTGGAAAGTCAGAAAAAGAGACAGAAAGTGAGAAATCACCCCCCCGGGGGATGGCCATGCCGCAATCCCTCCTCCTCCATTCTCCTCTTGGGATTTTGGGCACGTGCACACATACGCCTGGTGTGAGTTTAAGCCACTAGGTCTGGGACTTGAACTGCGGTTGACTAATAGCGACACAGCCGTTACGCAACTGCTGGTCCCATGAACAAATTCTTTAACTCTTTGGGCTTTAGTTTCTTCATCTATAAAACGGAGATAATATATCTACCTTGCAGAGTTAGTATTCATTTCACATGAAATAACTTATGTGATATGTGGTAGTAAGTACTTATTAAATTGCAGAGTAATTTCTTGCCTCTTCCCCATCCCCAAGTCATATCAGTTTGCCATTACAGACATTTCTGTGTCCCATAAATGTCTTACCCCTATATTTTTCTCCTAATGTCTTTCCAGTGCTTTTTAAAAAATTACCATTGAACTCCCAGGGCTCAACACAAAGCACAATGCCTAGGATATTTTAGGAGCTTAAACCTTCTATTGAATAAATTAATTGAAGTTCGGAGGAGGGTTGGGAAGCACTAGCTATTGATCTGGTTAGTAGTTATTTGCAACACTTAGCTATGTTTTGCCTGGCATGATGCTTAATAATATGAGCATATATTTTTCCCTTTCCTTTTCTTGCTGCCATTAGATTTTTAGCTTTGTTGTATTCCTCTCTGAATGCTACTGTCTGGATAATAGAGCTCAGAGAAGACACTCCATGCTGGGGAAATAACATGGAACGGAAGAGGGTATCACGTTGTCTGCAAAATAGAAAAAAGAATGAACTCTACCTTGAAGACAAGTGTTGCCTGAGAAAAGAATAGGTTTTCATCCTTAATCTTTCCTTCTCAGGGCATGTAAGTTGACCTCTCTTTCTTGAGAGGTGAGGATTCAGCACGGCAATACTTACTTGTTCCCATGAAGAAATCATATGACGTTCAGC
>NW_006199830.1:1574631-1590751 GCF_000334495.1 Tupaia belangeri chinensis | reverse complement strand
TATGACGTGCAGCAGGTGCCTTTTCTATGATGGTCACCTCTGTTACACCTGGGGAAGATTCTGGAGGAGGAAAAAGAAAGTCTGTAGATTTGTAACTGTCCTGTTCTCACAGAGTTCTACTCTAGAGGGTGGCTAACTGTTGATAACTATCCTAGAAATTTCTAGGCCCTCTAATGAACTTTTTAAAAAAGTTTATTTTTTCATGAGAATGTAAGAGACAGAGAAAGAAAAGTACCCTCAACTGGGTCTCACACTGGATCTATGCCCTCTACCTCAAGCCTTATCAATCAGGATCATGTACCTGCATGTACAGGTCAATGTGGGAACCTAAACTGTGATCTTCCATATGGATTTAGCATCACTTGAGCAGGAGGTTACCGCTGTGCCAGCTCATTTTGATGGAACTTTCATGCCATGGTCACGGTGAGCCCCAATGAAGTCACAGCCACAGACTGTTTCCTTGCTCTGATCTATCCTCAGAATACCATCAAAAGATCTTGCCCAACTTAGGTTTGTTTCCTATTCAATCCTGCTTGGTTCTCCCTTTGGTCTGGAAGATGAGGGTCTTCTATCTGTTTGATTTTATCTTCCTCTACCTCACATCCATAATTGTGTTCTAGTAGTGTCAGGGCCATATTCCTTCTATCCCTCTATCCACAAGGAAAACCAATCTGTACCCAAATACAATTATATTCTAGCCCTTTTCCAATATACATGCCAAAATATGTCCCTACTTTTCTTTGTCTGCCCAAGTTCTACCTATATTTTAAGTCCATACTCAAGTTCCACTTTCCCCTGGAACCATTTCAGATTACTCCAGTTCGCAGTGATCTCTGCTTTTCCTGATATCCCATCCCATCTCATCTAGGGTAGGGGCCATACTTACATTCTATTTTGAACTATGTCTTGGTTACTTACTATGAGACCCAGGCAAAGTATAAACAGGAAATGTATTGAAATGAGTTTCTGAAATCTCTAGGACTATGGCAGAGACTTTCAATTTAGTTTTATGTAGCAAATTAACTGTAATTTTGACAGTATCTTTTCTATGTACCATAATGTTTTATCCAAGTTGTCAGAAAACTCAGATTTGGATTGCAGCAACAGTCAATTATAGGATCTAAGAATTTTGGACTCTTATCTAGTCTAGTCTTATATTGGTTATCCTATTATATCACCTTAGATGGGTCTTCACTTCCCTTTGCCTTCACTAAGACAGAATAATTCATCCCTTGATAGTAGAGGCAAAGGAAATAGAATTGAATCTGACTTGGGAAAATGAAAAGTACCATATAGTTATTTAAAAAAAAAAAAAGAGGTTTCTGCCTTAGGGCACGTTACTTGCCTGAGAGAGAGAAAAAGAAGGACAGAGACAGTGAGAGAGAAAGTGAGAAGTCACCCTCCCAGGAGGGATGGTCATGCCGTCATCCCTTCTCTTTCATTCTCCTCCTGGGATCTTGGGCATGCGTGCACATGTGCCCAGGATGATTTTCAAGCCACTGGGTCAGTCCAGGACTTGAACTGTGGTCGACTACGTGGGAATCCAGTGTCCAGTGATGTAACCACTGTGCCATCTTCTGGCCCCAGTTACACAATATTTTGTCTGCCTTTTGCTCCAGGCCATTAGACTTGAGGTGAGTCTATGTCCCTAACTGGCTGGGTTGAAGTTGTTAAGTCTGTCCCTTCATGGGTGGTCTCATTTGGCATTGTTCCACCAAAACCAAGATAAAGTATAATAATTGTTATTATTCATATTTTACAGAAAAGGACATTGAGGCTGAGAGATTAAGCGACAAAGCTAATTATCTGACTCCACCTACAAGCCTATTCGAGAAAAGAAAAGCTTATGTACAAAAGAGTTGCATGCTCCCTGTCACAGCTTTTTAGCAATTATCCTATGGAAATGTAGGGTCTAGCTTTAATCAGTTTTAGCACTTCAACTGAACTAGAGCAGAAGAATACAGAATTCTTTGCCAACAACCTGGCTAGTTGCACAATGTTATCTGACCATACCACAGGGCAGTCTAGAATCTAGAGGGTTGCAAGAGGACACATACAATTCTCAGTTTATAACAAGCCTACCTAAAAAAGCTGTAGTCTCAGACAGAACTACTGTGATGGTACTACAGATAGTGTTGTATCATACTTTAGAATACTTTCATAAGAGGCCTCTGGTCAACGGTCGGTTGGTTATGAGAGAGAGGTTCTCACTGTATTGCAATCCTCCTGCCTCACTTTCCCACGCAGGCATGCACCACCATCACCACCTCTTCTTTATTTATTTTTAATTTTTATGTATTTATTTATTTGGAGAGGTTTTTTTCACTATAGGACACATGCTCTCGCCAGACCGACAGAGACAGAGAGACAGAAAGCGAGAAATCACCCCCAGGGGGATGGTCACGCCGCAATCCCTTCTCCTCCGTTGTCCTCTTGGGATCTTGGGCATGCACGCACACACGCCCTGCGTGAGTTTTAAGTCACCGGGTCCAGGACGTGAACTGCGGTCGACTACGTGGGAGTCCAGCGACATAGCCATTACGATAACTGCTGGTTCCCACCACCTATTTAGACAAGGTCTGAGATATAATGTGTAGGCTGGCCTCAAGCCCTCAATCTTCCTGCTTCAGTTTTCAGAGTTGCTGGGATTTACAGGCACGTACCACTGTGCCTAGCCTTTAGGTTGGACTGAGAATCAAAGTTTGGCCTCCCATGTGATCCCAGCCTGCAGAGGAGAAGCATCTTAGCAGTACATGTCACTATAACTAAGCCTGACAGGCCATTTTTTTAATTGTCAGAGGGTACATGTGCTTGCCAGAGAGAGAGAGAGAGAGAGAGAGAGAGAGAGAGAGAGAGAATATGAACCCTTCTATGGGACATGGTCACGCCTCAATCCCTTTTCTCCATTCTTCCCTCCTAGGAGTTTTGGCATACATGTACATGTGCCCAGTAGGTCTTTCAAGCCATGGGGGCTGGGAATTGAACTATGTTTGGTCATGCAAGATCCAACTCCCTTAACCACTGACAGTTCTGGGCCCCTCAACAGGCTGATTTTTTGCTGAGCTATGGGATTGGCCCCCAGTAGACTGATTTTTAATAACTTTCAAATAATACATTGCTTAGAAAGTACCCACTATAGAGACGTCTTTAGTCAATACTTCAGCACTGGTGGACAGGTACTAAGGATAAGGACAAGAAGGGCAGGCAGTAAATTCTCTTTGTATAATGCTCTATAACAGGGAATTGGCATAAATAACCCATTGGTGAAATCTTTCAGCAATCTTGTTAAACCAATATCATTATCTTCAATTTAAAAATCAAGAAACTGAGATTTAGAGATATTAAATAATTTAATAGAACTAAATTTCTAACAAAAGCTGTGGATACCAAGTCCGATTTTCTATAATACCATGTTGCTTTAGCAGCTTAACATTTTGGTGGCCTAACCAAAGGCATTTTGAGGATCTTTAAAAGGCAAGACCAATAACACATTGCCCTTGGTCCATCAACATGAGCGGATACATATATGAGTATATGACTAGGGATAGCCAATCCCACTGTCCTGCCTTAGTGACCAACTACAAGTGTTTGTGAGCAGCATGACTGGAATAACCTGTATGGCAGAGTAAGAGATATGAAACTCAGATCTTAAGACTAAGCAGTTCACACTAGATAACTGTGTGATATGTCACAGATTAAAACTCTCGGTGGTAGTTATTCCAAAATTGGTTGCTATCAATTCCTTCTTTCCCTCTAAAGGGACTTCTTTACCACTACTTCTCCACTGAGAGGTGAAGTTTCTTTATCGTCCTGATTTTGGAGATGGCTTGTGACTATTTTCAACAGTTCAAGATGGTGAGGAGGTGCTTTTCCAGTTTGGGACTTAAAACTTTAAGACAAGTGACAATTTCTCTCTTCCTTTTTGGTGTCCTGGGCCCCCAACTAAATCTATGCTAGTCTCCACAGATAGGCCAAATAGAAGAGCACTGAGGGAGCCAGATATGTGTGCAGAAGTCATCAGGTAATTCCAATCCCAGCTGCTAACCACGACCCTTGAGAAACCCAGAATGAGAACTATCCTAGCTGATTCAGTCAATTGTAGAGAACTGGGAGAAAGAATACACTGCTTTTCAAGCATTACGTTTTAAGGTGTTTGTTACTCAGTAGTAGATAACTGGGGCATAATTCTTAGAGGAAAGCAATCTCTGAGATATTTAACGAGGTATTTAATGAACTGCTATGTTCTCTGGTAATTACTGCCAGAGATTAGGAATGTAAATAGGAGACATCCTCAAGAAATGCATTGTCCAGTTTGGTAAACAAAAGTGAAAACTTCAAGATATGTTAAACAGGAAGACACAGACCCTAAGGGCCACAGGAAACAAAGTTACAGGGATGTCTATGAAGACTGATCAAGTGACAGAAAAGTCAGGAAACTATGCACTGCTCATCTGAGCCTTAAAAGATTATGTGGCAGTTACCATGAACTGGCTCCAGACCTACTCCTGCTCCCTCCCATTGTGCTTTTTCTGTATTTTAGACTAGAGAGCCAAAGACTACCTTTCCCAGATTCCATAGCAGCTACGTTCCTCAGGTGACCATAATTCTTAAATAGAAACCTACTCTCATAAAACTTGGAACTAGGAAAGGATCAGGTGAGGTACAGAGCAAACATGGAGACTGGATCTTCCCACAGACCATAGTTCAGAAGTATTTCTTTTTTTGGAGAGATTTTCACTATAGGGCACGTGTGCTCGCCAGACAGACAGAGACAGAGAGACAGTGAGAAATCACCCCCCGGGGGGGATGGTCATGCCGCAATCCCTTCTCCTCCATTCTCCTCTCGGGATCTTGGGCACGCATGCACATGCGCCCGGCGTGAATTTTGGGACGCGAACCGTGGTCGACTATGTGGGAGTCCAGTGACATAGCCATTATGCTAACTGCTGGTCTCAGTTCAAAAGTATTTCTATCTCACGGGATTGGGAGCTGTAATGGGGCAGCAGCAAGAACAGCAGTAGCAATTTCCTGATTTTGTGGCTCTTTATTACATTAGCTGCAGGTGCTTCTTACTTAGCGTTCCTTTTTTCACAGTAAGGTTCCCAACTTAGTCTGCTTCCTTCGCTTCCCAGTGATTTATTAGGGTAATATCATTTAATTCATCCCTTTCTGCTTTAAGTAACTGAAGCATATTTCTTGCTTTGTATTCATTCTATGGCCTTCAATTAAGAACCCTGATAGACAGGTTCGAGTTTGTGAGCTCAGCAAAGGTGACTTTCCAAGACTGATCAATGTGCACAGGTCAGAGTAAAGGGTCAATGCTTAAGAATTGTGTCCACAGAGCCACATGAAAATATGAGAGGTTTAGGGATGCAAGATATGACATAAAAGGTCTTTAGAGCCAGAAGAGAAAATTTAAGATATCTCTGTGGTTAGATAACGCTTAAAGAGAATACCAAAGCAAGTTAATCATCTATTTCACAAACCAAAGAATTAGATAAGGATATACTTGAAGCCACAGAGAGTGAGCTATTTGGTGGATAGGTAGGGAGAGGACAGGGGATACATGGAAAAGTTGTATGGCCAACCTTAAGTTATTACAATGAGAAGAGCCAGCTTGTGGGGTTGGCCTTTGGCTGGTCTAGTGGGATTCGAATGACTGAATTTCTTTTACATTGATAAGGCTCTTCTGCCTACCTGTGGCACTAAAACTACTGAACATATGCTAGTTTTTTAGGAGTCTGAAATTTCGATAGCTATGGCTGGTTGTTTTGCCAATGTAGCTCTAAGAAGTCTTCCCTGGGTAGAAACACTGCATATCACTTTATGAGGAAGGGGTATATTTCATGTGACCACTCACAGGAGGGAAAACTCAGTTTTGGAAAAGCCTGTGCATAGATTCCTCTAGATGCCACCTGATACAAGAGGTCTTTAAAAAGTTCAGAGAAAATGTGTGTTATTACAAAACAGCATGAATTTCAAAAATTTTGGGTACCAAAAAAAAAAAACCTCACACATTTTCAAGTCCCTTTTTATGTCTTTTCATCTTGCTGATCAGTATAATAAATTATAGCCAGTATTGTCTCAAGTCCTGTGAATCCCTAAACATGTGAGTGGTTGTGGGACCTCAGAAACATGCATTCATCTTTCATGCATTCATATTTAATATTTACAAATTAGTTTGCTTTTGGGATTTTTTTTGAAACAGAATATAGTTGGGTTTTGTGTGCCAGATTTAATTTGTTTTTATTAATAGGTGATGTAAGTCCAATTCCTATTTATTATTATGATCTTAATTCTATCATTTATTTCATAATTATGTATATTATATTCAACCTGCATTTCTTTTTGAGCTGCTTCTCATTTGCTCTTTAAAACATTTGGGGGAAATATGATAATTTTCTGATGTTGAGTAATAAATGATCACAAATTAGCAGCTTTAAACAATATCCCTTCAATAAGTCGCAGTTCTGAAGCTTAGAATCATGACTGGGTTCTCGGCTCAGGCTGAAATCACGGATCTACCATTACACCAGGTGTGCTGACTGCTCAGGTGTCAGCTGTTAAGCTCTCCGGAGTTTGGGGTCATCTCACAAACTTGTTATTGACAAAATTCAGTTCCTTCTTGTCTGTGGCACTGAAGTCTATTTCCTTGTTTGCTGTAAGCTGGGGCCACTCTCAGCTTCTACTTGTATTCCTTATCGGACGGTCCCATCCAGCTTCACGTCAGCAAGTCCTTTTTAGCTTCCAATCTCTTTGCTTTCCCTTTCTGTAAACAGCCTGTTTTAAAGGGCTTAGGTGATTAGATAGGGCTCACCTGGATAACGTCCCCTGTGGCAGTTAGCATAGGATAACCAAAGGTGTGATATCCCCTTGGCTTCACAGCCCTGTGAATTAGAGCAGTAATTCTCACAGGGCTATTTTCAGAATTCCTTCCTTTCAAAAATAGCTATACTGAGGTATAATTTACATACCATGGACTTCACATCTTTAATGTATATAATTCAGTGGATTTTAGAATATTCACCTATACATCTTAGCCCAACAGGAAATTCTGTACCTATAATCGACCACTTCCCATTCTCCTCTCCTCTCAGCCTCTGGCAACCACTCATCTACTTTCAATTTCCATAGATCCTCTTGTTTTGGACATTTCATATCAATGAAATCGTGCAACATGTGGCTGTTCTCACAGGCTTCTTTCACTTTCTTGGAGCATATATCAGTACTATTACTTTTAATGGCTGAATATTTTTTTGTATGCATACACGTTTAGTTTATCCATTTATCAGTGAATGGACATTCGGTTGTTTCCACTTTCACCTATTGTGAATAATACTGCTAATTTGTGTACATATGTCTTTGTATAAGTATTTTTTCATTTGTCTTGAGTATATACCTATACCAGGTCATATGGTCACTCCATGTGTAAACTTTTTTTTTTTTTTGGAAAGGTTTTTGCTATAGGGCACGTGCGCTTGCCAGACAGACAGAGAGAGACAGAGACAGAAAGCGAGAAATCACCTCCCAGGGGGGATGGCCACGCCGCAATCCCTTCTCCTCCATTCTCCTCTCGGGATCTTGGGCACGCACGCACACGCGCACAGTGTGAGTTTAAGCCACCGGATCTGTGACTCAAACCGCGGGCGACTACGTGGGAGTCCGGCGACATAGCCGTTAGGATAACTGCTGGTCCCTACGTTTAAACTTTTGATGAATTGCAAAACTCTTTTCCAAAGATACTATGGCATTTTACATCCCCATCAGCAGTATATGAGGGTTCAATTTCTCCATAACCTCTCCAACACTTGTTATGTCCTTCTTTTGAGTATAGCCATCCTAGTAAGTATGAACTGGTATCTCATTGTGATTTTAATCTATATATCTCTAATGAGTAATGATCATGATCTTTTTTTTTTTTTCAATTTTTTAGAGACTTTTTGCTATAGGGCGTGTGTGCATGAGGGAGAGACAAACAGCGACAGAAAGTGAGAAATCACCCCCAGAGGGGATGGGCATGCCACAATCCCTTCTCCTCCATTCTACTCTCTGGATTTTGGGCACACACGCACATGCGCCGGGCATGAATTTCAAGCCTCCAGGTCCAGGACTTGAACCATGGTCAGCCATGCAGGAGTCCAGCAACATTACCATTACACCAACTGCTGGTCCTGATCATGATCATCTTTACACATGTTTACTAACCATCTGTATATCTTCTCTGAAAAAATGTTCACTCAGATACTTTTAAGTTGCATATTTGTCTTTTATCATTGAGTTGTAAGAATTTGTTATAGACTCATCCTATAAAACCTTTTTCATATGATGAGTAAATATTTTCTATTTTGTGAATTATCCTGTCACTTCCTTGATGCTACCTTTAAAATCACAAACTGTGTGTGTCCGTACGTACTGTAGGGAGCATGTGCTTGGGGTGAGGATGAAGGGAGGGGAGAGGAGAGGGAAAACGAGACAGCATCCCCGACAGCAGGGGATGGCCATACTTCAATTCCATGTCTTACATTCTCCTCTTGGAATTTTGGCTTTCCCTCGGCATTTTGGGCATGTACACGTGTGCCCAGTGTGTTTTCCAAGCTGCCACGGCTGAAACTGGAACTACTCAGTAGGCCATGGGGGCCTGGATCTAAGCTGGATCTAGTTACCTTAACCACCATGCCACTGGCTGGTCCAATATTTTTATTTTTGATGAAGTCCAATTTATCTTTTTCTGTTATTCCTAATCTATTGCCTAATCCAAAGTCACTTAAAAACTCACCTAAGGCCTAAGACTTCTTCAAAGAATTTCAACGTTTCAACTCTCACATGTAAGTCAAGTTCCATTTGGAGTTTTTGTGTATGATTTGAGGTTGAGATTCAATTTCATTCTTTTACCTGTGAATAGCCACTTGCCATAGCACCATTTATTGAAAAGACTACTTTTTAAAAAACCATTTCACTGTCTTGACATCCTTATCAAAAATCAGTGTACCATAAATGTGAGTTTGTTTTTGGATGTGGTCTTGGGCTTCCCTGGATACATTTTCTTTGTTTCTGACGTTAAAGGGAAAGCAGCCAGATTTCACCACTATGTATGACGTTAGCTGTGGGTTTTTCTTAGGTGCCCTGTACTAGGTTAAGGATGTTCTCTCTCTGTTCTACCCTATTGCTTGTTTGTTTGTTTCTGTCTTTTTTTTCCCCATCATGAAAGGGTGATGGATTTTTGTCATGCTCTTTTTATATAGCTATTAGGATGATTATGTGAGTTTTGGTTTTTTAATCTATTAGCAAGATGTAGTTCATTACTTGACTTTCATGTTAAACTATTATATTCCTAGGATAAATCACATTTGGTCTTGGACTTCTATTATGAAAAAGAGACAGTCAAATAAAATAAGCAACCAAATAGATGCATAAGTTCAAACAGTGATAAGTGCTATAGGGACAAAATAAAGTAAGGGAAGAGAGACAGGGAAGCTTATGATTAGAACTATTATATATTCAGTAAAGTCTTCTCTGAGATCATGATATTTGATCACAGATGTGAATGAAGAGACACATTCAGAGGAAGATACATTGCAGGAAAGAGGTCAAGTATATGTCAAGGGCTTGAAGCAAGAACCAGCTTAGTGTGTTTTAAGGTCACTGCCTTAACATTAACAGCAAGAAGGACATCATGTCCATAACAGAGTGAAAAATAAAGTCAGGAAGGCAGATGAGAGCAGAGCATACAAAAACTTGTGGCTCATAGTATAAAAATTAAGATTAAGATTTTATTGGGAACCAGCAGTTAGCGTAATGGCTATGTCGCTGGACTCCCACGTAGTCGACCGCGGTTCGTGTCCCGGACCCGGTGGCTTAAAACTCACGCGGGGCACGTGTGCGTGCGTGCCCAAGATCCCGAGAGGAGAATGGAGGAGAAGGGATTGCGGCGTGACCATCCCCCCTGGGGGGTGATTTCTCGCTTTCTGTCTCTATGTCTCTCTCTGTCTGTATGGCGAGCGCACGCGCCCTACAGTGAAAATCTCTCCAAAAAAAAAAAAAAAATTAAGATTTTATTGTAATTGTGATGGGAGGGCATTGAAGCATTTCCAGCCTATCCAGGCCTTTCTCCTTAGTTTTCTAATTCCCATTTGTCTTTCAAAATCTAGCATCATCTTTTCCCATACATGTCTTTAACTTCCCTAATAAAGTCATCATCCCCTCCTCTGTGCTACCTCTAAGCAACAATAGATTGATTACTAACCTACTTTCACACTTTTAGCAACCTACTGTTTATTTTTCACAGATCTGTGTCTTTGTCATCTTTGCAATCCCAGAGTCCAACAAGGTGGTGCTTACTAAATAAACGTTCGCTAGTACAAAAACTAGCCCATTCAGTGGTGCAAGCTTTGACTCCCGACCTACTGCAGGTAATGGGATCCTTTACCCTCGGAGAGGATATGCATCATATCCCCAGCTCATTCTGCTACCAAAAGGGTGTGCGTTTCACGCACACTGCCTCAACTGAGAACGCTTTCAAGTGACCCAAGCGCCCAACTGTGCTTAATGTCTCCCCTTTGCACGTCTGCGGGTCTTCTTCCTGAGCCTTGGAATGGGACCTTGGGTCGCGGGAACCTTCGGCTTCCCAGCTCTGCATCCGCCTGCCTTTCCAGGCCCGTGGCTCTTTCCTCTATACAGATGGAAAGCACAGCAGCTTTGCCCACGCGTGTGCTGCGTCCGGCGTCGCAGCGCAGCCCGCAGCTCCACCTTCCTTCTCCACACCCCTCGTCCCAAGCCCCCGCCCCCACTGACCTAGGATGCGGGTGATGCCCAGGGTCAGCTTCTCCAGCAGCGGCTTATTGCCGCCCAGCAGCGGGGGCGGCGCCTCCTCCATGGCTCGCGTCCCAGCTCCGCGCGCGGCCGACAGAGCGGCGAGGGTCAGCGGGACGGCTGGACCCCGCCTCAGCGCCTCGGCCGTCCAGCCCTCGTCCCAAGCCCCCGCCCCCACTGACCTAGGATGCGGGTGATGCCCAGGGTCAGCTTCTCCAGCAGCGGCTTATTGCCGCCCAGCAGCGGGGGCGGCGCCTCCTCCATGGCTCGCGTCCCAGCTCCGCGCGCGGCCGACAGAGCGGCGAGGGTCAGCGGGACGGCTGGACCCCGCCTCAGCGCCTCGGCCGTCCAGTTCCCAGCATGCCGGGAGCTGTAGTTCTCGGCGCCTGAGAGCTCGGCGGGACGCAGATGGGCGGCCCGGGCTGGTCCGGCAGCAGCAGTTCCGCGGGGCGCTCGTTCCCGCGGCCCCTGCCGGAGCCGCACACCGCACCTGGGGCCCGAAGCCTCCACTCTGCCCGGACCCTCTCTCCGCGCCGGGCCCGGCCGCGCAAGCGGGGGCGGGTCTCTGCGCCGGGCGGCCAATGGGGACTGAGCCTGGAGGCCGGGGCGTGGCGGCCCCGGCTGCGGTTGTTCCAAGAGGGCGGACGTGGCGGGCCCCTCCCGCCCGGACGCCGCGGCATTCTGGAGCCGGGACTGTATCCTTTGCCCGCCTGGCAGGGGGCGCCGGGGGGCGAGGGGCGAGCGGTCGCGTGGGACTGAGTAGAGGGAAGCAGCTCGGCACTAAGCCCGGGGCGCGGGGACGTGCTGTGTGGACTCAGTGCGGCCGCCAGGCTTTCCCTTGGCTTGGCTATTAGGTGACCCAGAGCTGTCTGTCTCCAGGCTGGAATTCCAGGTGCGGGCACACAGCGCAGCTGGTTCCACCGCTCGCTGGCTGTGAGCTCGGAAGGTGGCCCAGCCTGGGCGGGGAGGGTACCTTTGCCAACCCTCCCAGGGTGACTGAGAATGCGGAGGGAGCTTGCGTTGGAGGGAGGAGAGTGGTGGCTGGACGGGGACGGTTGGTGGCTGGGCAAAGAGTCCTTTTGTCTTGCTTTAAGATTGTGCAGTTAGGAGCAAATCAGAACCTGGGACTGCGTAGGCCTTTGGATGGTGATATATTTTCTTATTGGGGATTTAGGAGAAGTGCGAGGCTTGGCTTCATTGGGTTGTTGGTCTAGTGGTGGTTACAGAATAAGATGCGAAACATTGTACCTGGACGTGGCGTTTATTTACGAGTATATTGTGAGTCACCACTTATAGGGATTAAAGCTGGGTTATTTTGGGGGTGGAGGAGCCGAAGACCTTTTTAGCTCTGTAATATTGCCCCAGTTAAATACCTGTGATGAGACGTTTGTGTGACAGACCGTTCAAGGCTGTGTTTCGGTCGTATTTCTGAGGTTCTTTAGAGATATTACTTGAAAGACAGACAATATTATTGGGTGCCTGCTAAGACTTCTTTTTTTTGTGTGTTTGCTAACATTGGTGATGGCATTGTTTGAGCATTACTGCTACCTTCTGCAGAATCATTCTTTTGACTTCCTACATAGCTCCCAGTGAAATTTACAAAATTATGTCATCAGTTCCCCTTAGTGAGTTACTACTAGGATTAGAGTGTCATGTGCGAAGAGAGGGTTGTTTTTGCATTCTGTGCTGCTCAAGGTTTAGTGTGGTGCTATTCAACATAATTGCCACTTGTTTCCAATAGGTTGGTAAGAAGCAAATTAAATTATGTACATAGGCTAGATGGAAGCATGCTAGTGCATTGTGCAAATTAAATATTTTGTCCTTTATCAGTAAGGACGAGGAAAGAATATGTGTCTTAGGGACTCCTGAGCTAAATTAGGAAGTCTGGAAATTGAGATGAGACTTTTCTTTTGAAACACTGCCTAAATAGGATTTTGTAATAGAGATATTTGAAGGTTATTAGCTTAAAACAACCAATGGTATTGTTCTGATATAGAAGAAATGGTTTCGGGGGGCCATATATTGCAGTGGCACTACATAAGCTGAATAACAATACTGAAAGACCTTTGGTCTTAGCATCCCTGAATTCTCATGTATTCATGTAATTGTATTTCATGTAGAAGTCATATATATTCCCTTATTTCTTAAATTCTCAAAAATTAATGTAAAATATTCCTCTTCAAGTTAATAGTGAAGAATTGAAATTGTATGGGGGGGTAAAAGGTGATAGTAATTGCATCACATAGAAACTGAGTTGGAGGAAAGGAATTTCAAGGTTACTAGTATCACCTGTTTCCCCAGCCTGTTCCACATACTAACCAACTAACATCCAGTCTCTGCTAATTTCATTTTATTAATAAGTTTCTATAGGGCATAAAAGCAATGCCACATATAAATTTGTTACTGAATATTTGCAGGAGAACATAAGGATGGTTATGAATCATTGGATTTAGCCATATGTCCTTGAATCTTAATCATGCTGATGCATTTCCAGATCACTCCAATAGTAAAACCTTCAATAGAAAAAAATATCAGAAGGAATTTACCTGTAATTAGGTATTTCTTTTCACATGATCGAAAAAAAGATTTTCACTGCTTCATGTAAACACTTAGAGAAAGTGATTGAGAGATCCCTCAATTTTAAATGTTTCCATCATGAGAGGACAGATCGTCTGCCTGAATATCACCTTTTTTACTGTCCTTATGAGTTACAGGTCCTGTACAATATGATGCAGCGGTGCTCTTTTGCACAAGGTCTGTCTTACTAATGTGTAGACAGTGATCACTGCCATATTGTCATTTTAGGAGTTAAATCTTGTAGTGAAATATGTCCCTTCAGTTGTAAATTGCTTCTTTCCTCCTTATAGTCCTTAATGTCAGAAGTTAATGTTTCTACAGTATCAAAATTTGATTGCTTAAATCCACTCAAGTGTATTATTACTAACAATTTTAACAATATTTGTAACTATTATATTCACAAATATGAACTTCAAGGGACCTGAGCAAAACATTGCAGTTCCTATAATCTCTGCTATGGAATTAAAAAATACAAAGAGAAAAGACTTTATGTTGATATTAAAATGATATACTAGCCCAGAAAAATCTCCGTGTTCAATGGTAATTACCTATGCATGCATGGCTGGAAAATGATTCAAACTCAGAAGGATTAGAGAGGGCAATATTAAGCTTACTTTCTTCATGTCCTAGAAGTTTAAGATAGAGATCTTTCCTCTCTACCGCTTCTGCCCTGGGTTTCTAATTACTTTAATTCTGAGGACTTGAATAGATTGGTATCAGCATTAAAGGTCCTTTGTAACTGATCTTGTCTTCTGAGGTGCTTCCAAAGGAATCAAGGTAGAACTAAGGTAGCACATGGAACCCTCTATTAGTTCCAACATACTGTGTTATGGTACATACTGTGGTACATACTGTGTTTCTTTGACTTCCCCATCAAATATACATTTGCTAGGAATTTCTATATTTGATGAAGGTAAATATTTGAGTTCTTAAGATAATGAGATGAAGGTAGATTACAAATTATTAGTTGACATAGGTTAGAGGCTATTCCAAATATTTTTATTGTAATTTTAAAAAACTTTTTATGAAGTCAATTTATTTTATATTGGGATTACAACATTGAACAAAATAAGACAAAAATCATCACCCTTTTGGGGCCTGTATTTTAATGAGATGAGCTCATAAATAGGTAAAATATATTCTATTTCCAATGATTATAGGTGCTTGGAGAAATAAAAGGCAAGAAAAGAGCAGGTAGTAGGTGTTGGTAATTAGGTTGCAGGAAGAGAGAATTTTCCAATTTTAAATACCTACATGGGTTTGGAGGTGAAAGCTTCAATTACAGTAGAAGGTGATAAATGACCGAAGTCCTAAAGGTGGTAACAGAATGAGCCAGAAAGATAATTGGAGGAAAAACTTTCAGAGTAGGAGAAAATATAAAGGCAGGAATACTGAGGCAGGAACTTGTATAGTGCATTAGCAACTTGGTGCATTGTCATGAAAGTGACAGGATAAGAGAGGAGGAGTAGCAGGAAATGAGGTCAGAGAGGTAGGTGCCTCAGGTGTTGAGGATTGTAGGCCATTGTGAGTACTTCAGCTTTTCATCTGAATGAGAAATGATATACTTTTAAAAGTAGCATTGAGAAGTAGCCTGTAGAGGTATCATGCACGGAAGCAAGAGGGAGCAGTTATGAAGTTATTGTACTAATAATGGTGAGAAGAAAAGGGGACAGTGTTGGAAAGAAGTGGCCAGGCTATGGATACATTGGATTGTGGGAAAAGTCATGACGTACTTTTGCACAGAAAATCAGAAAAATATATGTCATGACTTTTCCGACAGTGCAATATTTTGAAGGTTGAGACAGGAGGGATTTTCTGAATGTGAAGTACAAAAGAAGCAGGAGTCAAGAATAACTCCATGTTTTTGCCCTGTGCAGCTAGAAGGATGGATTTGTTATTTACTTGAGATAGAGAATGCTATAGGAGGAGCAGCCTTTGAAATAAAGGTTAAGACTTCAGTTTTGTTATGTGTTGAATTTGAAATGCCTTTTACATAGCTGAGTGGCAACATCAGGTGTAGGGGATAGGCTCCTACTGATGATTAATTTGGCAAAAGTTAGCATGTGGTACTTAAAGACAAGAACTGAATGAGATCACCAGAGAATGTGTAGAGAGGAGTTCCAAGTAATAGGCTCTAGAGCACTCCAAGTTTTATAGGCTAGAAAGAGTCTGAGACTAAGAAGGGATGGTTAGAAAGTGGGAGGAAAATGATGAGTGTGCGATGTTTTTGATACTAAGCAAAAAAAAAAAAAAAAAGTGTTTTAAGGAGGAGAATGGTCATCTATGTCAAGTGATTGATAGATTTAGTACCAAGAAGCCTTGATTGGTGGATTCACAGTACAGGCCATTATAACCTTGTTATACTGGATTGACAGAGTCAAAAGTTTTATTTGGGATTGGTTCAAGTTTGATTAGGAGGCAATATGTTAGGGACAGTAAATGTTAGATAACTTGTTCGAGAAGTTTTGCTGTAAATAGTAAATTGGTGTAGTCGTTGCAGGGGACATAGGACCAAGAGATCTTTTTTGTTTTTTCTTTCCTAGAAAAAAATTAAATCATTACATATTTGGATGCTAATGGAGCAAGCTTAATTAGAAAAAATGGTTAATTCAGGAGAAACAAAGGGAGAATACCAAGATCAATATCCTTGTGTAAAAAGAAAGTTTTCTTTTTTTCTTTGAGAGTTTTTTGCTATAGGGCATGTGTGCTTGCCAGACAGACAGAGACAGAGAGA
>NW_006199830.1:1562017-1574276 GCF_000334495.1 Tupaia belangeri chinensis | reverse complement strand
ATGCAGTTTACTTTTCTTAAAGAGGGAGCAAAGTTATTATTAATAGAATAAGAAAGGAGGACATGGTATCAGGTTTGAGAAGAGAGCAGGAAGTGGTACATTGAACTTCCAAATCAAGGTGAAGCTGAATACAGCCCTCAGCGGCTGATCTCTGCCTGCTGTGTGCTGGCTGCTCTGTCACTAATCTAGGGAAGGGTAGTCTATTTTCTTGGACTCAGTATGTCAGTCTTCTTAGACTATCCTTGGAGGGTACTGTGAAATTCATCACGACTGTTTCTTCTAACTGAAGACCATATGGAGCATGTCAAGACAATACATGATTATCTTGAATTCCCTTCCTGTACTTTTCTCAGGTGTACAGTTTAAACAGCAAATAAGCATTTATTGAATGCCAATGCATATACAGTGTCCTGTACTCCTCCCAAAGGATATTAAAAAATGAATTAATTTGATGTTAAGGAGCCTACTAAATTTCATTTATTTTTTTATTGAGCATATGATCACCAGAAAGAGAGAGATGGAGAAGAAAGCACCCCTCAATTCCTTTTTCTCTTGATCTTGTTGGAAATTGGGGCATGCATGCACATGTGCCCAGCATGTTTTCCAGTCCTACAGCTGGGACTTGACCCACAGTAAGCCCTATGGGATCTGACATCCTTAACCACAGGACCATGGGGCTGGCCTCAAAATTTCATTTGTAAGTTTGTTTTTTTTTTAAATAGTGTGTCAGTGAATTTAGAAATTACCTTTTTGCTTTTATATAAATTGCTATCAGGTTTCCTTGGAGTGGAGAATTCTAATACTTGTTTACTTGTCTTATATGTCTCCTAAAACTCTCTAAGCTCCATTCTTGATGTTGGAGGGAATTAAAAATTCAGGAGTAGTACCTAGCCAAAATCTGCTGCAGAGAGTTGTTAGACACCAAGTGACAGCTCAGAGTCAGCACCATCATAGTATTCCCAAATGCCTATTGGACTCTAGGCATTTTCAGTCGATGGTTCCTGAAAACACTCTATTACTAGCGTTGATACTGAGCTGAAATATATTGAATTTTTGAACATGGTATTAAATCTAGACTAGTCTTTTCCAGATACAATATAGTTCATAATTGCTTTGTCTAAACATAAAAAGAAAACATTTTATGAAAAATAGAAAACTTAGGAATTTTCTAGATCATTTGGGAAAAAATATTTAAGTAATTCTTTTCTGGAAATGTAATAGAAGGTTATCAAATTGTGGACATATCTGGATTTAGATAAGGTTCTGAATAAAATTTTGTATTTGCAAAGAAAGCTTTTTTATTATATAGGTCTCTTTTCCTGTAGCAGTGTTATGATCATAACCTTTCTAAATTTCTCCTTTTGAAATTCAAAATAGTTTATTTCTTGTCTTTTCTTTTTTCCTACTTTTTTAGTAGTTGGGCTTCTTGGAGCATTTCATGAATGCATTGTGAAGAAGAGTTTGCCTTTGTGTTTGCATCACTGACTTGCCCTCAAACAATGTTTGTTCTTCAAAGCTAAAGCCATTTTGAAATTAGTTATTTTTTATGCCTAAAATAACTTGTCAGTTCCCTACTAATGAGCAAATTGTAGCATTAAATACCTTGTTTACAAAAGGAAAGAAGTAAGAGCACCTAACAGCAGAATGTGTATCATAGAGTAAACCATTTGGGAATAAGAGTGAATAAAAGTTTCATCGACAAGGCCTTCCAGAATTTTTATAAAACATATACTTGCAAAGAGAAAGATGATTACATGTTAACTTTGCTACATTTAATTCAATTACTTCTCTTTCTAGTTTTATTTTTAAAAGTTAGTTATAAATTTCCAAATCAACTGAGACTATGAATTATGACATGTATATAACACAGGCAGCATTTGGGTATTGGATAATCTTTTAATGTATTTTCCTTCATATTCTCCTATGTAGTTTCTGATGAAGAACAATCAGTAGTATATGTTCCAGGTATGATTTTTCTATGTTAAAATTTGGAACTTTAAATTTGCTTCCTTTTCTCCTTAAGTGCTAAATATTTATGACAACTTTGCAGATATAACTGAGTGCAAAATAATTTATCATCACAATGTAAAATTAATTTTTTGGGTATTTGGCATGACCCTAGTAAGATTTGAAGTACTGCTCATTTTAGGGACTAACTAGCTGAGCAAGTCAGCTTTTAATTAACTTGTAGAATACCTCATTAAGGAATAAGAGAGGCTTTTATTGTGTGTGTATAAGTGTGTGTGTGTGTGTGTGTGTGTGTGTGGTGCTTTAGACAAGGTCTTGCTGTGTTGAAATCTGTTTCAGCCTCCTTAGTAACCTGGGATCGTAGGAGTGTACTGCCATGCCTGCCACAATCCCTTCTCTCGGATTTTGGGCATTTGCCACATGCAGTTGTCTGTGTACATGCGGTAGTCCATGTGGGAGTCCTGCTCGTACATGTGGTCATCTGCTTGGGAGTCCAACACCTTAACCACTATGCCACCTGCTGGTCCCAACCTATTCCTTTAAAATATAACTTTTGGGGGACCAGCAGATGTTGTAGCGGTTATTATCACTGGACTCACGCATGACTGACTGCGGTTTGAGTCCCGAACTGGAAGCTTGAAACTCACTCTGGGTGCATGCCCAAAATCCCCAGAGAAGTGATTGTGGCATGGCCATCCCTGAGAGGTAGGGGGTAAGTTCTCGCTTTCTGTCTCTCTACCAAATGCATGTGCTCTATAGCAAAAACCTCTCTAAGAAAAGAAAGAAAGAAAATCACTCTAATTGTGTGTGTGTGTGTGTGTGTGTGTGTGTGTGCCCAAGATCATGGGAGGAGAATGGAGGAGTTATATATTTTTTTAGAGACTTTTAAATGAAGTTTATGAATAAGAGAGTTTTCCCCATCAGGTCTCATGTAGAAGATACCAAGGAAGAGATTGGTAGGAAGAGGGATTTAAGACAATGAGAAGATACAAATTTCTGAAATCTTGTTTAATGGACCTCTTTAGGAATTTCTACAGAAGGAAATACGAGATCAAGACACAAACTGATGAATCCAAAAACTGATGTTAAAGTTAAGACTTCCCGAGTAACTGAAGCTTCAATCTCCACAGAGACTTTAAAAGGTGCAGGAGATTCAGTAGATGAACAGGTCAGTAATTTCTTATTTTCTTTTCTTATTCTCCAATCTTTACAAGTGCTGATCAATAAAGATAGAAGAGCCTTTGAAAGATTCTAGGATCCTTTGATAATGTAGAGTATGAATATAAAGTATCTAGATTACTCAAGGGTTTACTCCAGAATATCTAGACTTGCTTTTAAGTCTTAGCAAAGAAAATGTATCCTCTTGCTGTGTCTCAGAAGACTTGCATTCTGATCTGTGTAGTGTTACTCAATCAAACTGACAAGAATTTTTAAAAATTAAGTATCTCTATGATTTTTTGTTTTTGGGAATTTGTTAGTCTGCCTTACTTTTACTTCAGTTGAAAAAATATGAAGTTCTTGTTTTTTTTTTTCTGTCTATATCATTGATTTTTCCTCATTGCCTTTGTAATACAGTAGAATCTATGCATTCTTTTGGCATGTGTCCTATCTGAATGGTTTATTTTACTTTATTTTTGTTAAGTTTTCCCACCCCAACCAGAGTTCACATCTAGGTTTGAATCTATGACATGTGGGCCAAATCCTTTTACTGTCCTTTTGTAAATAAAATTTGTGTGGAACACAGCTGGGCCCATTTTTTTTTTTTTTTTGAGAGGTTTTTGCTATAGGGTGTATGCACTTGCCAGAAAGAGAGAGACAGAGAGACAGAAAGCGAGAAATCACCCCTCAAGGGAGATGGCCAAGCTGCAGTCCCTTCTCCTCCGTTCTCCTAACAGGATCTTGGGCACACACGCACACACGCCTGGTGTGAGTTTAATACACCAGGTCTGGGACTTGAACTGTGGTCGACTATGAGGGAGTCCAGTGACATAGCTGTTATGCCAACTGCAGGTCCCTGTGCAGAAGTGGCCCAGTTCTAACATTTCTGGTTTTCTTAGTCATTGGCGTGAACACTGCAGTGAAACCTGAAGATGCAGCGATTGGAGGCTGTTAGCTATAATCTGCATGGCAGGTTCTCTCTCTCTTAGCAGATGTATCTCTGTATTTTCACAGTTAAACTGATGGTTCATCAGGAATTAGTATGTACATATGGCATCAAGTGAGGACACAGTTCATACTCCACACTGATAGTCTGTTAGTCCAGCACCATCTATTGAGAAGACCATTCTTTCCCCCTAGTGAGTTGCAATAATATCATTGTTGTAAATCAGCTGGCTCTAGAGTTGCATTCTTCCTTTATCATATCTTTTTCCATAAGCCCTCTTTTGCTTTTGATGTTCCTCCTTTTTTCTTTATATGGGATTGGCAGACTGAAATAAGTGGCCAGAAAGCCCTTGCAAATTCTAAAATACAAGAACTGTCTCAGGTACCCAATTCTGCCACTATAGGATGAAAAGAGCCATAGGTGAAGTGTAAATGAATGAGTGTAGTTGTATTTTAATAAACCCTTATTTACAAAAACAGGCAGTGGGCCAGTTTTGGTTTGTAGCCATAGTTACCAAGCCATGTTCTATGTAGTATAAATACATTTTTTAAACAATGTTTATTTATATATGTATTTTGTTCTTTATATATAGTATGATATATGGTATATATAATATAAATGAGCTTATAATAACCATGTACATTATGTGATTTGCTCTTTAGCTCCACATTATGTTTATGAGATTTCTGTGTGTATTTCATTTTTTTTATTGATGTCTCAGTTATTTAACTGGAAATATTTAATATAAAGGACTGTTAAATAAGTACTAGAGAACCAAAAAGGCCAAAAGGGAGCAATGTGGTATCAAGAAGGTAGTAACTATTATATATAAAATAGCCACTATCTCTAGAGTGGGGTGAACAGATAAGTCAAGTTGAGATTGCTAAAATTTCCAAGCTTGGAGGAGGGGCCCCTTAAAGCTGGAACTTGGACAATCTCTGATAATGTTGCACCCGACTGGCTAGTATGACTATTCCCAAGGAGACCCTATAAAAGCTGGCTCTGCAAGAGTTGGAAAAAATTACAAATTGGAACAAATTATTCTTGCCACGGTTAGGAACACAGACAGGGGTAACATTGACTGTCAGGAGAAGCAAATAAAAAAGGCTATGTCCTTTCTTCCCCTGATAATCTCTGGTCTCCATCTAGTTCTATTTGCAGAAATTCCCAGAAAGCAAAGTGGCAGGGGAGAAGTAAGGTTTCAGAGTCTTAGTCCCTCTTCACAAAGCGGAGCACAGGATAGGTTTGAAGGTGAATCATTAGCATAACAACTGGTGTCTGTAGAATTTCGCTGTGTAAATATGCCACAGTTTTCCTAGTTAATAGACCTTTGTGGTTTTAGATTTTTGCTATTGAGCAAAAATTCTAGAAATTCTGTTCTAGAATTTTAGCGTATGTACAAGTTTTAGTTTGTTGTTTTACTCATAACCTTACTACTGAAATGTCTTTATTGGTTAGGAAGAACTTCTTCGATTGCTAATCCCTGTGCTTTCTTTCACCAGTCTGTTTTTTGTTTGTTTGTTTGTTTCATTTTGTTTTGTTTTTGGCTTTTGGACTTGTTTTTTTGTGAGAGGGCACGTGTGCTGTTGGAGAGAGAGAGAGAGAAAGTAACTCCCCCCACTCCCAACCCCACCGAGGTATGGTCATGCTGCATTTCCTTCTTAGCCTTTCCCTCCTTTCAGGATTTTGGGCATGCATGCATGCCCAAATTATAGGGTCCAGTACTCAAACTGCACTGTTTACTGTGTGGGATCCAGCCACTTTAACCAACAGCCTCCAGCTGGCCTTACTTGACATTCGTGATCATTAGCACCATTGGTCCCACACACTCTTCTTAAAACTTTCCCCCCTCCACAATATTATATGCTTTCAGTTTTCCTCTTGTCCTTTTAAATGCCAATTTTAATTTCAACTAAAATCAAATTAATTAAATTAAAATCATATATCAATTTTCTGAGATATATAGATAATTTATAAAAACTAATGAACATTGGGGACCAGCAGTTAGCATAATGGCTATGTCGCTGAATTCCCATGTAGCCAACTGCGGTTTCAAGTACCGGACTCGGTGACTTAAACTCACACCGGGTGCGTGTGGGTGTGTGCCCAAGATCCCAAGAGGAGAACGGAGGAGAAGGGATTGTGACGTGGCCATCCACCCTGGGGCGTGATTTCTCGCTTTCTATCTCTCTGTCTCTCTCTCTCTGGTGAGCACAGGGCCCTATAGCAAAAACCTCTCCAAAAAAAAAAACCAAAAACTAATGAACATTTTCCTAACTTTAAATGTAATACATAGTTACTAAACAAAATTTTAAAATGAAAAAGAATAAAGAAAATAATAAAAATCTACATATTTTTCATAATACCATATGGCTGACTTTTACATCTTCTTGTATTTCTCTGACTTGAGTGTCAGACCCACCTTCCAATTTCTTGCCTAGACATTCCACATAATTGTCTGGTTAGCATATTGAATTGAGCATATCTAAAGCCAGTCTGTTTTCTTACCATCTCCTCTTATTTATTTTCTTTTCCCATCCCATCTTTTCAACCTTGTGCCACTGCTATTTCCATGATTAAGTTTAAGATCTTCAGTTACTTGGAGGCTACCCAAAGTATTACTTGGACTAAATTAAATTACTTTAGTGGTTGTACAAATGCCAAGGATTATAGTTTCTTCCTTTTACACGTTAACTGCAAGGTTTCTGTATGACTCCTTGAGGTTTTGTGTGACTTGACCTTCTTTTAAGGTTTTAAAGTTACTAAGGTACTGGGAAGAACTTTTTGTAATGTAAAAGTTAGGATAATACAGTAGCTAAGAGCCTAAACTCTGGAACCTATATTTTCATCTTAACTCTGTTCTAACTTTGGCCCAGATATGTACTCTTAATGTATAGGGTCATCGGAAAAGTCATGATGTATTTTTCTATTTTTCTGTGTAAAAATGTGTCCTGACTTTTCTGATGACCCCGTAGTATAACACTTACCTAATAGCATTGTTATGAAAATGAAATGGAATAATAAATATGAAATACTTAGAATATTTCTTACTGGCAGTAAACACTAGATATCAATGTTAACTATTACTGTTACTACTCTTTGGTCTAGTACCCTTTGGAATGAACCTTTAGGACCTTTTTTTTTTTTTTTGAGAGGTTTTTGCTATAGGATGCTTGCGCTGGCAAGAAAGACAGAGAGAGACAGAGAGACAGAAAGTGAGAAATCACACCTCAGGGGGGATGGCCATGCCGCAGTCCCTTCTCCTCCATTCTCCTCTCGGGATCTTGGGCATGCACGAACACGTGCCCAGCGGTGAGTTTTAAGCCACCAGGTCCGGGATAAGAACTGTGGTTGATTACATGGAAGTTCAGCGACATAGCCATTACACTAACTGCTGGTCCCAACCTTTAGGACATTTTGAATGCTTAGAAACTTACCTCTGCATCTGTAAGGTATGCATCAGTTTGGAGGCTATAAGAAAAGTTATCTGTCTCTTCCCTTAGGTATTTGTTTCAGTGATATTCATGGGAAAGTTATTTTCCTAATTTTCTCTAGTATTTGGTAAGGAATATCCTCTTAAGTATTTTTTGTGTGCTTTTCTGGGTAAATTTCATGCTGTTCCTGGTGTACAGTCAATTCTTTAGCCTGTTTTGAGTTCATAGTAGGTATAAGTGAAGCAGATAGACAATGTTCTACCAGATAACTAAGAAATTTTACCTTCCTTGCTTATTTTAATAAGTTTCTTAGAAAGACTTTAACATCATTTTTAGAAAAAGTTTAACTAAAAGATTTTTTTGTTTGTTTTAGAATTTCTGCAGGAGAGGAATAAAGAGTGCATCATTGAAAGATTTATGTCTAGAAGACAAAAGACGCATTGCAAACTTAATTAAGGAACTGGCCAGGTAAGACAAACCTTACATGAAATGCATTGTTGTATGGGAAACAACTCTTTTTTGTCTGTTTTAAGAGATTTTTGCTGTAGGGTGTGTGTGCTCACCAGAGTAACAGAGAGACAGAAATCGAGAAACCACCTCCCAGAGGAGATAGCCACACCTCAAACCCTTCTCTTCCATTCTGCTTTTGGGATTTGGGGCACGCACACACATGTGCCCAGTGTGAATTTGAAGCTGCCAGGTCCAAGACTAGAACCACAGTCGACTATGTGGGAGTCCAGCAATGTATCCGTTATACCCTCTGCTGGTCCCAACTTGTTCTGAAAATGAATAAAGTATAAAATATGTTTTGATATCATTTTTTCATTAATCTGGTGGAAACAAACACTTTTAGAGAAAAGATATTTTGTGGCACCAAAGTAAACTCTGAAAGGATAAAAAGAAAGACCAGCAAACTACTTTAATTTACATTTTCTTATTTATTTACTTAATTTCCCAAACGATTTGATGCAAGTATTTATAGCAGTCATCTATCAAGAGGGAGGTTTTGAAACTTAGTTTTACTGTTGAAGTAGGTTGATATTGTTTGGTTTTATGTCAGCACCTGAATGAAAAAGAGGATGTTATTCTAGTCTATTGCAAGAATATGTGTTGATGTTTTTGCTAACTCCTAATACTTTTGAATAAGGGATTTTGATTTTGAGAATGATAGTTTTTAGCTATTTATGAATACTATTCCTTTTTATTAATGTTGTATATGAGGTAATCTACTTTGTATACATACTTTATTTGTCAATGTGTATATCCAGTTTTGGAGTCTTAAAAGGTGCTTAATAAATGAGATAACCATGGAGAAGTTTATTAATATAAATCAAAAATAAAATCTTTTGTGTAAATAGAGAATAATAAAAAATAATAGAGGTTAGGGTGAAGTTTTAAAAATTGTCTTAATTTGTATCTTTTCTGAAAAAATTAGCTATGAAGGATGAAGGAGATTTTAGTTGTGTTAAAGGTCAATCCTAATGGGGAAAAGTATTGGAAGATTAAGAAAAAGTTAAGAATTTTGGGACCAGCAGGTTGTGTGGTGGTTAAGGTGCTGGACAGTCCCACATGGCCGACCATGGTTCAAATCCTGGACCTGGTGACTTGCTTTCTCACTTGCCCCCCACCCCCTCAATGTCTATCTCTGGTCAAATTAAAATAAATGAATGAATAAATAAAATTAAATAATTACTAAAAAAATAAAAAGTTATATATTTCTATAACATCAAGAAGTATAACATACTTAAAGAATGTTAGGTATTTTGTTATCCACTGACATTATTTTGGGAAGAAGCCACCAAGAGTGCTTGTACACTGGCCATTGACAAACGTGTTTTTAGAAGAATGTAATATTCAGAAGCTCTTAGCACAATATACAAGACAAATAGCATGTTTTCAGTTATAAAATGACATACAATATGAAGCCAAAGTATTCACTATAGCTTCTACTTAATTATCCCTTAGAAATTCAAAGCATCTTAAAAGAGCATGGCTGCTGCTGCTTATTTTTTAAAATGAATCAGAATCTTGACTTTAGCGATGTTGGATGGGAAAACTATGTGTCCAAATTCCAAGAATGGCTTACCTGTATCTTTAAAGGATTTGTTGAAGCTGTATCTGAAAATTTCTCTTTAGTATCTGTATTGCTGTGGTATGTATTAAAGAATCAAAAATATGCCTATATGCTTTTTTATGGTTCTTAATGGAAACAAATATTAAAAGATAGAAATAAAAATCAAAACTGGCATAATACTTTGAAAGAATAGATACACTCAAAAAGGGTAATACATGCTTAAGGGTAAACACAAGTTAGAAATTTATTTTTAGATGAAGATTGGCAGGAAAGGCCCAGAAGAGGGGGAGGGGGGGGGAGGGGGAAAAAAAAAAAAACATGTCTAGTTCATACTTAAATTTTAACCTGAACATGGATCATTGATTTGCTATTTGGCAAGAACATGAACAGATTTCAAAAAAAAAAAAACCTTGTATGAGTTTTAATAGTTTCTGGTTATCTCTTTAATAATATATGTTCACTTTTTTACCTCTGTTAATTACACTAATAAAACAATAGAACAGATGTAAATAAAAAATTTACAAACTAATGGAGAATAAATAGCACAAAGATAAATTAGGGGTATTGCAAATTATTTAGCTTGTAGAAGAGCCAGGCTAAGAAATGTAGTTGATATACTGTTCTCAAGTAAATGAAGGGGCTTCCCTAAGGGGTCTAGCATTGATTTACATTAGCAGGAGGATGAGTGGAATGTTGATTGATCTTTCTAGGAGATATTAGGCTAGAAGTCTTTTTGTTCAAGATTGCTGAATTGACCTCAGAAAGATTTTTCCAGTAAAATTAATGTATTACTTGCATAGATGAGAAAATCAGTGTTATCTATTGGGACTTGAAAAATGAATGACTTTATGAAATATTGTAGTTTGGCTGAAAGATGGTGATAGTTCTCTGTGTATGCATTTAAATTATTTTTCTTACCCAAGTCTTTTTAATGGGGTAGGAAGATTCCAGAGATGAATGCACAGATTGTGCATTAGACCTAGTCTTTAAAGGGAAAAAATAAAAAAAAAGTTTAAAAATATACTTGGCCATAATTGCAGTTTTTGATGTATATGAGCCGTGATCCAAGAAGTTTTTTTTTTTTTTTAAAAAAACTTCACTATTTCATGTACTGTGCCCATACTGTCAAATAACGCACGTTCCCCAGTGAATACTTGTGCACTAACTCATTTGAGGACAAGGTTCTTTTTTAGGCTCACATACTCTGATTTTTCCCAGAGGACAGTTTGCTATTTCTACTTGACATTTCTCAGAAGAAAAATAGAAATTGTAGCATCATTAGTTTCTCATTGTAAGGCAAGTAGATCATTATTACTTTGTATTTATTCTGGTCTTTTATTTTTTGAAAATTGATCATAATGTTTTTATTATAATTAAGTGTACATTGCAGTACAATAGGAAAATTAGACTATTTTTTTCAGTGGCTCAATTGTTTTTTGTTTCTTGTCTTTCTGTTAGACTATGGATTTTTTTGGTGATGGTGGTTGTGATATACAATAGTTTCTGTAATGGATTACATAGAAATTTTCAAGAGTACATGTGAAAACTTGCTTAATGTGGAAAGGCATTCTTTGAACTTTAGTGGAATCTGACCCTAAACAGAACAGTTAGTATGTCAGAATTCACTTTCAAGAGGTTTATTCTGAACTCTATAATTCAAAGAATATTTTTTGAGGAATGAGGGAGTATGCATTTAATAGTCTTTCTCCTGGTTCTGACCAGACCTGACCTCAAAAAAGATGTTAGTTTTTCTATAGGAGTCTTTTTTCCCTTCTGCATAGCATCTAGAAACATGTGCAGTGCCACATGAATGTGGATATCTCCTCTGACCCTGCTGGATTGACTCAGAATTATGTTTGGGCCACACTTAGGTTATATGGAGTTGAAAGTCCACAACTGTAGGTTTGTGTAATTCAGTCTTCTTAGGCAGTTTTCATTATAATGTAATTTTAATTATAGCATCCCAGCTGGAACCATAGGCACAAGTCACCATGCCTGGCTTTTTTTTTTTTTTAATATAGGGTCTCGCTTTGTTGCTTAGGTTAACCTTAAGCTTGTGATCCTGACCCCTCAGCCTTCTACAGGAAAATGAGATTAAATTATGAGTTTATTTTGGTACAAAAATTTTTGAAATCCATGCACAGCCTTTTTTTTTTTTTGGAGAGGTTTTTGCTATAGGGTGTGTGTACTCGCCAGAAAGAGAGACAGAGAGACAGGAAGCAAGAAATCGCCCCTCTTCCTCCAGGGGGGATGGCCACTATGCAGTCCCTTCTCCATTCTCCTCTCGGGAGAGGAAGCACACATGCAGACTCATCTGGCGTCAGTTTAAGGATCTGGGACTTGAACCACGGTAGACTGCATGGAAGTCCAGTGACATAGCCATTACGCGAACTGCTGGTCCCAATGCACAGCTTTTTTATAATATGAATTTTACATGAACTTTTTGAAGACCCCTTGTACATGTAAATAATTGTGGAGATAAGTCTAAATGACTAAAAAATGTTACTCCTGGAACCATCAGGTTCTCAAGTGATGGTGGTTAAGGGTGTTGGACTCCAACATGGCCAATTGTGGTTTGAGTCCTGGACCTGGCGACATGCTTTCTCACTTTCCCTCTTTCCTTCTTTCTCTCACTCTGTCCCTCTCTGGTCAAATGAAAATAAATAAATAAGATAGATA
>NW_006199830.1:1546894-1561982 GCF_000334495.1 Tupaia belangeri chinensis | reverse complement strand
AAATGAAATAATTCTTTTTTTTTAAAAAAAATAGTTGCTTTTAGTCTTACAATTAAAAGAAAAAAGAACAAACTGTGAATCCAGGACATATCTTAAAACAGTGAAAGGTGTGGTCCTGGAGCAGCCAGATAAACTGAAATCTAGGGAGACTTGTGCTAGCATGGGAAGACAGGTGTAAGCACTACCTAGCCTGGAGCAGACACAACTGAAAACAGGTAAGGTTTCAATTTAGTGGAAGCCTGTAGTGGGCAGGTAAGAGTGGTGAGCCCTGGAGCAGCAAATGTAGGAGGCACTTGAATTCTCTTGCAGGCCTTTTCTCTGTAGGCTCCACTTCCTAAGCATCCTGATAAGCATCCCTGTTGGTGCAGACTTCAGGGAGGTGAATAATTATTTTTATGGAAAGGAAACTAAATATTTCATGGATCCTTCTCCTCTATCTCTCCTGTGTAACAAAAAACATAAATTCAGACAGAAGGGCAACATAAACTACTGTCCTTAGGGCACTTGTAAAACTATTGAGTGCCAGAAATTGTTGGCAACAAAACCAAACCTGTGGAGAGGGCAGAGTTAGATGCTGCTTCTAGAACTATAGACGAGAAACAGGAGTGCTTCTAAGAACCAGACCTACAGAGTCTGATTAGCACAGGTCTAATTAGAATAGCAGAGGGCCAGCTGATGGCATGGTGGTTAAGGTGCTGTATCTCACATACAGGTGCAGTTTTAGTCCTAGACCGGTGGCCACCAGCATGTGTGGACCCTGTGGGCCCCAAATCCCAGGAGGAGAACGGAGGAGGGGGGCTTTCAGTGTGTTGATTTAACACTCACCAACGCCCTTACCCCTGTCTCTCTTCAGTGAGCACACACGCCCTAAAACAAAAACTAAAAGAAATAACTAAAAGAAAATGCTGCCCCAATCCAGATCCCCAGCACTAGCCTTACAAGTGCTTAATAAAAATAGCAGTTGAATACTGATGAGAAACTCATCAGACAGACCCTCTAGGAGGAAAGAAATAAAACTGAGGGTGGAACAGATACTAAGGAAGAACATCTGCCCACCTGAAGGGATGTTCTGCCGGAGGAGTTTGAAGCCCCTGGTTACTGAGGGCAACCATAGCAACAATAAATCTCAAACCAATCTAACAACTGACTAGATCAAATTAACATAATTTTTACTCTGAAAACCTAGCTAAAGGAAGATCTGCCTATTACCAAATATAGAATTGGTTTATCTTGGTTTGTACTGTCCTACCCAAGGTGTCCAGATACCAATAAAATAAATATAAGGTATATGAAAAGATAGAAAACTCATGTGCAAGAGAGAGAGCAACAGAATTAGATGAGTTGTAGCATGGATGTTAAGAATAATCTGAGGGACCAGCAGTTAGCGTAATGGCTATGTTGCTGGACTCCCATGTAGTCGACTGTGGTTCGAGTCCTAGACCCAGTGGCTTAAAACTCACGCCAGGCATGTGTGTGTGTGTGCCCAAGATCCCGAGAGGAGAATGGATTGTGGCATGGCCATCCCCCCGGGGGGGTGTTTTCTCACTTTCTGTCTCTCTGTTTCTCTCTGTCTGGCGAGCACATGTGCCGTATGGTAAAAACCTCTTCCCTCCCCCCCCGAAAAAAAAAAGAAGAAAGAAAAAAATAATCTGATAAGAAATTTAAAAATAATTGATTAAATTTGTTAAAATACATATTAGATGTCAATAACTGCTTAATATCACAAAATTTAGCACCTTAAAACACAAATTTTCTAGAGGTCCTATTGTTTGATTGAAAGGATTTGTGAGCCTTACTCTCTTTTTTTTTTTTTTTTTGATCCTTACTCTCTTTAAAACACCTTTTTTTCCTTAACAAAAAGTTTATTAGGAAGATGTTCATGACCTGATGTTTATATCATAGTAAAATGGGCCTGTTGAGGAGGGGGCATGGGTTTTTCTGTTGCACAGCATTATTTATATTCGTTTCAAGGCTTCTAACATGATGATGATACTATTTCCTCATATTACCACCATTCCAGTATTATTCTATTGCCCCCTAGTTGCCATCTCCACACATTCATCTATCACAAGATTTATAAATGGATCAAATTCTCACAATATTCCTTGGATATGTCTGCCATCATTTAATTTTAACGATAATTTTTGTCCATAAATTTTTTCAATTCAGGAGGGTGAGCTTTGCTCATGGTGCCTACTCAGTGGGCTCAGAGATGCCTTTCGTTATTAAAGTACCTTTATGTGACTGTGCTGAAGCATCAACTTTGATCTTTCTGAGATCTCAACTAGTTTCACCTTTGGCTTTATCTTTCTAGCATATTTTTTACTCATGTATTCTGGAATTCAAATTTGCCCAGAAGATGTTTCTTAATTTTAGCCATGTTTTGCTCTGAGAATTTTTGAAACCATGAGGTCTGGTTTATTTTGGTTTTGTAGTCTTTCCTTGTATTTGACTGTCATTTTTCTCAATTCACTATTAGGTTGTTGGGGGAGTCATAGAAAAAGGAGACATGACTTTCCTGACAACCTGATATAAACACTAAGAAGAAACCAACCACACCTTCAACGTTTACTTGGAAATCTCCTTAGGTGGATCAGTCACCTAATTTGTTAGGCACATTTCTCATTCTACAGTTTTCAGAACATGTTCCCGAGGACTCCACTTCCCTGTCTCAGGGGCCTCTTCATTTTGTAGCTGACAACATGGCTACTGGCTTCCATCAGAGTGAGTAAACAAGATAGTCTTCACTACGTTTATAACCTAATCTCGGATATGGCATGTCATTGACTTGTCAGATTCCCTGTGTCTAGCCCATACTCAAAGGGGATTAAACAAGAACATGAATACCAGGAGACAGGGAATAAACAAGGAAAAGAGTAGGAGAGAGAGATCACTGTATTGTATTTTAGACACTATATTGTATTTTAGAGGCTGCCTACCACAATAACTGCAGTTTTTCCCTAAATTTGCTTGTTTTGAGTAGATTTCTTAATATTTTCTGTATGCACAACTGTATCATCTGCATAAAATTCTTTTCCATCTATATGCTGTCAACCTAAATGAAAGAGTCTGACCTGAAGTTAATGAAAAGGTTTACTTAAGCTCAATTGTGAGCATAACTTACTAGGTAGATGAGACCTCGGTCACCTGTAGCCAATGTTTCCCAAAATGGTGAAGCCCGTGGTTCATGTTTTAGAGAGAAAAAGAAGGGAAGGAGAGAAAAGAGAGCAATAGGAAGTGTAATGAAGAATTTATATCAGTAGCATTTTCTTTTTTTTTGGAGAGGTTTTCGCTATAGGGCGCGTGCGTTCGCCAGACAGACAAGAGAGAGACATAGAGACAGAAAGCGAGAAATCACCCCCCAGGGGGGATGGTCACGCCGCAATCCCTTCTCCCCCATTCTCCTCTCGGGATCTTGGGCATGCACGCACAGGCGCCCGGCGTGAGTTTTAAGCCACTGGGTCCGGGACGCGAACCGCGGTCGACTACATGGGAGTCCAGCGACATAGCCATTATGCTAACTGCTGGTTTCCTCAGTAGCATTTTCAACTTAAGCCTTCAACTGGCATTAGAGTTCATGAGTTATCTCCTAGAACTTTTCCAGACAGCCAGAGCTAGTTCCCGAATGTCCAGCACTTGTAATATGTAACAATATACATAAGTTGATTTATGGCTTAGGCCTTGTCAGTTGATTTGGGACAGTTTCTCTTGGATTGTTTAACTGGATAAGGGCATAGGGTTACAACAAACATGGCTAAATTCCATGTTCACATACCTAGGTCTGTGGAGCTTAGTCATTTAAAAATGCCTTACAATTTTATTTTATCTCTCGATGCTTTTCATTTTATTACATTATTGTGCTGACTAGGACTTCCAGTCAATATTGAATAGAGACAGTGATAAGCTAACATTATTGCTTTATTTTTAAAGTGCAATGATAGGGATGAATTGTTCTTTCATTTCACCCTTACGGATATGATAACTCTAGGGTTTTTCTTAGCTTTAATAAGTTGATGTAATTCCCTCAGTCCTAGGTTTTTGAGAGTGTTTATTGTGAACAGGTCAAATTTTGACAAATGCCTTTCCTGCATTTATATGTGAGCATATAAGATTTCTCCTTTATTCTGTTAGCATAGTGAAATATATCAACTAATTTTCAACTGTCAAACAAATCTTGTCTTCTAGAATAAACCTAATTTGGTTGTATATTTTATATCTGCAGATTTGTTTTGCTAATTATTTTTTAGGATTTTTTTTCCCAGCTATAGTTATTGGATAGATTGGCCTGTAATTTTTGCTTTCGTATTGTCCTTGTCAGAATTTGGTATCAAGGTTATTGGCTACTTCACAAAGTGACTATGTTCGTGAACTGAGAGATGTAACCAGTAAGAGATGTAACCAGTAAATATTAGAAAGTTAATGTTTTTGGATGCCAAATTAACATATATTTAAAGGGTCTGATATTTAATCAGCTTTAAATACTATGTATCACACTATCTCTTATGCTTCATTCCTTAGAAAATGTGTTTTATTCTTAGGGTTTTCAAAATAATGTGTACTGTCATCATTTTTTTTCTGTATCTAATCTTTCTGTATTAAAATTCGTTTTTTGGGGCCTGGCAGGTGGCGTGGTGGTTGGGGTGCTTGATTCTCATGTGGCTGGCTGTGGCTTGGGTCCTGGACATGGTCGCTTACTTTCTCACTTTCCCTTTCTCTCTCTCTGTCTCTTTCTGGTGAAATTAAACAATAATAGCAAATGGAATTAAAAAAATAATTCTTTAAAAATGTGTTTTTGTCATTTCATTTTTAGTGTTGTAACCACCATATTAATTATATAAGAAATGATACATTTTACCTTTTCTCTCAAACTTATTGTACTTGAGTTTTTAACCACTTGTACTTACAGGGAAAGAAGAAAGCCACTTTTCAGTAGAAATATGATATGCAATTCAATTTTTTTGTTTGTTTTTATTCTTTCAATGGATTCATAGAGTTGTATAACCGTCACCACACCCACTTTTAGAACACTCTGGTCACACCAAAATGAAACCTTATACCCTTTTGCAGTCACTCCCTACCTCCCTCTGAACGTTCCTAGCCCTAGGTTAACTGCTACTTTACTTTCTGTCTGGTGATTTATCTATTACAGACATCTTATATAAATGGAGTCATACAATATGTGTTCTTTTTATACTAGTTTTTTAAGTGTAGCTCAGTGATTTCAATTTTATCCTGGTGGTAGGTAGTGTGTATTGGTACATTTTTATTTATTGCTGATAGTATTCCATTGGGTATGGGTAATACCACATTTTGTTTATCCATTCATCTACTGATGGACATTAGAGTTGTACTTTCTGGTCATTATAGATAATGCTGCTATAAACATACATGAACAAGTTTTTGTGTGGACATAAGTGGAATTGCTGAGTCATATGTTTAACTTTTTAAGGAATAGCCAGACTGTTTTTCGAAGTGGTTTTGCCATGTCATATACTCACCAGCAATGTTTGAGAGTTCCAGTTTTTCACAGTTTCACTAACATTTGTTATTATTTCTCTTTTCGATTGTTGTCATCTTGGTAGTAGTACTAGAAGTGGTATTTAATTGTGAGCTTATATGTATTTACCTAATGGCTAATGATACTAGACACCTTTTCATATGCTTATTGGCCATTTGTTTACCCTTGAAGAAATGTCTATCTATATCCTTTTAAATTTTTTATTGTTGAGTTCTTAGAGTTCCTTATATAGTCTATATATAAGTTTCTCATTAGCTGTTAGTATTTGCCAGCACTTTATCCCATTGTTCTTTCACTTTTGTAAAAGTTCTTTCTTTCACAAAAAAGCAAGAAAAAAAAAAGAGAGAGAGAGAGACAGAAAGAGATAGAGATACAGGTAGCCCCACCAAAGTCTTCACATCATACACTCCAGCCTTACCCAGTCAAATGAGCGACATGGACACACATGCCTGGTGTATGTAGGGAGGTCTCACCATGTGAACCAAGGATCTTTCCACATACTCCAATCGTGTCATCACTGCTCCACTGTCTGGCCCCTCAAGCTATTTTTATTGTTGCTTGTTTTTTCAGTGTCATAGGTAAGAAACCATTGTCTAACCTGAGAGCTCAAAGATTTATGCCTGTGTTTTCTTCCAAAAGTAGTTTTAGCTTTTTTTTTCTTTAAGAATTATTTGATTTTGTTTATTATTATATACTTTTAAAATTTGCTGTAGGGAATGTGTGTATACCCAAGAAAGACAAAAAGAAAGAGAGATAAAGTGAGAAAGCAAGTCGCCAGATCCAGGACTCAAAACTGTGGTCACGAATGTGAAAGTCTAGTGCCCTAACCACCATGCCACCCACTGGCCCCTATGGTTTTAGCTTTTACAATTTTTTTTTATCCATTTTGAGTTCATTTTAATATATAGTATGAGGTAAGGGCACAACTTTATTCACTCTTTTATATGTGGTTATCAAGTGGTCCCAGAAAAATGTATTGGAAAGACTTTTTTTCCTATTGATTATCTTGGTATCCTGGTTGAAAATAAACTTATTTTACATGATTAAAACTTATTTTGGACTAATAGTTCTGTTCCATTGATCTATGTGTCTGGCTTCATGACTTATTGTAGTTTTTATAAGTTTTGACATTGAGAATTATAAATCCCCCATCTTTTTTTTTTTTTTTTGGAGAGGTTTTTGCTATAGGGTGTGTGCGCTCGCCAGACAGTCAGAGACGGAGAGACAGAAAGAGAGAAATCACCCCCAGGGGGGATGGCCACACCACAATCCCTTCTCCTCCATTTTCCTCTCAGGATCTTGGGCACGCACGCACACGTGCCCGGCGTGAATTTAAGCCACCAGGTCTGGGACTCAAACCGCAGTCGACTATGTGGGAGTCCAGCGACATAGCCATTACGCTAACTGCTGGTCCCATAAATCCCCCATCTTTTGTCCTCATTTTCAAGAGTATTTGAAGTATTCTGAGTCTCTTTCTCTCTCTCTCTTTTTTTTTTTTTTTTTCATTTCATGAGAGTAAGTGAGAGACAGAATTAGAAGGATAAGCATTCTTGAGACCAGTAGATGGTATAATGGTTACATCGTTTGGATTACTACATAGTTGACCATGGCTTGAGTCCTGGGGCTGGCAGCTTAAAACTCACCCTGGGCACACGAGTGAGTGTGTGTGCCCAATATCCCAAGAGGAAAATAGAGGAGAAGGGGTTGCGGCCTGGCCATCCCCCATTGGGGGATGGTGGTGATTTTTCTCTTTCTGTCTCTGTGTCTCTCTCTGGTGAGTGCATGCATGTGAAAAGAAAAAGAAGATAAGCAGCCTTGATAGGGTCTCAACCCCGTGATTCCTGCCCTTCCCCAGCCAGCCAGGATCATGAGTTCCTGTGCCCAGCACATGAGGATGACCCAAGGAAGCAAACTCACAGTTTTTGACATGGACCAGCTTTACTTTAGCAGCACTTTACCCCTACACCCCTGAGCCAGCCTTCTCTTTTCATTTCCAAATGAATTTTAGCATTAGTTCCTATAGAGAATCCAGTCAGAATTTTTGCACAAAATCTGAATATCAGTTTGGGGATAACCATCTTAACAATATAAAGTCTCCCAATAATGAACATGGTGTTCACTTATTTAAGTCTTAATGTCTTTTAACTGTGTTTTATAGTTTTCAGGTACAAGTCTTATACTTCTGTTGAATTTATTTTTCATATTTTATTCTTCTTGATTAAATTGTAAATGTGACTGTTTCCTTCATTTCATTTTGGGGATGTCTACTGCTAATATATTTACACATTGATCTAGAATTTTGTAATCTTGCTGAATTCCTTTATAAGGTTTAATAGTTTTTTAGAGAATTTCTTAGATTTTTCTAAGATATTTAATTATGTCATGTGAAATAGAAATGGTTTTATTTTTTCCTTTATCTTTTTATTACCAGAGGATATGTGTACTTGCCAGGCAGAGAGAAAAAGAAAGGGACAAATTTCCTTCCAGTGTAGTGTGGTCATGTTACAATCCCTTTTTTTTCCTGTTCTACATTTGATCAGGATTTCGGGGATGCATGTACATGCACCTTGCATGTTTTTCAAGTTGGCAGGGAAGGTACTCAAATCATAGTTGGTCACCTGAGATCTGGCTTCCTATGCACAGTGCTTAAATGTTGTACTACTGGGCAGGCCCTACTTTTTCCTTTAGAATTTGATGCCTTTTGTTTCTTTTACTTGCCTAATTACCTTGACTATTGTCATATTACTGTGTTGAATTAAAATAGTGAGAATAGCTTCCTTGTGTTATTCCCGAATGTGGATAAAACATTTAATCCTTCAAAGTATGGGTTTTTCACAGATTGCCTTAATCAGGTTGAGGAAATTCCCTTTTCTTCTTTCCTGACTGTATTTATTTAATTTTTTTAAATTATGAATTTTTATCATGAATTTTCACATGTTTTTCTGCTTCAATTTTAGATGACCATGAAGTTTTTGTCTTATAGTCTGTTGATATGTTGTTTTGCATGGATTGATTTTTGGATGTTTACCAACTTTACATTTCCAGTTAAATCGCAGTGGGTCATGATGTATAATCCTTTTCTATGTACCTGCTAATATTTTGTTGGGGATTTTTGTATCTACAGTATCATAACAGATAATGGTTTGTAGTTCTTAGAGTCATTTTGGACATAGATCGCTTTGTCTGCAATTTCTAAAAACACTTGTATTCCTTTAGGCAGTATATTTTAATATCAGCCATAGGTAAAATTTGTAAATAGGGGGTTAAGATGATTTTATTGAAATATTTCTTACTGATGAAATTTCTTCTTTTAACCATGTAATTACCTTTGTTTGAAAACAATATATTTATTTCTTTTTGCTATGATATACCATAAAATCTGTTTCTTCCTTTTTGAAATCTTATTGATGAAGTTGATATTCATAATTTATGAAATGCAACCAACACATCTAGCTCCCTAAGGGAAGATATTAAATAGGAGAAGAAATATTTATTAGGTCATTGGGAAATTCATGATGTATTTTTCTGTTTTTCTATGCAAAAATGTGTCTTAACATTCCCAATGACCCAATAGTTGACCAGTAGGTGAGCTCTTTCGGATAGAAGCTTTGCTGACTTGACCTGTCTTTCACATTAGTATAAAAGTACCGTACCCATTTTTGGGGTTTCTGGAAGAATATCAGGGGAATATAAGCCATAAAATAAATCCCTTTCTAAAGCACTAGTTTTATTAAAAATTTTAGACTAGGTAAGTGTGGGAAAATTTTTTTTGCTTTGTTCTTTTCAGAATTATTTAGTTTTCTTTATTATTATTTTTTTCTTTGACCAGAGAAAGAGAGCAAGAGAAAGTGAGAAAGCAAACCACCAGGTTCCAGGACTTAAACCACAGTCAGCCACGTGGGAGTCCAGTGCCTTAACCACTGTACCATCTGCTGGCCCTGGGAAAACTTTTTATATTAAAATAAACATGATTGTTTTATGATGAAAAAATACTAAATGTGCAGGAATGTTTAAGGTAAGATATAAAACTTCAATGGGATTCAGTACTTTGGGCACAATTTTCAAGCCTGCCACCAATTCTAAGAGTAGTAATTCTCTTCTAATTAGATGAGAATACATTTTATGGAAGCTTTTGAGAAATACATTGAGATATTAAGTAAACAATGACAGTGGTGATTTTTTGCTTTATGAACAAGCCACTCTCCTTGTAAGCAATATCAAAAAACAATACTTGGGGGGCCAGCAGGTAGCATGGTGGTTAAGGGCGCTGGACTCCCACATGGCCAATCGCAGTTTGAATTCTAGACCTGGTGGCTTGTGTGTGTGTGTGCGCACACGCGTGCTCTCTCTCTCTCTTCCTCCCTCTCCCTCTGTCCTTCTCTGGTCAAATTGAAATAAGTAAAATAAATACATTTAAATAAAATAATTCTTTAAAAAATACTAGCTATATCCTTCTATCTAGATTTTCAGCTTTTTATCCTATTAATTAATTCCCTTTCCTGTGTTTAGATTTTCATTTGTTGCTAAACTCTAGACAAGGTAAAGGAGTAGGTCTTCTTATGTTACTTTTTGGTCTGAAACTGAGTAGATGAAAAATGTTAATCATGGTACTAAATATTTCCTTGTACATACACCTCATTTGAGATATCGTTGGACAAAAATTAAACAAGAAGACAGATTTCAAATCTTGGGTTAGCTTTATTGGCAGGTCTTCTGCATTTAAAGTCTGTATTAATATACTTGCTCATATTAACTGTGCTAATGTTCCATAAAGAAGTCATGCATATCTTTACATAGGTCTATAGAAAAAGTGTTGCCCTTTGTTCTTAATACAGCTTGTTAATTTTATAGCCTTCTAGGGCATCGTAATTGCTAAATGGTAGTCTAACCATAGCAGCGTAACAAAGATTTTTTTTTTAAAGCCCTGTTTAATAGTGTAACAACAACTATTTCAAAAGCACCCCATAAACTCAATTTAACAAGTGATTTTATTTGGAAAGAACACTGTAAATTTTAGGAAAAGCTCATCACAGATTCAGGCATTATGTATATACCTGTACAAGCATTTTTACATTCACTTTCCTGAGAAGTTTTTATGAATCTCCTTCACCAAAGCAATTGAGTAAATGTTAGAGTATACCTATTCTAACCTGGCCAGACTCTAGAGAGAATCTATGCATTTAGATGGAAGTTAAGGTAAACCTGGCAAGCTACTTTTTTGTTATTATCATTATGATTATTTTAAATTTTGCCCCAGGGTGCAAATATATTTAGTAAGATGTTTAATGTATGCATGTTGTTTATATCTTGATAGGATTAAAATAAGAATATGGAAAAAGTCAAAATAAATTGGTTGTATTATTATTTTTATAATAAAAAATAAAACTTGTATTTCAAAGTTTGGAATATTTTTCTGTCTTGGATTATAATTTGGTAACTATTCTACATTTGTATTTAAGATATTTCTGATGATTGGGCACATTTGAGGAAGATTGCCTTATGAGACATTCATTTATTAAAAAAAAAAAAAGAAAGAAAAGAAAAAAAAAGTAGCATATCCCTGAAGAAGAATTTAGCATGCCTTTGGAATAAATCTAGTTTTAGTAAGCTGCACCTTTCGGCACATATTTCATTTTATTCTGTTAAGCACTTTTTTTTCTTTTTCTTTCAGAGTAAGTGAAGAAAAGGAGGTGACAGAAGAACGATTCAAAGCTGAGCAGGAATCATTTGAAAAGAAGATCAGGCAGTTGGAAGAACAAAATGAATTGATCATCAAAGAAAGGGAAGATATCCTTTTTGAAGTACCTTTCTTTTTTTAATGTCTAGAAAGTT
The DNA here is from genome assembly GCF_000334495.1 of Tupaia belangeri chinensis. Taxonomy (NCBI): domain Eukaryota; kingdom Metazoa; phylum Chordata; class Mammalia; order Scandentia; family Tupaiidae; genus Tupaia; species Tupaia belangeri. The sequence goes on along the minus strand of NW_006199830.1, from coordinate 1,550,632 downwards.
TGACTCTTTCATGAAGAAAATGTAAACTCCAGAGAAATAATTGTCCTAATTTATAACAGTAGATAAATCTGCCTGTACTGCCATTGCTAGACAATCAAAATGACACTTAACAGCATGTGCTGTTGCATCCTTTGTGCTTGATAAGGCTATCCAGCTGTTCTGCCCCTGCTATTGCGTTGTGAAGTACATATTTGTCAACTAAAAAAGACAATAAGAAATTTGGACATTAAAATGTAGTGTTGGAGCTCTAGTAAATTCTGTTCCACTACTGTAATTGAGTCTGAAATCTTAGGTTTAATATTCCATCTAGCTAAAGCTTTAACAGGCTTTAGGAATTCTAGTCTGAAATTATAAAATTTTTTAAAAATCCTGTGTAATATATAGATGTTCTAACTAATAAGTGTTTACATTGCAGCATGAAACAACTACACTATTCTTATGTACCAGAAAACTAATAGGTTTAGAACTAGAGGTAGGGGTATGTGCATGTGTATACACATGTGGGGTCTTCGTAAAGTTCATGGGAAATGAGTATTATGAAAAAAAACTATGTGTGGATCTCAAAGTTTTTTGCTCCAAAATAAACTTGTACTTTAATTCTATGTTTCAGAACTTAAAATTTATTTTTATTTATTATTGATAAAGCACATGTATGCACATGTGAGAAGGAGAGAGATTTGTTTTTTGTTTTTTTTGAGAGGTTCTTGCTATAGGGCGCATGCGCTCGCCAGAAAGACAGAGACAAAAAGCGAGAAATCACCCCCCAGGGGGGACTGCCATGCCGCAATCCCTTCTCCTCCCTTCTTGGGATCTTGGGCTCGCACGCACACGTGCCCAGCGTGAGTTTAAGCCACCGGGTCCAGGACTCAAACCGTGGTTGACTACATGGGAGTCCAACGACATAGCCATTACGCTAACTGCTGGTCCTGAGAAAGATTTCTTTTGAACAGTGTATTACTACACCACAGAGCTAGTCTATTTTTTCTGAACTTTCAGAATTCCCCTTGTATATTGCCTGTAAAAAACTAAAGTAAAAGACAGGTGTCTTAACTTAAAAGTTGTTCTTTAGAGAGCCTGGGTGGTGGCACAGCAGTAATATAATGCTCTGTGAGGCTGACCTCAAATGGGAAGGTTCCTGATTCATATCGAGAGATCTCCTTGAATGTTCTGGGCACATATGTGCTTATGATCTGGGACTGAAGCTGGGGATAGATTGTGGTGTGAAGATTCTTGTAGGGTGTTTGTTTCTTGCTCTCTATTTCTCTCTCTCTCTCTCTCTCTTTCTGTCTACCTGGCTAATGGAAGACATGCATAAACTTTAAGAAAAAAATAAGTTGTACTTTAGGGGGTGAGGTAAAATAAGCATATTTCTCAAGTTTCTTTTGGGGTGGGTAGAATTATTTAACTTCAGGTGTCTTATGTAGCAGCATTGATGTAGAAGAAAAGTGGCTATCCCTAAAATTAGGAAAATGAATCTGCCAGTCAAACTATATACTATGTGAATACTTAAAAGAACCATTGTCCTTTTTTTTGTTGTTGAGACTTTTTGCTATAGGGCATGTGGGCTCGCTAAAGAGACAGGGAGAGACAAAGAGATGGAAAAAGCTAGAAATACCACCCCCTTCCCCAGGAAGATGGCTATGCTACAATCCCTTCTCCTTCATTCTCCTCTCAGGATCTTGGACACACATGCACATTTGCCCATGAGTTTCAATCCACTGGGTTGGGACTCAAACTTCAATCAGCCATGTGGGAATCTAGCACTTTAACCACTATCCCACCGACTGGCTTAAGAACCATTGTTCTTATTGGCAGTATCAACATTAACTTGTTTTTTAATAATTATTTCTGAGATTCTGCGAGAGTCAAAAGTGGTCATATATTGACCATAACCTTTTTTGAATACCAAAGAAATGAAAGCACAAGGTTAATTAATTAGCTTAAAACTAGCTTATAACTGTTTAAAAAAATGAGTTCTGAACTTCGTTTTTTTTACTTTTTTTTTTTGGAGAGGTTTTAGCTATAAGGCGCGTGAGCTCGCCAGACAGACAGAGAGAGACATAAAGACAGAAAGCGAGAAATCACCCCCCAGGGGGGATGGTCACGCCACAATCCTTTCTCCTCCATTCTTCTCTCGGGATCTTGGGCACGCACACACACGCACCCGGCGTGAGTTTTAAGCCACCAGTTCCAGAACTCGAACCGCGGTCGACTACGTGGGAGTCCAGCAACATAGCCATTACGCTAACTGCTGGTTCCCTGAACTTCATTTTTCAAACAGTGGAAATGCATGATACAAAATTAATATCAGAATCTGATTTGCTGAGAACATAAATAAGACCTGTGTCCCCCACAGTTCCTTTTGATTTTTCATACGCACATGCAGCTGGCATGAATTTTAAGCCATCAGGCCTGGGACTTGAGCTGAGGGCAACTACCTGGGAGTCTAGCAATGTAACTATTACGCCATCTGCTAGTCCCTTATCTCCCCACAGTTCTAAAGGATGAGTTTTTCCTTTTTTTTTTTTTTAATCTCTAGCATTGAGATAATAATCTCCAGTCTTCTCTTTACCTGCTCTGACTTCATTGCTCTAGGTTGTCAGCCCTCAGGTTAGACTTGCCTTTGTGTTTTTCTTTCCACTGCTTTTCTCTCTCTTTTTTCTTTTTTTGACTATTGTTTAGTCAGAATTCACAACAAACTGGCTCAGCCAATTTTGCTCTATCACTTTTCACAAAGAATAGTGACCTGGAACCCCAGCAATTTCAAGAAACGATAGATTAAAAATGCTCTTATTTGCAAGAAAAAATCAATTTACAGGGTCTATTTTTTTCTCACATAGCAACAACTCTGGAGTAAGATGGCCCTTGGAATTATTCAGTGGCTTAAAGTTTCCAGTGCTGGTATCTTCCATGGTTTTCTTAGTTTTTTTGCAGTGTTGTTTCAATTCTAGGCATCACATTTGCATTAAGGCAAGAAGAACAGGGGAAAAGCTTCTGGTCATTGTGACTCCCTCTTCTTCTTCTTCTTTTTATTTATTTATTTTTTTGAATAATGATTGATTTAGCTCACTGGTCAAGATGCTAATGCCACAGGGTACCAACTAAATCCAGCCACACCCATTCCTTTGTATATTGTCTTTGACTGCTTTTGTACTCAAAGACCCTGTGTTTCTCATAGCCTAAAAGTTTGCTGACCCTTGATCTCGCTGACAAGCTGAAAAGGAAAGGGAAAATGAAAATAAAGTCAAAGACTTAAGCTTATGACATTGTTAGATGTATATTTTATATAGGATAAAAGGGTCTTGACTTGAATAGTGTTTTTTACTGTGAATGAGAATTGGAGTAAATGTTAAACCATTATCAAAAGTTAAAGTAGTATATATAGTTCATGTAATTGGTTTAAGATGTTTTTAATCACCAAAAGGATCATGGTATATTTGTAGAACTTTGTTGCCAAAGAAGGGAAAAAGGAAGATAAGATTACAAAACAATGTAGTCCATGGTTCCTACTGCAAGTAGATTGTTCAGGTACAGACTTCCTTATCAGAATAAATCTGTCAAAGGTTAATATAGATGATTTTACAGTACATAAAACTCTAAAACTTAGAAACATAAAACTAGGTTATAATTTAAAACAATATAATTTTAACTACAGATACATTTACCTATCATACATGACTGTTTCAGACTTTCATATACATGAAATAAGATAATTTCAGATCAATTTAAAATCAGTTT
>NW_006199830.1:1545709-1546863 GCF_000334495.1 Tupaia belangeri chinensis | reverse complement strand
GTAGGGAACTATATCCATGAATTTTGATTTTTGGCATTTTAAGTATGTACTACACCAAATTTATGGGGGTGTTTTTGTTTGAAAAGTTTTAATAACTTGATTTATTAATCAAATATATAAGCACAGACCAGTGACTTAGTGATAAGGATAATTATGTTTTATGTTTGTATTAGTATCAGGCATTGAAGGTTTTGTTCTTACAGAAAAACTCAACTTCACTATTTTAACTGTCACAGCAAGGGAAATGACAATGAAGAAAGCACCGTGTGCTTTAGTGTCAAAATCCTGGGTTAGTGCTGACTAGGTGTCCGAGCCTAGGGAAAGTTAGGCACTTCTCTGAGTCTTTTTGTTCATCTGTAATATGTATCTAACTAATATCCTATGTTTACTGATCTGTTGAAACTTGAGATTCCTTACATTTTATGTATAAAGAACCTAGCATTATCTCATCCTTATTAGTAACCGCATAAAAGATACCAATCCACATTTTTACTACTATTGTAATAAATTATTGGCCCCACTGTTTTTTGTTTGTTTGTTTTGTTTTGTTTTTAATGCCTTTCTTTGCTAGGGTTTTGATGGTTTTCATTAGTTCATGCAAGTTCTTGGGCTGCCCAGAGGCTTAGTAAGAGAGTGAAATTGATGTTTTCTGCTTTATCTTCTAATCTCTATGGAAAGAGAAACTTCTCTGTACCACTTGAACCTGTTGGGTGTTCACTGGGAGGAAAACAAGTTTTAATTTCCTCTCTTAGAAACTAGACAAATAGAGATGCTTGTTTATTTATTTTTTTCTTTCTAGTCTGTTTTCATTACTTCTCTGCTTGGGATTTAGTAAATGGAAGAGGTTTAGAGGTGCTTGTAGTTCACATCCTTAAGCCTGTTTCATAAGTTGTCATTTTAGAAAGCTTGCTCTAAGAAGAAAGAATTTTAAGGAAAATAATCTTAATCTTTCTGAAGACTATTTTAGAATGAGCCATAGATTTTGATTTGTCTGAGCTAAAAACAGATTGGAGAAAATTCACAAGAATTTTATCTATTTATCTAATTATGTAAAAGAAATTGTTTGTCCTGAGTGATAGTAATACAAAGAAATTCAAAGCTGCTTAAACAGTACATCTCATTGCTGCTATAGAAGCCTATTTCAGAAGCCTATT
>NW_006199830.1:1540316-1545624 GCF_000334495.1 Tupaia belangeri chinensis | reverse complement strand
AGAGAGAGAGAGAGAGAGAGAGAGAGAGAGAGAGGCAGACAGAGAGACAGACAGAGACCGAGAAAGTGAGACTGCACCTCGTACGGGGTGTGGACATACTACAATCTTTTCTCCTCCATCTCTTCTTTCTTTTGGGGTTTTGGGCATGCATGTACACACCTTGCATGTTTTTCAAGCCACCGTATCTGAGACTTGAACTGCAAGGTCAACCATGTAGGATCCAGCATCTTAACCACCATGCCAGGGGTTGCCCCATCTGTTGACGTTTTAAACAAGAATAATGGCACTACTATAGGAAGTTCTGTTATATATCAGAGTAGAGTGGTATAAAAGAAAAAGGGAAATGAATAGAAATAAGTTCCTTGAGAAACGGCATAAATTTCAAAATAAAGAGAATTTTCTCTTATAAAGAGACAGAAAGAATAATTAATAATAATAATAATGAAAAAGGAGGCACTTTTCTTTATTTTGAAATTTCTGCAGTTTCTCAAGAAGGAACATATTTTTTTTTTTTTTTTTTGCTATAGGGTGTGTGCATTCACCAGAAAGATGGAGAGAGACAAAGAGACAGAAAGCGAGAAATCATCCCCCGGGGGGATGGCCATGCTGCAATCCCTTCTCCTCCATTCTCCTCTCGGGATTTTGGGCACGCCTGCACACGTGCCTGGCAAGAGTTTAAGCCACCTGGTCCAGGACTCGAACTGTGACCAACTACATGGGAGTCCAGTGACGTAGCCATCACACCAACTACTGGTCCCAATATTTTCTAGTCTTAAAATAGTTTTCAGAGAATTAAAAATCTAAACTTTATAAAATGAAGCCTATAGGTAGAAAAGAATGGATATGGAAGAGTAAAGGTATTTGAGTGTCTGCCAATATGGTACGCTAATACAGCAAAATACTAGGTAATCTGGAAAGTCATGATGTATTTTTCTTTGTAAAAATGTGTCATGACTTTCCTGACAACTCAGTATGGTTCCAAACACCTTATGACCTTTGATTAATCTTGGCCTTTTTGTTTCGAATAAATACTGGGTTTTCTTTTTTATATTTACAAATAGAATTATTTGGAGCTAGAATATATTCTGTATACTTGGCTATGTCTACTTTATTTCATTTAACGAGCCCTAGAAATACTGTTTTACTAGTATAGTTACCTTTAACATTGTAGAAGTTACTGCTTCAGGCCGTTTTATCTGCTCTGTGATGCTGTATAAATTTAGCAGGTTTTGAACTATTGTTATTGCATATTGTTCATGGAATGTCTTTTATTTTTTAAATTTGCCATAGGCCATGCATATTTGCTGGAGAGACAAGAGAGAGAGAGACAGAGAAATCCCATGCTGCAATCCCTTCTCCATTCTACTCCCGGGTTTTTGGGCATGCATGCACAGGTGCCTGGCATGTTTTTTCAAAATGCTAGGTGTAGGACTCAACAGCGCAGTCAGCCAAGTGGGATTCAGCTACCTTAAACCACTACACCACTAGCTGGCACTGGAATGTCATTTTTAATCAAAACAGTGGATTAAATTACTGTATTTGTAATATAGAAAAATAAACATGTTTAAGGAAAGAACTGATTGTTACTAATTTCAGTGCTACCTAAACCATTCTTAAAGATTACTTTTGGCCTCTTAATTGTATCTTAGGGCCCAGCCAAGGTGACACAAGCAGAAGATGCCATTGCACATTGACCAAGGCCTCGTGGGAGGCCCACATTCAGTGCCTAGCCTAACCTACATAGACTGGACACAGTGATGCAATCCTGTGATCCTAGCTAACTTGGAGACTGGAGCAAGAGGCTCCCAACATGGCAAGCACATACTAAAAAATACCTATCTCACTCTCTCCTTTCCACATACATGTGGACTTTTCTCTCTCACACTTGTGGGGGAAAAAAATAGATACTTACACTAACCACAGGGAGGAATTCATGACATACGTTTGTGGAAAGTAAAAAAAAAAAAAATTACATAAATTTATTCATATACTTAATTTCATTCCATTAAGAGCCTTTGGGGTAAAATTACTCTTTTTGATAGTAAATTATATTTCTACTCTATTTTTCTGGAAGTCATCCAGGAAATGAGAATAAGAAGAAGCATCTTTACCCACTCTAATCCCTATGTATGCACTTCTCTTACATGAGAGGTCCTGAGGCTGTCGTGGATAATAATAAACTCACTATCTGGTGTCTAGTTTTAAACCTATTGCTGATTAGAAGGAGAATGTTAAAAGTAGGGAATGGAGCTGCAGTGAGAATATTGAAACTGACATAGGAGTTGACAGAAAAACTGCTAGAACATGCAAGAACAAAATGCACAGCAGTCTAGAATATAGTTAGATGTATGTACCAACCTAGGTTTATCTCAAGGACCTCACAGATTAAACACAGCATCGTATATAACGTTCACAGTGATCATTCTGAGACATCAAGATAACATCCTGTTTTCATCCTGATACTTTTTAGTACTTCTATGAATAAGACATCTTACATTTGTAAGCACTTTGACTTATACTTTTTAAATATTCCTAATAAGCTGGTCAAGTTAGGTGATACATACTCTTCATCAGATAAAGATACTGGTCTGGAGCTAAGAGTGAAATCTTTGACACTTAGTGTTCTCTACAATGCCAGGGTATTTCTAGGACTGAATGGAAAGAAAAAAAAAAAAAAAAGGCTTTTCAGCTTTTCTAGGTTGTTTTATAGTTAAACAATTTTGGGCCTGCTGATAGTGTGGTAGTTAAGGCTGCTGGATCCCACATGGCTGATTGTAAGGTTCAGAGCCCAAACGTGGTTGCTTGAAAACATGCCAGGTGCATCTCTGTGTGTGTGCCCAGCCCAATATCCCAAAAAGAGAGATGGAGAAGGGATTGAAGCATGACCATCCCCTGGGCAGGGGTGTACTTTCTCACTTTCTCTCTCTCACTGTCTCTCGTGAACTTACAGGCCCTCTAGTGAATTGAAACACACACACAATTTTATAAAGATTTGTAATAGATTTCCCAGCGCTTTTAATCCAAGTTAAAAATTTTGGTATTCGAAAAAGTCTAATCTGAATGTTTCAGTAATTTTTCTTGTATTTTGACTTCCCCATCCATCAAGTCATTCTCATTTTCCCTTTGAGATGTTTTCTGAGCCCATTATCGCTCACTGTCTCCACTCCTACCTCACGTCATTCGTGCAGCACTAGATACTGTCCTCATATTCCTGACTCCATCCTCTCCAACTGGCCTTTGAGTTCATTCCATGTGGCTGCTAGATTAATCTTTTTTAAGGACTATTTTTATTACCTCACAGGGCTTTTTAATACCTTTCTGTAGCTTCTTACAGCCTAAAGGATCAAACACATATTCTTCATTTTGAGATTCAAGCCCTCCATTATGGGTGTCAAGTAATGTATGTGACCCTTATTTTTATGACCTCCTTGTGTGGTCCCTGTCTAACAGCTAGGAAAGACTCGTTGCCTTTTCCTACTTATTTCCATTTCTCTGTAGTTGCTACTTTTACTAGTTTTCTTCTTTAAGACAATTCTGATAATCATTTTTTATAGTATTTGGCCCCTAGCATCTAGACCTGTACCAACTGCCCTGACTTTTTTTTTCCCCCTTCAATTTGCCAAAGGGTGTGTACTTATTAGAAAGAAAAAGAGAGAGAGAAAAGGTGAGAAGGCCCTTCCCCTCCCCCCACTGGGAAATGGCCACTATACAATCTATTCTTCATTTCAGCTTTCAGGATTTGGGACACTTACACACATCTTGGTTTGTTCTTCAAGACACTGGGTCCAAGAGTTGAACCATGCAGCTGACTAGGTGGGATCCAGCTGCCCCAGGCATCCCACCACACTGGCTGGCCCTTGCCCTAACTATATCTTCTTCAAGTTCTTGAGTAACTTTGATGCACTTGCAGCAGTACTGAATTTTGAGTAAGAAAATTTAGAAGAGTCTTACCTTAGCTACTTTATACTTTTGTGACCTTAGTCAAGTCATTGAATGCAGAAGCATTTATTTCAATGACATTTTAGAATAACCTTACTTGCTGTGACTTTTAATATAAAAATAAGGATGAGAAAATTAAGACTATTTAAAAAAAGAGAGAGAGATTGACTAGGTAAGGAGGCATCTGTATTTGAAGGAGCATTTTGGGATTTGTTTAATATTGGGAGAGATATTTATCTATTTTACATCTTTTAGTACCCATTCTAATTTTTATTTTTTAGAGAGATTTTTGCAATAGGATGTTTGCAGTCACCAGAGAGACAGAGACAGAAATCACCCCCCCTGGGGGACATGGCCATGCCACAATCCCTTCTCCTCCATTATCCTCTTGGGATCTTGGGCATGCATGCACACACGCCCAGCATGAGTTTTAAGCCACTGGGCCCAGACTCAAACTGCAGTGGACTATGTAGAAATCCAGTGAGGTAACCACTACACCATCCGCTGGTCCCCCCATCCTAATTTTTAATTTTGCTTCTGTGAGAATGCACAAATCTTTGAAAAATTCTGAGAAATTCATGTAATTGCTAACCTTACCTTCTTTGGAGTATTATGAGAAGAGATCGTGCTTTCAGCCCCTTTGCCCTGTATCCTGTGCTTAGCAAGGTTTGTTTATGTTTGTGTTTGTTATTTTAGTATTTCCTGTGGACCGTATTGTGTTCTCCCAAAGTTCTTCTTGAAGCCTAAGTTCCAATATGACTGTTGCTGAAGATAGGATCATTAGGCAATAAAGGATAAATGCTGTTATAACAGGGGGCCCTGATCATTAACAGGACCGTGCCTTCCTAAGAAGAGAAAGAACAGTGCCTCCCACCAGCCCTCACTTCCTTCTCTCTCTACTCCCTGGCCTCTGTGTAATGACACAGGGAAAAGGCATCCCTCTGAAAGTTAGGAAGAAAGCCCTCAACAGAAACTGAACCCTGCTAGAATTTGATGTTGGGGTTTCCAGCTTCTAGAACTATGATTAAATAAATTTCTGTTATTTAAATAACCAGTGTATGACATTTTGTTATGACAACCTGTACAGACTAAGATAGTGTTTAACATGTACTTAGTTCTTTGGTTGTTTTTATTGTGAGTATATAAGGTAAGCAGGTTTTCCAGCACATTTGAAGAAAACTAGTATTTCCAAATATTATTCTCTTTTTAGGTTTCATTCTCTGATCATTTTCCCTTTATTTTCCTGATTGTGTATTACAACATTTTGAAGCAATGATTTTTGAATATTTTATATTTTTAAATATTATTTTATTTCATTTGTTATTATTATTTTTAAATTTGACCAGAGAGAGACAGAGAGAGAAAAAGG
>NW_006199830.1:1518088-1540285 GCF_000334495.1 Tupaia belangeri chinensis | reverse complement strand
GAGAGAAAGCAAGCCACCAGGTTTGGGACTTGAACCACTGTTGGCCACGTGGGGGTCCAGCTCCTTAACCATCATATCATCTGTCAGCCCCTATTTTGTATTATTTTTTTATGAGATTTACTTTTAGGGATTTTTCTTTTCTTTTTTTTTTGGAGAGGTTTTTGCTATAGGGCGCGTGTGTTCACCAGACAGAGAGAGACATAGAGACAGAAAGCGAGAAATCACCCCCCAGGGGGGATGGTCACGCCGCAATCCCTTCTCTTCCATTCTCCTCTCGGGATCTTGGGCACACACGCACACGTGCCCGGCGTGAGTTTTAAGCCACCGGGTCCAGGACACGAACCGCGGTCGACTATGTGGGAGTCCAGCGACATAGCCATTACTCTAACTGCTGGTTCCCAACTTTTAGGGATTTTTCTACATATTATTTGAGAACCTTTTAGTACCTATGCTGAACTCATTTTATAATAAAACAAATAGTTTTACTTTCCAGTTTTGATTTTCCTTGGTTTTGATTCTTTTTAGCTTGTCAAAGACTATAGATCCAGAGAATGACTTCCATGTTGCTTTATAAGTGACACTGAAATTCAAATAGATGTGGAGATGTGGACTGGGGCTTCTGAAATGGTCTTAGGTGTTTTTTTGTTGTTGGTCTTTTTTTTTGGAGAGGTTTTTGCTATAGGGCACGTGCACTCGCCACAAAGACAGAGTGAGAAAGAGAGACAGAAATCACCTCCTGAGGGGAGATGGCTATGCCACAATCCCTTCTCCTCCATTCTCCTCCACACACACACACACACACGTGCCCAGTGTGAGTATAAGCCACCGGGTCTGGGATGTGAACTGCGGTTAACTACATGGGAGTCCAGTGACCTAGCCATTACGCCAACTGCTGATCCCATTGTTCATTTGTTTTTGATGCCCACATGTAAGTAAGCTCAGTAGACTGAAATTACCAAAAAAAAAAAAAAATTTTCCACATCTTCATTTAATTTAAAAAATTCTCAAGTTTATTTTATCCATGATAGCACATGCAGAAAAGAGAGAGAGAGAGAGACTCTTGACAGGGTCTTGTGCTGCAGTCTCTTTTCCCCAGACCTCCAGCTCAGTGTGTTTTCAGACCAACCAAGGATCCAAACCCACAGTCAGCTGCGTGACTTTAGCATTACAACTCAGTACACTATGAACTGCACTATTGAGGCTAGGCCTAAACTATTTTTTTTTTTTTAAGTATTGTTCTGTACTGGGTACATGGTACTAAATCTGCGTAGCATCATTTAAAACTACTTTGGGAAGTTTAAACAGTTCTTTGCTTGAAGAAATAGTCTTTCAGTAAATCAATCTCATTATAATTATTGTTCAGGAAAATACATTTTTCCATTTCTTTACATTACTGACCTTATTTAAAGGGCTATTCTTACGTAATCTCTTCAGCTAAATCCATTTTCTATATCACAGCCTGTAATTGCTTTAGATTTGAGAAATATAATGAATAACTTTATTATTAATCAGTAGCAAATTTTTCTTAGTGTTCTTAACCTTAGGATGACCTTCTCTTATGAATAGTTAAATGATTCAGATAGTAATACTCTCACATCAGTAATAGACTTATACAATAACAGTTTTTTTTTGTTAGTTATGCCCAAGATTTTGCATTGCCAAGCACTAATTTTTCTAAAGTAGTAAACCTAATTATAGTATAGTCATTTAATGATCAGAAGTTAACAGAATATCTGAAGTAGATCTTCCTATAGATAAGATGATGTATTAGTCATAGCTCTCTAGGGAGACAGAACCAATAATAGAATATGTGTAGACACATAAGAGGTTATATACTGGGGAAATTTGCTCTCAAACAATTATGGCAGTTGAGAAGTCCCAGGAGAGGCCATTTGTAATCTTCAGCTCCTAGGATGCCTGTAGCATGGCACAGTCCCAGACTTAAGACTTCAGAGGCAGGGAAGGCGATGATGTAACTCACAGTTCAAAGCCGAACACCTGAGAACCCAAGGGAATGCTGGTATGAATCCTAGATTCTGAATGTAGGTGAGCCTTGACATCTGAAGTCCAAGACAGCAGAAATCTTTCCTACTCTCAGACCCGTATACCTTCTATATTTGTTCTTTCTGGGCCCCTTACTGATACTATGCCCCACATTGAGGGCATATCTTCCCTGCCTCATCTGTTCAGACTCACATGTTAATCTCTTCTGGAAACACCTTCACAGACACCCTCGGAATAATGCTTTATTAGATTTCTAGGGTTTTCTTAATCTAGTCAAGTCAATACTCAAAACATGCCATCACAGATAGTATTGTCACTCCCACACCCCAGTTTTTCTTTTATTAATACAAAATCGGAGGTTGTTGAGTATCTTGTTTTCTTGACCATAAACTTGTGAAGAACAGAGCCATTGAGTTGTTTGAAAAGTCCCATTTAGTATAAAAGAACATAGAAAAAAATGTGTCATGGCTTTTCCAACAACCCAATAAATGGAGAAAGAGTCCCTCTTATTGTAACAGTCTCAAGCAGTCTTTGAATTTATAAATAGATGTAGCCCAGAAAATCCAGGTATCTAAAGATAATACTTGTGTTCTAGTTGTCCAGTTTTTCAAACATTTATGATTTATAGTTTATTTGTTTTTTTTGTCATGTCTATAAGATCTTTTCCACATACAGCTAATAAACGTAAGAAAAGTAGTAAGAGGTAAAGGCTGTTCCTACTCAATATACACCGAATGTCTGTACTCTATGACTGAAACTGATTGACTGAAGGATATAGAAACACAGTAAATGGTTGTGAATACCAGATATAGTGTGTGTGAAAAAGTAGAGTCTGTGGAAGGACATTTAGAAGAAAAATAGAGAGGCAAAGCATTAATGGGACAAAGAAATGTGGTATTATCTATTGAAGATCATTTTATAGTTTTATCAACTGGACTAGGGAGAAATGTTCACATGTTGAAATATTCACTTTGTAAGCTAAATAATGTGATTGAATGTATAAAAGAAAATGAAATAAAAAATTTAAAAAATGATGAATATGAAAAAATGATGTAACCCAGGAGGTTACAAATACTATTGCCCTAGTGAGAAGTTTGCACTGAAAAAGTTTTACAGTAAAGAGAGTTTGTGATAAGGTGACAAAAGGTTATTAGTTGAGTATTAAAAAAATGTTTCCAAATAACCATCACAGTCTCAGTTATTAGCCAAAGGCATTAGAGTACCTGGCTAAAAACCCAGGACTAGTTTAACAATATAGAGGCAAAGGTAATGAAAGTTTTAATGTGATAAATGTAATGATTATAGCTATCACAGTGTTTAGAAGTATATTCTTCAAATAATATATAGTAATTTGAGATGGCAGAGAAGTAATTTTAGATACTTCCAAGGCAGCATTTTTTCTTATTAAATTTTTTTAAATGTGAAAGGTCCTATATATAAAACTTTTTAGTTAATTAGCAATTTGATGTCTCAAATATAACTTATCTCACTTTGTGATGTAATACTATAGTATTTGGAAAGATCACCAGAATCATAAAATTTGGAATCTTGACTTAGTTCAGCTTTAAATGTGTACTCGTATAACCTTGGACAAACTAACATCTGCAAATTTTAATTTCACTATACGTAACAGGTTAATAATATCTCAACTATTTATGACATAGAATGCTCAAATGAGCTAAAATACTTAAATTTTGCCCTGGCTGTAGTGGTGCAGGTGGTAGTGTGTTGCTCTAAGATGCTGGAGCCAAATGGCCAATTAGGTTGGGATCCCTAGTCAACTGGAAACACACTGAGTGTCTTGCAATATCATAACCTCCTAGAAGGCTTGGGGAAGGGATGAAAGTGTGATGAGACTCCATTAGGGATGCTCGTCTCTCTCTCTCTCTCAAGAATGAAATCAACTTTGATATATGTTTTTAATATATGTTTTTCTGTACAAAAATTTGTCATGACTTTTCTGACAATCCTATACACACACACACACACACGCATAAACACACATACATATATATTGTTTTTCAAAGCTATGAGGTTCCATGAAACTGTAAGGTTTATAAAATATTTTATGACAGTGAAAAACTTTCCAACATACAAAAATGATATAAAAGATATATTTGCTGTAGCTTCAAAATGGAGTCAGCCATGTGGGAATCTAGCACCATGACCTCCATGCCATCTGCTGACCTCAGCTTTCTGGTTTTTGAAGAGACAATGCAATTTTTTTTTTTTTGGGGGGGGGCCCTTTGCTGGGGGGGGGCAAGCTATCTCACTAGAGAGAGAAAGAGGGACAGTGAGAAATTACGCCCCCCCCCCGGGGGGGGGAGTGGCCACGCTGCAATCCCTTTTTCTCCATTCTCCTCTCGGGATCTTGGGCATGCTTGCACTGCGCCCGGCGTGAGTTTAAGCCGCCGGGTCTGGGTCTCAAACCGTGGTCGACTACATAGGAGTCCAGCGACATAGCCATTATGCTAACTGCTTGTCCCAAGACAATATAATTTTTGAAGCAAAATGTTTTTTTTGAGTATGTGAACTGTATGCATTTACATTTTTTGAAGCAGTTTTTAAAAATTAATTATTTTATTGAATTGGTTGTTATTTATTTTTCAGTTTTGTTATTGTTTTGTTTTGTTTTGACCAGGAAGACAGAGAAAGAGAAAGTGAGGAAGCAAGCGCCAGTTCTGGGACTTGAATTGCAGTCAGCCTTGTGGGAATCCAGTGCTTTAAACACCATGGTACTTGCTGGCCCCTTTGGAGCAATTTTAAGGAAGCTTCTTGCTAATATAATTGCCAAGGAATCTCAGCATCATAAGCTGCTCTGTCACGGCACAGAAGAAATCTCATGGAAAATAATACAGAAACAAAGATGAAAAGTTTATGATTGGAATGCTTTGTGAATCTATGTCAGGATTAGACTACCTTACATACAAGAAGAGATGCCAAAGGGTAATAGAAATCAGAATAAGATGGGGCCAATGGGGCCAGCAGGTGGCGTGGTGGTTAAGGACACTGGACTCCTCCTTCATGGCCAGCCATGGTTCAAATCCCGGATCTGGGAGCTTCCTTTCTCACTTTTCCCTCTCTCTCTCTTACTCTCTCCCTGGTCAAATTAAACTAAATAAATAAAGTTACATTAAAAAAAAAAGAAATCAAAATAAGATATATGTTTGCTTCTTTTCATGTAAAAGATGTCTGGGTGCCCAGCTGTTAAACTCTGTAGATTTTTAGGGAGCCACAGTTTTTTCTGTTTTTGCATTCCAAGTTTCAGCCTTTATGTGCACATTCTAGTCAGTATGACAGAGTCTGTTAATTTTGAAAAGTTTGTTTTAAATTTAGTTTTAATTTCATTTATCAATTGTTGAAATTAGAAATGCAGTTGATTTGGGGGTATTTTATATCTTTTCTGCTTTTCTTTTTTTTTTTTTTTTTTTTTATGGGGGGGGGGGGGGGGGGCCCCCCCCCACCTTTTTGTCTTTTTTGCTTTTTTTTTTTTTTTTTTTTTTTTAATATTGGCGGGGTGGGGGAGGCACCCCCCAACCCCCAGTGAGGCATGGTCCTGCTACAATCCTTTTTTCTCTGTTCTTCCCTCCAGCCAGGATTTTGAGCATGTACACACACACATGCCAGGTGGCATGTTTACCAAACTGCTGGGACTAGGACTTGAAATATAGTCAACCATGTGGTATACAACTCCCAATGCACAGTGCTTAACCATTGTGCCACAAGTCTGGCCTTGATTTTGTATCTTTGATATTGGTAAATTCTCACTTATGAATTATAATAGTTTTGTTAGATATTCCGTAGGATTTTATTTGGAAACAGTCATGTCATCTGCAAGTGAAAACAGTTTTAATTCTTTCTAATCTTTATACCTTTTTTTTTGGTGATTTGTTGCAATATCTTCAGTTTGATATTAAAAAGAAGTGATGAGAGAGAATATCTTTGCCTTATTCTATATTGTAGAGGAAGATAATATATTTCATCCTTAAGTTTGATGTGAGGTAAATGTTTTTGGTTTTTGGTAGATGCCTTTTTACCACATTGGAGATTTTCTTTTATTCTTAGTTTACCAAGAGTTTTTATTTATTTTATTTTATTTTTTTTGGTTGTTTGTGATTTTAAAATCATGAATGGGCATTGATTACTAATAGCATTTGATATTCTATTATATATTTATTGTCTATTTCCTTTATAAGATATTGTTTTTGTCTCATGCACTATTGTGTACTGAAAATCTTATGGAGTACCTGGTATTCAGTTTGTACCTCAATAAATATCTGTTGCATGAATTAATTGTTAAACCTCAGTTGGTTGATGAGAGAACATTTGACTCTTGAGAGAAAACTTGTACTTTACTGCCAGAGCTGCATAATCTGGCTCTCTACCACCACCTGGTGATATTATTCTAAATTGCCATGAAAGCTTCTTGTGAGATGATTAATATGTGAGAGCTAAAACTGCAAATTATTGGACTGATGTGACAGTTAAAAATAACCATACACTTATTATAGTTATCAAGACTGAGTTTAGCAAATATACTTCACATTTAGTATATACTGAAGTGTGTTCTGTTTCTCTGAATGCTAGAAAAGGATGAACCATCATGTAAGTTCCATATAAAGAAGTAGAATAAATTGCAAAAGTTGACAGAAGTAGAGTGAGAGCAAAGGCATTTCTAAATTTGAATTTGTGCTCTGTCAGCATTTCCCTACTTTTAGGTACCAGCTAAATTGAATTTTAAAGAACAGAGTTTTTAGCTTCTTAATGTCTTGTACTAAATATTTAATATATTGTAAGAAAGTTCAGCTTGTGGCCAAGAATGAAATATAAGTCTTTTTCTTGAAAATCCAATCCTTTTGTTACACGGACTTCACTGTGACATAGTGTAGAACTGAGTAGAGCATATGTGTCATATCAGACAGTGTCTTGGAATGAAGCCATCTGTCCTCTATCCTGTTATGATTACTACTATGTAATTTTGTTTCTTAGCCTCCCTCTAAAAAATGGAACACCTGCCAAATACATGTTAGTAAAACTTTTTATAAATGAATTCAAATATTAAGATTTTCTTATTGATGTTAAAATAATCAATCTTGTAGGATGTTGATAATTTTACATAAAGGCTAGCCTTTATTATGATCAAAATACCCTAGGGTGATAGTGTTGGGAGTACTGTTTTAGTAATAAAAATTATCATGTGGATAAGTTCCCTACAAGGCCCCATGATGATAATACCCCTAGATTTTGTCTTTAAAGAAAACTGCTGAGAGGCAATAATTTTTTTTGTATGTGTCCCATTTTCATTAATGCATGGTAATTGATGGAGTTGCAGTGACTTGTAGCAGTAATGAGTTCTAAACATAATAATGCACTCTTTTCTAATAAGTGAGCACTGCTGGGGTTTAAAAGCATACTAAATCAGTTGCTTTAGTATGAATTTATTAGTTTTTTTCAGCATTAGCTTTAATAGTAGTTATTTACATAAGCGTACATCCCATTAACCGCCATCAGGGCTGGAAAACATGCTGAACTGTTCATATTTTCATATAATTATTGAACATAATGGTTTCATTTGCATTTCTAAACAGTGATGTTTCTGTCAGCCTTGGAAATAGTGTCTTTACGCAGTCCCTATTTCACATCCACTTATTTGACATCGTTAAATTTTATGCTAATGTGCTTCCCTAGAATATCATCAGTAGGACAGATGCTTGTGCTTTAATATACAAATCAGGGATGCTTTTCCATCCCCCAAATGGCAAAGGAAATTTTTAAAAATCTGCACTTTTAGATATAGAGCCCGTCTCCATATAAATAGGTTTATGAAATAAACCTTACAGGGTTAAATGTTTTAATCTGATTGTCTTTTCAAAATGCTTCATTATGAATAACTATCTACCTGACTAGGGTTAGTTTTGTTGTCTTGAATGAGGAGATGAGTCTTAGTAAAGATCTTGTGGCTTATGAATATTTAGAGTTCTGTTTCTGAAATGTTGATCTTAAGATGCAAGTTTTTCAGTACCTTTGAATATATCAGGCCACATTGTTAGTTCTTTACATATTTTCTGTATTTTTGTTCTCTTCGTCTCTTACCCTGGGTTGTATGTAATACCTTATGGTAGAAGCTATTCCATTAATGCCCTTAGCATCTTAGTTTTGTGTATATATTTAGTAAATTTTCAGTGTAAAGTATGAGTCACTTGGTGGGGTAGGCATGTCAAGTGATGAAACAGATTAATATAGAAAGGCAGGTTTATGGAAAACTCCTTACATTTTGGATATCTGTGGTACTATCAGCTTTTGTTTCTCCAGCTTGTGTGGGTGCTTTGTGAATGCTGTCAGTCAAATGACCAGAACATTTTAGACAAGAGCAACCAACTAAAAAACCATTTTGAGAGGGGATTCAGAATTTTGTGGCAGCATGTAGGTGAGCATAAAGCCACTAACAGTTTTTGGTGTTTATGGGCCTCTTTTTTCTTGTGTCTGACAACTCAGGGCAGCATTTCACCGTCAACTCTCAGTGGACCTGCAGTGCTAGAGCTGACTCTGCACAGTTTAAAACGCAAGGCTGGCAGTCTAGCAAGATAGGGTAAAGAAGCAGCTTTGAGAGGAGTTCTTACCCCAAATTACTTGCTAAAAATATATTAGAACTGTTGTAGCATAAAACTGATACAGCATAAAAGGATTATATGGACAGAAATGTTATTTGGCTTAACAGGTCAGAGGCAACTGAAATTTTTGCAAGGACTTCTGTTCTTTGGGGAATTGCCAAGAAAGAAATATGATGCAGATTGTGAAGAAACTACTACAGAGGTGAAGTTCTATGGCTGTTCATTTTTACTCCAACATTTTCACAAATTTTCTGTATGCTCTCTTAAAATGGTCTGACATTAGTATTTTTCGCAGTGCTGTGAGCTTCTGGACCATCCTATTGAAAACATTGGTCATGCCTTTCTGTCTAGGCAAAATGTAGCCTTGACTGTTGACAGATCGGTCGCTGTATCAGACATCATATAGGAAAGTAAAAAAAAGAAAAAGAAAAAGGAAACACAGCCTTACTTATAAACAATGATGTATTTTCAGCTCTATATAATGCTATTTGTGATTGTATTCTTAAGCAACATTTTTGTGTGTGTGTGTGTGGGGCCAGTTTGCCACAAAACTAGAGAAAGTATCTCTTGGCACCAAAAGATATGATTTATATTTTTCCTCTTTGTATACTTTTCCTTCTTTTCTAGAAAGAGGCTTAACATTGAGATGAAAATTTCACCTACCTGTTCAGTATTAAAGTTCCATGATATTGGGGCTGGCAGATGGCATGGTGGTTAAGGGTGCTGGACTCCCACATGGCCGACGACAATTTGAGTCCAGACCTGGTGGCTTGTTTTCTCACTTTCCCTGTCTCTCTCTGGTCAAATTAGAATAAATAAATAAATAATTCAAATAAATAAGGTTAAGTAAAATAATTCTTAAAAAAAAGTGCCATAATATTTAATCTGACTACTTGCACCTGATCATCTCCATTGCTGTAGAACTTTACTACCACCACAGCAACAAAGAAAACATGCGTTAAGTGTTACATGGCTACATTTCAATCCTCAATTCAAGGGATAAAATAATTATAAATTCTTTTTTAAGAATTCATACTTTTTTTGTAAAGTTAAAAATTCTAAGCAAACCAGGTATTATCCATAAGGTACCAACCAATTGGGAGAATTTTACCTGTTTAGTTATATTTATTTTCTCTTTTATGTCTAGGAGAACACAATTACCAACTCCTTTTCTGAGAAGATAAAAGTACTCAAAATATACTTCCAGCACTTTGAGATGCCTGAGCTCCACCTGTTCTGCAATACTGCTGGGACTCTGGAGCCACTGTTTTACATCTGTTGAAGGAAACTTGAATTTGGGATATTTGATTTTTCACTGCATGTAGCTTATTTTTCCATTGCTGGCTAGGGCAGTAATTACTCTTAGAATCTCTAGCCTCTGGAGATATTTACAAATATATATCTGTTAATCTTTCCTTAACTCTATACACAGTAATAGTATTTGAGGAAATAGAAGGTACCTAGGGCCTACTGCTTGATAATATCTTATTCAATTAAAACATTATTATCTCTTTATTCCTGATTTAAAAAACAAACACACACACAGACACATGTCCATTATGGAACTTTTTAAAATACAGATTATTACTTCATTCTTAAAATCATCAGCATGTAGCATATTTATTTTTTCATATAATCATCACTAGAATAGCTAAATTGGTGAAAGCAGATCTAATTTGACATTACTGTAAAAGTTAGAATTATTCAGCTCTCTTGCCTTTAATTTTGATCAATTATATTTTATCTAAGGTAAAATATCTCTTAAAAACACAACAGAAAAGTCAGCTGAAAGATATTTAAAGGCGTATATGTACAGTAATTCTCGCAAGTTCAATTGTGTAATGGTATTTGTGAAAGTTCTACGCTTTGTTTTGTATCTCCAGTGGTGAGAGGGAAGGAGGACTCAAAGGAAAGGGAAATGTGAAACTGATGGGAAGGTTTTAGAGGAAATTTTGGGAAAAGGAAAATTTGATGGCGCTTACTAGTACACAGAACATCTGTACTCTGCTAAACCAAGTAGTTAAAGAACTCTGTAATCTGTGAAGATTACTGACCTCACTAAATTTCTAGTTCCTTCTGTGAAAAATGAGAACAATGGTATTTACCTCAGTAGATTTATTGTGAAGATTAAAAAAGATAATGCATATTAAATGCTTTGTACTGTGACTGAGCACATTAAGGTCACCCAGAAAATATTATTTTGGGGGGTTATTGACGTTCTAGAAGTAGAAAAAGCTCAGGTGACCTTAGCTTCCCTCATTCTCTTTCTTCTCATCTTGTAATTCCTTGCTACTCCAAGTACTGTCTAGATCTGTACAGTTAGTTTCACCTGTAAACCAGGGAGTTGATAGAATTGCAGACTCTCAGGCCTCAGGCTAGACTTTACTTTTTTTTTCTCCTTTTTTTTAAGTTATTTTTGCCATAGGGTGCATGCATCCACCAGAGAGACAATGATGAGAGCCAGAAAGTGAGAAATCACCCTTTTATGGAGGGTGCTGCAATCCCTTCTCCTCCATTCTCCTTTCAGGATTTTGGGTATGCACACACATGTACCTGGCATGATTTTCAAGCTGCCAGTCCAGGACCAGAACTGTGGAATCAGCCATGTAGGAGTCCAGTGCTTTAACTACCATGCCTCCTGCTTGCCTGACTTTTCTTTTTTAGAATCTGCTTTTTAACAGGATTCCCAGCTCTGCTTGTATTAATTTCTTATAATAAGAAATGTTTTATTGGAAAGACACAGTCAATGGAAAAACAAGCTTTTTGCTCTCTTTTCTAAGTTCTCACCGATTTGCAGCTTGTAATGATGAGATACAGATTGTATTCTATTAATGTGTAATTCTACTGCTGTGAAGTCAATTATTGTACAGGTATCAGATTTGTGGTTCGCAACTTCTATATACATATTGACTTTTCGTCTACTTTACTATCAATTACTGAGAATGTATTAAAATCTCTTTGAGTATGGGGCCAGCAGGTGGCATAGTGGTTGAGGCACTAGACTCCTACATGGCCAACCACAGTTGAGTCCCAGGCATCGTGACTTGCTTTGTCACTTTCTCTGTCTCTCTGGTGAGCGCATGTGCCCTGTAGCAAATTTAAAAATAATAATAATAATCTTGGGACCAGTAGTTGGCATAATGGCTGTGTCACTGGACATCCATGTAGCTGACCACAGTTCAAGTCCTGCATGCCAGGGGTGTGTGTGTGTGTGTGTGTGTCCAAAATCCTGAGAGGAGAATGGAGGAGAAGGGATTGTGGTGTGGCTATCCGCCCTGGAGGGTAATGCTGCTTTCTATCTCTCTGTCTCTCTTTGTCTTTCTGGTGAGCGCACACGCCCTATAGCAAAAAACCCCCCCCCCCAAAAAAAAAAAAAAAAATTCTTTTGAAAAATCTCTGAGTATAATTGTGGATTTATCTAGGTATTTCTTCTTGAGTTTTCTGGTTTTGGTTTGTGTATTTTGAAGATTCCATTTTAGGTACACAAAAGTTTGAGATTATCTCCTGCTAAGGAATTGACCCCCTTTATCATAATGAAATGCCGTTGTTTATTCCTGTTTTTTTGCTACTGCTGGCCCTCAAATCTATTTTTTTTAATGTTTATTGACCTACTGTAGCTTATTTTGACAACTATTTGCATGGTATATCTTTTAATGTTTTAACTATTAAACTAATTTTGTCTTTATATTTAAAGTGCATTTCTCATAGCTAGCCATGGGTTGGTCTTATTTTTTAATCTAATTTGACACCTGTACTTTAAAAAAAATTATTTATTTATGGTCATTCACTGTACATCAATACAGTATACAAGAGAAGATTTTCCATTCAGAATACATTGTATATTGGCTCAAGGATATTACCATACATGTTATCAACAAATAATTTTCTGTTTCTTGTTTCTTATATGTTTTGCTCCACCCCCGCTTTGATTCCCTACCTCTTACCCTCTGCCAATTTTCTCCCTTCTCCTATACTGTCTCTGATATCTACAGTTGTTTTCCATGTCTTTTTTTCCACATTTTATTGATTCACTAAAGATCTTAATTAATTTAAAAACTTTCATTAGCAAGCACAGTTAATATATACATATCTATGAACACATGTCTGACTTTAGGTGTAAACTTCAAATGAGTAAAGTGAACATACTATAAAGTAGCACCTAGCTGGGGCTATATAGCTTACTGCAGTCATGAAATAGGTATTTTTTAATGCATTTTTTAATTTCAAGAAAAGCAATTTTAGTTTTAATAGACCAAAATAAAAAAAAATCAAGAGAGATTTGCTTAAAACTTAAAGCCAAGAAAAAGGTCAGGATTCAATTCAAATAGATAGATGAACCTATTAACAAACAGTTGAAGAGAAGACAAAATCTTTAGATATGGAGATCGAAGCGTTGACAAAAATCAGTAATGTTTTAGTCTAAAGTAAAAAAATTCTATTTCACTAGTTCATACTCATGTAATGAATCTCTCTTCTATTGGATTTGCAGTATTATTGTGGTCTGATCTTTCCATTTAAGCTCTGGAAGTTAACATTCAACTTGGACTTGTCCCTACCATTAGGCTGGCCATTTTTTTTTTCTTTTTCTATTTTTTATTTTGGAGAGATTTTCACTATAGGGCGCGTGTGCTCGCCAGACAGACAGAGAGAGACATTACCTTTTTTTTTTTTTTTTTTTTTTTTTTTTGGAGAGATTTTCACTATAGGGCGCATGCGCTCGCCAGACAGACAGAGAGAAACATAAGAGACAGAAAACAAGAAATCACCCCCCAGGTGGGATGGCCACGCCACAATCCCTTCTCCTTCATTCTCCTCTCAGGATCTTGGGCATGCACGCACACGCGCCTGGCGTGAGTTTTAAGCCACCGGGTCCAGGACACGAACCGCGGTCGACTACGTGGGAGTCCAGCGACATAGCCATTACACTAACTGCTGGTTCCCTAGGCTGGCCATTTTCTTGGTTGTTTCTTGTACTCTTCTTTCTTTGGGTCCAACTTTAGTTTTCGTGGTATAGCGCTGCCTTCAGCACTTCTTGGAGAGCTGGTCTAATGTTGGTAAATTCTTTCAGGTTTTTTTAAATTTGAGAATGTTTCTGTCTTTTTTTCACATATGAAAGATAATCTTGCTGGGTATAGTATTCTTGGTTCAAATTGTTTTTCACTTAACACTTCAAATATATTTTCCCATTCTTTCCTTGCTTGCATTGTTTGCCATGACCCGTCTGACGTTAGCCTGATGGGATATCCATTGAAAGTAATTTGACATTTCTCTCTTGCCAAATTTAGAATCTTGTCTTTGTGATTTTGTTCTGTCTGACTATGATGTGCCTTACACCTGTCCTTTTTAATGAAATTTTTCCTTGACGCATAAAATTATACATATTTATATCACATTTATATCACAGCATGATAATTTCATTATGTGTATATAATATGTATAACTTGCACATTTATAACCTCAAACTTTTATCATTTCTTTGTGTTGGGAACATTCAAAAGTCTCATATCTATTTTGAGATAAAATAGAGTGCTCTTAACTACATTGACCCTACTGTGCTATAGAACACTAGAACTTACTGCTCCCACCTAATTGTAATTTCACATCTGTTAACAATCTCTCCCTACCCTCCATCCCCAACCATTCTCAGCCTTAGGTAACTGCTGTTCTGCTCTCTGCATCTATGAAATAAAGGTTTTTAAGCTTCCATATACAAATGAGAACATGCAGTATTTGTCTTTCTGTACCCAGTTTATTTCACTTCACATAATGTCTTCTAGGATTATCCATGTTGTTGTAAATCACCGGATTTCATTCTTTTTTTATGGCCAAATAATATTCTATTATTAAATAAGAATATTTGAATTAAATGTGAATTTTTAAATTATATATACCACTTCTAATTCATTCGTCTGTTGATACACACTTGGGTCAATTAGATATCTTGGCTATTGTGATTAAGTACTGCAATAAACATCTGAGCGCAGATATCTCTTTGACATGCTGATTTCCTTTTGTTTGGTTATGTGCCCAGTAGTGGGATTGCTAGATCATATAGTCGTTCTATTTTAGTTTTTTTAAGGAACCTTCATGCTGTTTTCCAATAATGGCTATATTGATTTATAGTTCCACCAACAGAGTATAAGAGTTCTTTTCTGCATCCTTGCCAGTGTTTGTCATTTTTTCTTTTAAATACATTCAAACTGAAATGAAATGATATCTTGTTGTTTGATTTGCATTTACCTGATGTTGAGCAGTTTTTCTCGTATGTGTTGAACATTTGTATATCTTCTTTCGAAAAATATCAGATCACTTGGATATTTTTAAATTAGATTTTTTTCCTTTGCTGTTGAGTTGAATTTCTTATATATACCAAATGTTAATCTCTCGTCAAATGAGTGATTTGCAAATAATTTCTCCCATTCTGCATGTTGTCTCTAAACTCTTGTTGATTGTTTCCTTTACTGTATAGAGCATGTTCGTTTGCAATTCGTTCCATTTGAACTTTGTTCCCGTTTTCCTTTTTTCTGCCTCTTTTAGATTAACTGAATATTTGATCATTTGTATTTTTATCTCTGATAGGTTTACTAGCTATCACTCTGTTCTATGTGGTATCTAGTAGTTGCTGTAAGGTATATTTATAGATCTTTAATGAATCACAGTTGACTTACCAGTGATGGTTTGTACTACTTAGCTACCTTGTGATAGTCTTTTCCCCTTTCTGACCATGGTGCTCTTGTCAAGATACATTTAATTTCATACCCACACCTTACATTTTTTTTTAAATAATCAATTATCTTTTAAGAAGATTTAGACATTAAGAAAAATATATATTACTTATGTAGTTACCACTTTCAGTGCTCTGCATAACTTTGTGTAGTACATATTTTTCTTATTATTTCCTTGTGCCTGACAGACTTTTATTAATAGTTATAGTTATAAATTCTTTGCATTTGAATTTTGAAAATTCTATTTTGCAAATATTTTGGTTTTAGTTTATTATTTTTTCCCTTTCATATTATACTCCAGCACTGCTGTCTGGCTTCTTTTCTTCAATGCTAAATAATGTGGCACCACTGCCCTTACATTGTCATTTCTACTAATGGTTGCCCTTTGTCTTACTAACCACTTTTTTATTTCCAGGCCCACCCCATTAGCTAATTCTCATATCTGGAAACTGTTGGGTAATATTTCATCACTGCTAATAAGTATTCAGATTATCATGATGGCAGATGGAGGTTGTTGACCATAATGTTGAATTGGCAGCTAAACATGAGTTCAAATTGATGTCTTCAATGACAGTTATTATCAGAAACATCATTTTAGCCTTCCTTCCTTTTTGTCTGTAACTTCCCACTCAGCAGTGTGAATCTTGCTTCCTAACATCTGTCACTCTTTTTTTTTTTTCAAATTTACTTTTTAAAGTTTATTTTGTCCATGACAAGATGTGTGTAGATCTTTGTGCACATACGTGCACATCCTTGACAGGGTCTTGCCACACTGCTATCCTTTTCTCCCAGCAGTTCAGTTTGTGCACTACACGCACTTCAAGTTGACCTGGCCAGGATCCAGACCTGTAGTCAACCATATTTCTAGCACTGTGGTTGAATATGCTACCACCAAAGCCAAGACCATCCATTTATTTAATTGCTCAATTCCAGTATGCATGAATAGTGGTTTTAGGACCATTAACTTATATATCCACAGGAAACAATTTTATTAAATGAAAGTACAGTGCTAATGTGTAGTTCGTATTGGCTTTAGTTTTTCTCTTTTTTGTTGTGTATATGCATGCATGTGTGTGTGTGCTAGAGAGCTGTGTGTTCACCAGGCAGACAGAGCTAGAGGAAGAGGAGAAAGTACCCCACACACTCCCTGAGGAATAGTCATACTGCAATGCAATCCCTTCATCATCTCTTCCTCCTTTTTGAGATTTTGTGCTCGTACGCATCTGCAGACAGCTTGTTTTTCCAGCTGCAGGGACCAGGACTCAAACTGCACTATTGACCATATGATATCCAGCTGCCTTGACCACCAGGCTATGTGCCGGCCCCTGACTTTAGTCCTCCCCCTGATCCACCACCCATGGCATGTGCACTTGCCAAAGAGAGAGAAAGAGAGGAAAAGTGAGAAATCATCCCCTGGGAGGCTGACCATGCCACAATCCTTTCTCCTCCATTCTCTTCTTGGAATTTTGGGCACACACACATACACACACAGTGTACATGTGTGTACCCAAGATCCTGACAAGCTGAACTGCTGGGAGAAAAGGACAGCAGTGTGGCAAGAACCTATCAAGGATGTGCACACATATAACTTAAACCATAGTCAGCCATGGGCAGTCTAGCACCTTAACCACCACATCACCTGCTGGCCCTTGGCTTCCATTTTAAAGTCTCCACTCATTTTAAAAATTACTTAGGTGAGCAATTTTCTTTCCTACTCTTTCAATGAGATTATCTCATAACCTTTGTAGTACAGTTGACTCTCTGTAACTGCAAGTTCCTCATCTATGGATTCAACTAATAGCAGATTGAAAATATTAATAGTTGCTGACATGTACTTTGTAGTTAGGCCTACAGTGTTTGGTTTTATACTGAACATGTACAGACTTCTTGCTCCTACTCCCTAATTAGTACAGTATAACAACTATTTACATTGCATTTGGTATTATGAATAGTGCAGAGATTATTTAAAGTATATTGGAATGTGTGTGTGGATTATATGCAACTACCTCATCATTTTATATAAGGAACTTGAGCATCCATTGATTTTGGTATCTGAAGGGAGTCCTAGAACTAATCCCCCTACAATTCTAAGTAGGCTGTGTAGCTAGTGCTTTGTTACAGTGTGTGTTTTTCATGTTATGATTCCCCTAATGGCCTAATGATTTTTTAAATTTTTTCATAAATTAAGATTCACTTGGGTCAGCCAGTGGCACAGTGATGAAGAGGACTGGATCCCATGTGATTGACTACATGGTTCAAGTTCTGGACCCAGTGTCTTGAAAAGCATGCTGAGCATGTGATGCCCAAAATCCTGAGAGGAGACTGGATAAGATTGTGGCATGGACATACCTCCTGGGGGGTGCTTTGTTACTTTCCTTCTCTCTCTCGCTTTCTCAATCTCGTTTCCCTCCAATGAGCACATGTACCTTATAGCAAATTAGAAAAAATAAATAAATAAAAAGATCTATTCTTTATGTTATAAAGTTATGTGGGTTTTAACAAGTACAGACTGTCATGTATTCACCATTATAGTGTCATAAAGAATAATTCTATTATCCTGCAATATCTTCTTTACTATTTAACTCTGTCTTCTCCCTAAGCCCCAGCATCCTCCATTCTATTTACTATCTGGCTAGTCTATACATGAAATGTTGTGTATAAGTGTTCAACCTTGGGAAACCAGCAGTTAGCGTAATGGCTATGTCGCTGGACTCCCACGTAGTCATGGTTCGCGTCCCGGACCCGGTGGCTTAAAACTCACGCTGGGCACATGTGTGTGCGTGCCCAAGATCCCAAGAGGAGAATGGAGGAGAAGGGATTGTGGCGTGACCATCCCCCCAGGGGGTGATTTCTCGCTTTCTGTCTCTATGTCTCTCTCTGTCTGGCGAGCGCACGCGCCCTATAGCGAAAAACATCTAAAAAAAAAAAGTGTTCAACCTTTTCAGACTTCTTTCACTTAGTAATATGCGTTTAACATTTATCCATGTTTTTGCATGACCTAATACTTCATTTTTTTAACTAAATAATATTTCATTGTATTGATAGAGCACAATTTGTTAATCCGTTCATTTATTATATATATTCATATATTATTGGTTGCTTTTGGTTTTTGGTGATTTTGAAAAGCTACTATAGACATTTGTGTGCAAGTTTTGTGTGGACGTTGTTTTTGGATTGGGTAAATACCTAGAGTATGATAACTGGATTGTATGGTAAAACTGTGTTTAGCTTTGTAAGAACCTGCCAATTTTCCCTAAGGGATTGTACTGGGAATGAATGAGAGGTTTTCTTTCTCTGTGTTCTTACCAACAATTATCTTGGAATGTTTTAAAAATTAAAACATTCTGAAGTGCATCTAATGATGTCTCTCTGGCTTTAATTTGCATTTTCCTAATGACATGTGATTTTGATCATCCTTTCATATGTAATTTTCCACTGTGTGCCTTCTTTGGTGAGATATATGTTCATATCTTTGGCCCATTTTAAAATTGGGTTGTTAATTTTCTTGTTTAGTTTTAAGAGTCTCAAATATATTTTGGACACAAGTTCTTTATCAGATACATAGTTTGCAAATACTTTCTCCCTGTTGTGACTTGTTTTCTCATTCTCTTTCTTTTTAAAAAAAAAAATTGTTTCACTTGGGACTAGCAATTGGCATAATGGCTATGTCGCTGGATTTCCATGTAGTCGACCATGGTTCATGTCCCAGACCCGGTGGCTTAAACTCATGCCAGGTGTGTGTGCATGCGTGCGTGCCGAAGATCCCAAGAGGAGAATGGAGGAGAAGGGATTGTGGCAAACCATCCCCCCTTGGGGGTTGGTTTCTTGCTTTCTGTGTCTCTGCCTCTCTCTGTCTTTCTGGCAAGTGCACATGCCCTATAGCAAAAAAAAAAAAAAACTTTAAAAAATTAACTTTATTTGTTATTATTTTTGTCTTTTTTTTTTTTGGAGAGGTTTTTTTTGCTATAAGACGTGTACACTCAGCAGCCAGACAGAGAGACAGAAAGCGAGAAATCACCCCACCCCCAGGTGGGATGGCCACACCACAATCCCTTCTCCTCCATTCTCCTCTTGGGATCTTGGGCATGCATGCACACATGCCCAGTGTGAGTTTTAAGCTACCGGGTCTGGGACTCAACCCATGGTCCACTACATGGGAGTCCAGCGACATAGCCATTACATCAACTGCTGGTCCCATTATTTTTGTCTTAATTTGACCAGAGAGAGACAAAGAGAAAGAGAAAGGGAAAATGAGAAAACAATCAGGTCTGAGATTTGAACCAGGGTCAGCCATATGTCACAATCACCATGCTGATCTTTTGCTTTCTCATTCTCTTAACAATGTTTTTCACATGGCAAAAGTTTTTAATTTTGATAAAATACAGCTTAACAGTACTTTGCTTTCATGATTGAGCTTTTGGTATCATATCTAAAAACTCTTCGCCAGGGTTCAGACAGCAGTGCAGCAGTGAAACACATGCTCTGTGACCCTGACTCACAGGAGAAAATTATGAGTAGGTATGGAGATCTCCCCGAGTACATTGGGCGTATGTGTGTCGTTGATCTGGAGCTAGCGTAGGGTACAAGATACTTTCAGGTTGTTTCTCACTCTCTGCCTCTTTCTTGCTCATGGAAAAAAATATATGAATTTTTTAAAATTTTACAAACACCTAGCTTTTGTGGTATATCTGGTAGTATGCTGGACTGTGGAGCTAGAAGCCACATGCCAACTTAGTTAGATCAAGTTCAGGCCTAGTATGCCTGAAAGCATACCAGGCATGTACACATGTGTCCAGAATCTTGGTGA
Organism: Tupaia belangeri chinensis; assembly: GCF_000334495.1. NCBI lineage: Eukaryota > Metazoa > Chordata > Mammalia > Scandentia > Tupaiidae > Tupaia > Tupaia belangeri. Next base: position 1,520,138 of record NW_006199830.1, on the reverse strand, counting down.
ACTGGAGTAGAGAAGAGGATCACAGCATGACTAAGCCAACTCGCAAGCCACCCCCCTTCTTTCCTTCCTTCCTTTCTCTCGTGGGAATGCACTATATCATAAAACAAAACAAAACCCATCACTGATGTGCATTTTGAATAAATTTTTATAAGGTATAAAGTCTGTCTAGACTCTGTTTTATCTTCATATGGATGTTCACTTATTTTAGTACCATTGTTAAGACTATTTTTCTTAAGTTATTGTTTCTTCTGGGAAGAGCAGACACCCACAACAGGCTCTTCATGCCATAATTGACCCCAAGCCTCAGTGGCCTAGATCATGTACCTATGCACAAACATGTGGCATGTTCAGGAAGGTCCTGGGACAAAACCAGGACCTTTCCCTTGTGGATCCAGTTGTGTTATCATCCATCGTACTACTGCTTGACCTCAGGAAGGCTTTTTACCATTGAATTACCTTTGCCTCTTTGTCAAAAGTAATTTAATTGTATTTATGTGGGTCTATTAGTAGGTTTTCTGTTTTGTTAATTTATGTGTTAATTTTTTGACTAATCCACGTTGTCTTGATTACTGAAGCTTTACAGTCATATTAAAGTCCTATAATATGGGACCAGCAGTTAGCGTAATGGCTGTCACTGAACTCCCATGTAGTCGACCACAGTTTGAGTCCCGGACCCAGTGGCTTAAACTCACGGCGGGCGCATGTGCGTGGATGCCCAAGATCCTGAGAGGAGAGTGGAGGAGAAGGGATTGCGGCGTGGCCATCCCCTCTGTCTGACGAGTGCACACTCCCTATAGCAAAAACCTCTCCAAAAAACGTCCTATGAGTCCTCCAGCTTTGTTCTTCCTTTTCAAAATTGTTTTGACTATTCTAGTTCCTTTGCTTTTACATATCAATTTAGAATCACTTGTTGATACTTACAGAAATCTTGATGGGATTTTGATAGGGATTGTGTCAAATGTATGTATTAATTTGGGAGAATTGCATCTTAACATTGGCTCTTTCAATTCATATTTAAAATTTTTTAAAGAATTATTTTTATTTAACTTTATTTATTTTAATTTGACCAGAGAGGGACAGAGAGAGTGAGGAAAAATGTCAGAAAGGAAGCTGCCAGGTCCAGGACTCAAACCGTAGTTGGCCACGTGAGAGTCCAGTGTCTTAACCACCATGCCACCTGCCAGCCCCAATATTTAGTTTTCTTTTTTGAGAGGTTTTCTTCTATAGGACACATGTGCTCAGCAGAAAGACAGAGAGAGACAGGGCAACAGAAAGTGAGAAATCACTCCCCGGGGGAATAGCCACACTGTAATCCCTTCTCCTCCAGTCTCCTCTCAGGATCTTGGACATGCACGCACACACACACGCCTAGTTAAACTATCGCCGACTACAGGGGAGCCCAGCAACTTAGCCATTAGACCACCTGCTAGTCCCCAATATTTAGATTTATTTATTTTTATTTTTTTATTTTTTTTTATTTTTTATCATCATATCTTCTTCATATTACATTGGATTACATATAACTTTACTGTGTGTTACATTGTTTCTTCAAAAGGGAATGCCATGCACGTCAGTCAGTACAGAGACATTAATCTCCCCACTTCAACATTCCATATCTTTTCTGTTTTCCCCAATCATTATCTTTATTATTCTAATTATTTTTATAAAACAGTCAATTGCTATTTCTCGTTTTGCTTGTAAAAATACTTTGCCCATCATGAAATACTTCTCAGACCAATCCAGTTGAGAATACTATACATGTCATCATCAACAGTTAATAAACCCTATCTGTTTCTCACTGACGTCCTGTCTCTCTATTGCTCACTTGCTATCTTTCTCTATCCTCTTCTCTTCACTTACCCCATTCCACACTGTCCTATTCTCATTAAGTACCTTCACTTCAAGAATGGTAGAGTAGTTCCTGTTCTTCCCTGAGGCAATGCAGGGCTGGTAACCATCATCTTCTCAAGTTGCAAGTTCTCAGACCTTGTTTTCCGCTTCAGCTTGCTGGTCCAAAGGCCACACGCCGGCCCTGGAGAGGCAGCTGAAC
>NW_006199830.1:1516718-1517543 GCF_000334495.1 Tupaia belangeri chinensis | reverse complement strand
CGCGCGGCTAGATTTATTTTTTTTACTTCTATAAATGTTTTATAGTTTTCTGCTTATACTTTTTACATATACTTTATTAGACTTTTACTTAAGTGATTAAAATTTGGAGATACTATTACATTAAAAATTGATTCCTGTTTTTCATTGCTGGTATAAAGAAATATAGTTGACGTCTATATGTCAATCTTATGTCCTGTGACTGCTAAGTTCACTTATTAGTTCTATGAGCTTTCTGTAGATATTTTGGAATCTTATACATAGGCATTCATGTTATCTACAGATAACAATTTTATTTCTTTATTTCCAATCAGTATTCTTTTTATTTCTTTTTCATGCCTTATTGCACTAACTGGAACATCCAGCACATCACTGAGTAAGAATGGTACTAGAGGATATCCTCATCTTGTTCTAGATCATGGTGGAAAAATAATTAGTCTCTGACCATTAAGTATTATTCTAACTGTGTCCTTTATGTAGATACCCTTTATTAGGCTTAGGAAGTTCCCTTCTATTTCTAGTTTGCCAATAGTTTTTATCACAGATGGATACTGAATTTTCATAAAAGCTTTTTCTCTATCAATCAATATAGCTCAACTTATTTAGTCTATTAATATGGTGAGTTATTGATTTTTTTTTTTTTGGAGAGATTTTCACTGTAGGGCGCGTGCGCTCGCCAGACAGACAGAGAGAGACATAGAGACAGAAAGCGAGAAATCACCCCCCAGGGGGGATGGTCACGCCGCAATCCCTTCTCCTCCATTCTCCTCTCGGGATCTTGGGCACGCACGCACACGCGCCCGGCGTGAGTTTTAAGCCACCGGGTCC
>NW_006199830.1:1470405-1515853 GCF_000334495.1 Tupaia belangeri chinensis | reverse complement strand
ACGCACGCACACGCGCCCGGCGTGAGTTTTAAGCCACCGGGTCCGGGACACGAACCGCGGTCGACTACGTGGGAGTCCAGCGACATAGCCATTACGCTAACTGCTGGTTCCCTATTTACTAAAATTTTCACTTGTTTTACCTTTGGATATTCTTTGAGGCTTTTGATGAAGGTAGGTGCTACAGTTTATGTCCCTCCAAAGTTTGTATGTTGAGATGGTTGTGATAAGATTAAGAGAGTGAAAATCTGACTATGGTGTTGAAAGGTTGAGTCTCTGAGAAGAGATTAAGATTAATGTTACATAAAAGGCTCCATGATTGACCCTGGTGAGTTTACAGGGAGAAGGGAGTAAGACAGAAACATGAATACAGACACATACATTCTTGCTTTGCTCTGTCTTCGCATGTGATCTTACAACACTAAGGCCATCATGTGGCCTCAGGACCTTGGACCTTCAAATTGTGAGCTAAATAAACCTCTCTTCTAAATCACCCATTCCAGGTATTTTTGGTTATTAGCAGCAGAGGGACTAGAACAGTAGGCTTTTCCCAAGTAGATCTGAATTTTTTTCTTTGTTTCTTGTGGTCAGTGTCAAACAGTGATCTCTGCAATATAGATTATCATCTTGCACCACATATCTAGTATAAATTCTAGCTGAAAATATATAAATTCAGCCCCATAGTAACAAATTCTTGGGAGTGATTTGTGTAGACACTTGAGTTTTTTAGTTCTCATTATATCTTTTGGATATAATACAGCTGCAGTGAAGAAATGCAAGAGACAAAGGCCATTCAGCTGAGCCTGTCTCTTTTGTGTGTGTGCCAAAGCATATAAACATGTGTGCCATAAGGGAAGGCCTTTTGTTGATTCAGCAAAAAATTTGGGATTGATAGAATAGGATTAAGTATTAGCTTTAAGCTTTGATTATTTTCATAAAAATTCCAAGGAATCTTAAAAGATAAGAAGCAGAAAACCTCCTAGAATTAAGTGAGTTTAATAATATTACAGGATCTAAGATTATCATACAAGTATCTGTTACAATGAATACTCAAAAACAAAACTTTAAAAATTAGCACCATTTGAGGATCAGCAGGTGGCCTGCTGGTTAAGTTGCTGGATTCCCACATAGCCGACTGCTGTTCGAGTCCCAGACCTGGTGACTTGAGACTCTAGCTAGTGCACATATGTGTTTGCCCAAAATCCTGAGGAAAATGGAAGAGAAGGGATTGTGGCATGGCTATCCACCCAGAGGGTTTTTTTTCTCACTTTCCCTTTCTCTCTCTCTTTTTCTGTTTGTCTGTCTTCAGTAAGCACACGGGCTCTATGGCAAAAACCTTAACAAAAAACAAAAAAAGTGTACCATTTGGCCTGGCTGTAGAGGTATAAGCGGTAGGGCACTCCAGCTACAAATACATGTATATATGTGTATACACATATAATATGTACATATAATATATAAGCCACTTTAGAAATGATCAGTTTATGTAGTCAAACTTGAACTTACTTTCTGACTCCGCAACTTCACCCCTAGGCGTTTCCCCTTGTGAAACGAATACTTATGATCACACAAAGTATTAAACATAGATGCATAAAGTAGCACAATTACCAAAAACTAAAAACAACCCAGATGTCTTCCAATTAGTGAATAAATATACAAAATATACTGTGATGTTTGTGTATTTTGTATTTAACTGTGGTAGACCCATAATATAGAATACTCTTCAACAGTATAAAGGACCAAACCATTGGTACGGGCAACAACATAGAAAAATCTCAAATGAAAGACTGATCCATGATATTTGCATATCAAGTTCAAAGTCATATCGTTTTGTTTTAATAAAGGGAAAGTTACAAACGAGATCCTTTTTCATTATGGATGCATTGTTAGATCTTCAGATAAGCACTGGTTTGCTGAAAAGGCTTAATAGTATTGCTTTCATGGTAGCAAAGGACAAGGACTTTAGGGAGTTTTAGAGATGCATAAATATTTAAAATATGTACTAAGCAAATATAATTTGTAACATATTAGGCAACTTCAGGCATCACATTTTTATTACTACTGATCGTTTTCTATGGCCTCTAGAAGAGGTCTTCAAAAAGTTCATGAAAAAATGTGTCTTTTGGAAAAAAACAATGCATGGATTTCAAAATGTTTTTGTTCCAAAATAAACTTAATTCATACTTTAATTCCATTTTTTTCATTAACTTGTTGAAATCCTCTTGTACTGAAATACCTTTTTAGTAATATCTTGAGTATAGCATTCAAAACTTATTCATCTTTAGCATTTTTTAATGAATTTGATTGTTATATATATTTAAAGAATTATGGATATTAAATTTTGCTTAGTCCTATCATATATTTTCTCAGGCTACATATCCAGCCTTGCTTCAACTGGGAAACTTAATGTATTCTTTCATTTTGCAGATACCGTGAAATATATAGGATCAGACATACTTGCTTATGATATAACCTAGGACCTATATAAGATATCTTGGGCCAGCCTGTGGTATGGCTGTTAAGGAGGCTGACTCCCACATGGCCAACCTGTGAAGTTTGAGTTCCAGACCTGTAGCTTGAAAAACATGCCAAGCACAAATGCATGCATGCCCCAGATACTGAGAGGACAATGGAGAAGGAATTGGGGGGTGATCATGCTACCTAGGAAGTGCTTTCTCACTCTCACTTTTTTTTTCTCTCTCGGGTAAGCACATGCATCCTATGGTAAACTAAAAAAAAAAAAAAGACGAAGAAGAAAAAAGAAACCTTTACTTTCCTTTTGATATTAGATGTACTCTCCCATGTTTTCTTTCAGAAGTTTTAAAGTTTTGACTTTTATGTTTAGGATTTTGACCTACCTTGATTGGAAATCATATATGCTGTGAGGTGGGGGTTGAAGAAAAAAAGATTTTTTAACCCATAAGGCTCTTTAGCTGTTTCAATACCATTTGTTAAAATACTTTTTTTCCCCCATTGTTGTTGTGTCATCTCTGTTGAAAATAAATGTCTGTTTCTGGCTGTATTATCTATTTCTTTATTCTAAATGCTACAACACTGGCTTGATTACTGTAGTTTTACAGAAATCTGTAGTCAGGTAATATAAATCCTCTATAGTTCTTTGTCTAGTACTTTTTAGCTTCCCAATTCATCTCTAATGGGTAGAAGCAGAGGCTCATGAGAAGAAATGTTTTGTGGTCATGATTAGAAGAGGGTTTTTGTTTTACTTCGGTTTAGTTTTGTTTTTAAAATCTTTTCCTTCTGTTCATAATAGAGCTCATGCATGTGTGAGTATGAAAGTAAAGGAGAGCAAGAGAGAGATAGAAACCCTCTCCAGTGCCTGGTCAAACCAAATCCTCTTCCAATCCCTTCTACATTCCCCTCTTGGGATTTTGGGCACACACACACACACACACGTACACCACGTAAGTTTAAGCCGCCAGGTCCAGGACTTGAACTATGATCAACTACATGGGAGTCCAGCGATATAACCAGTATGCCATCTGCTAGTCCCTACTTTCTAGTTTTAAATACTCATGAGTCAGAGAAGAAGTCCTAACTGAAATTAGAAAGTATTATAAACTAAATGAAAATGAAAACAATCACAACATACTGGAATTACTTGTATATATCGAAAGCAGTAGAAATGTGAGCATTTAAAACATATATTAGAGGGGACCAGCAGTTGGAGTAATGGCTATGTCACTGAACTCCCACATAGCTAACTGCAGTTCGAGTCCCAGACCCGGTGGCTTAAACTCATGCTGGGCATGTGTGCATGCGTGCCCAAGATCTTTCTCACTTTCTGTCTCTCTGTCTCTTTCTGGAGAGCACACGTACCCTATAGCAAAAACCTCTCAAAACAAACAAACAAACTAAAACATATATTAGAGAAGAAGAAAGGTCAAGACCAGCAGTTAGTGTAATGGCTATGTCACTGAACTCCCATGTAGTTGACCGTGGTTCGAGTCCTGGACCCGGTGGCTTAAACTCATGCCACGCACGTGTGTGGGGGTGTCCAAGATCCTGAGAAAAGAATGGAGGGGAATGGAGGTGAAGGAATTGCAGCGTGGCCTGGGGGTGACTTCTCACTTTCTGTCTCTCTCTCTGTTTCTCTCTTTTCGGCGAGCGCACGTGCCCTATGGCAAAAACCTCTCCAAAAAAAAAAGATCATAATTCAGTAATTTCAGCTTTCACAGTAAGAACCCACAAAGAGGAGTCAGCAGGTGAAACTGCACTGATACAGTATTCCACGAGGCTGGGCCCACATGGGAAGGTCCCAAGTACACATTCAAAGTCCTCCCTGTAAATGGGGGAGCCATGTGCTTATACCTGTATCCATGCTGGCTAAAGCTGGGATGGATTGTGTCATAAAGACCCTGGTGAGGGTGCCTGTTTGTCTGTGTCTCATTCACAGAAGTAAATAAACAAAAAGAGAAGAAAGAAATTAGAAGAAAAAAAAGAAATTAGAAAAGTAAAGATAAGTGAAACCAAAAGTTTGCGGGACTATAATAAAGATCAAGGAGGAAATCAATGAAACAGAAAATAGAGAAAATCAGTGAAGCTAACCTGGTTCTTTGAGAAGATAATAAAATGGCTAAAACTGTAGTCACATAGATCAGGCAGAAAGAAAATATAAATTACAAAATCTGTAATGGCAGAGATTTCATCTCTACAGGTTCTGAAGATATTAAAAGAATAAAAACATTTATAAGATAGTAATGATATTATGAGCAACTGTATACACATAAATTTTATAGTTTGCATTAAAGGGTTAAATCTCATGAGAAACACAGACTACCAAAGCTCACTCTAGGATAAATAAACAACTTGAATAGTTCTATATTTATTAAAGAAATTATATTTAAAAACCAGGAAGTGGGAGCTATCAGATGGTATGGTAGGTAAGGTGCCGGACTTGCACATGGTCGACCACGGTTCAAGTCCTGAACCTGGCGGTTTGCTTTCTGATTTTCTCTCTTTATCTCTCTCTCCCTCTGTCTCTCTCTGGTCAAATTAAAAATAATAGCAATAAATAAAAGAATAAATAATAAATAATTTTTAAAAACAAACAAATGAGTAGTATGGAAGGAACATTTAGGAAAAGAGACATATCCCAAGATACAGACAAAAAGAAAGCATAAAGCTGTAGTTTAATATGGTAGCCACTAGCTACCTGTGACAATTTATATGTAAATTAATTAGAATTTAATTGAAAAAATTTTGTTCCCTAGTTACACTTAGTACATTTTAAGTTACCAGCTATCCACATGTGTTGGTATTATACAGAACAGATATTTACATTATCAGAGAAAGTTCCATTAAAGCTGTCATAATGTGTATAGGAAGCTTGGGTTCAATTTGATGACAGTGTAGGTTGTGATGATGAGACTGATGTTGTAAAGGCAAGTAGGAAAAAAATGATGCTGGAAGAGTCTAAGCTTACTTCAAATCATTGAGTGTCTTCAATGGCAAAGGTGTTTGGATTTATCCTATAGGACACCAGCTGGGTGGAGTAGGGGGTGTTTGGTTTTGATTATTAAAGGTAGGTGTTGATGAGTTGATCCAGTTTGTGTTTTTAAAAAGTCTTTCTAGCAGTAAGATAAAAGATGAATTATAAGGGTGAAATCATTATTCAGGAGCTCACTCGCTGTAGATCAGTAGTCCAGATAAGAGAGATGTTAAGGACTGAGCTAAATCAAGCAATGAGTATAGAGAGGAGGAGACAGAATTAACTGATATTTAGAGCTAGCATAAGTAAGATTTGTTGTGAGAGCTAACAGGATCTGAAGGACACTGATTTCTGGTCAAGGCATAATAGAGTTGGGATAGGAGATACATAGGGAAAAAATATGTTTTAAAAAGAGAAAAATGTAACTCTAATTTTGGCCACATTAACTTTGATGATAGGCTTAATTTAATTTAAGTAAGAGTCTGAAGTTCACTAAATTCAGGACCAAGAATGTGTTTCAGGAAGTTCCTACAATAGAGTTGACTTTTGAGACTTTGAGTTTGGGTGAGATTGCCCAAAGAGAACATAGAACCTAAAAAGAGAAAAAAATCCAATGACAGACCCCAACATTCTTTAGGTGTAGAAATATAGGACCTTAGAATAAGAATGAAAAACAGTAATTCGAGAAAAAGGAAAGAGTATTAATAGAGTAGTGCCAACGTGAGCCCAAGGAAGATACCATCTCAAGGAGGGTGGCTGGTCCAAGGCAGTCATAAAACATATGTTGGATTTGTTAAACAGAAAGTCATTTGGGACTTTTACAAAAGCAGTGTACTACAATAAATCACCAAGGAAATTCAGACCCTCAGGGTTGAGTTTGTAAAAGGTCATGGGGAGTACCAGATGACATTCAGTCATGTAAGTTATCCTTGTTTTCCTTGTTAGATAATGTACCACAGTGTTTTTATGATAAAGATTAAGTATAGGAATAAGAAAAGTCTTTTATAAACTCTATAAAGTGGGGAATTTACAGAATTATGATGACTTTTAGTTGAAGTCTATATTTAAGGTAAGGAAATGGGTGGGAAGATTTTAGGTAGAAGATAGTAAAACATTGTACAAAATCATTGTAAAATACTAGGGATTCTAGAGGACCCTTAAGTGATGTAGGAAGTTTTTGTTGTCATAACAACGTTGCTTTCTATTCTAGAAGTATAGATAGGCTGGATGTGTATGTGTATGTGTGTATAGGAGTGTTGGTAGTGGTACATCATTGGTAGTGGTTCATCATTGCTGAGTACGGTGCCCTAATGAGATGGAGATAAAAGTCTTGACCATTTAGGGGAAAAAAACTCCAACAGAATGTTATGGTGATTAAGAGTATGGAGCCTGGTACGTACTGCTAGGATCTGAATTGTGGGTTCAGAGTTTTTTGCTGTATGATCCTGAGTGATTTTCTTCACTTCATTGTATCTCAGTTTTTTCATCTATAAAATAAGTCGTTAATCGTGTTTTTTTGTGACCTTTAGTACAGTGTCTGAAATGTAATAAGTAAACAGTAAGTGTAACGCCTGTTATTTTATTGTGCATGATTATGAAGAGTTTCACAAAAGTGGAGTGTTATTGCTGTTGGCATATGCTTTTGGTTTTGTACTTTAAAATTTTTCTTCAGGTTTAACTATAACACGTCTAGCAGTGTATGCGTTTAACCTTCTTGGAGTACTTTGAACTTCTCTGGCCTGTGATTTGTTTAATTTTACAAAGTTCTTGACCATTATCTTTTCAGATATTTATTTTGCCTACTTCTCTCTCTTATCTCCTTGTGGTATGCCAGATATACATGTTTTATTTGGTCTTGCAAATGGAATGTTCAGTTCTTTTTATTTTCTTTGTGTTTCCTTTTGGATAATTACTATTGCCTTATTTTCAAGTTCTTTGCTTTTTTTCTATACTGTCTCTAGTTGACTGATAAGGCCATTGAAAGAATTCTCTATTTCTTATATCTTTTTTCCTCCTTTTTTAAAAATAGTTTGTTTTTTGTTTGTTCGTTTTTGTCTTAGGGCATCTGTGCTAGCTAAAGAGAAAGGGAGACAGTGAAAGGGAAAGTGGGAAACCACTTCCCAGAGGGAATGGCCATTCCACAATCCCTTCTTAGTTCTCCTCTCAGGATCTTGAGCACAGATGCACATGTACCCAGTGTGATTTTCAAGCCTCTGGGTCTGGGATTCAAACCATGGTTGGCCATGAGGGAGTCCAGCAACATAACCATTACACCATCTGCTGGCCCCTTGTTCTTTTCTTATTAAAGGCATTTCCATGTGATTATTCCTGATACTGTTCCCTTTGCTGAAATTCCCCCATTTGCACATTCATATGCTCATCTTCTCTATTAAGGCCTACAAAATCTTATTTTAAAGTTCTCGTCTACCAGTTTCAACATCTCAGTTATTTCTCCATCCACCTTGTTGATCATTTTATTTCTTGAATATTGATGGGAATCTTTCCCCCCTAGTATTTCTGTTTTGTTACTTTATTTTTAATTTAATGTCTGACAGTATGTTTTAAAAAATAGTAGAGACTGAGATAAATCATATTTATGCCCCAAAATGAGTACCTCTATTATATTAGGTAGGAATTTAGTTTGTGGTTTGAGCATTCTAATCAAGTTGGGAGTTTAGGTGTAATTGTTACTTATAGTTTGTTAGCTTCAATAATTTAATTCCTCCACTGGACAGTTTATGTCACTTTGTGCTTAGTGTGAGTTCTGGAGTACAGACAGGTTTTTCCTAGTGTTCTTGGGCCCTGAGTGTAGGTAGAGATTATGGGGCTGAACGAAATCCTAACCCCAGTGTGTCTTTAGAAAGTAATCAGGTCTTGTGAATAGGATTAGTGTTAGTACCCTTATAAAAGAGATCTTAGAGAATTCTTGTGCCCTCATTTTCTATGTGAAGATAGAGACAAGTTACTAGTCTGCAACCCAGAGAGGGCCCTTAACTGGAACCTGACCAGGCGGTTACTGTCATCTCAGAATTCCAACATCGGAACTGTGAGAAATAAATATTGTTTATAAGCCAGTAGTCTATACTTTGTTCTAGCAGTCTGGACCAAGAGTGTTTCCTTACATCTTCTTGGCAACTTTCTGCTTTTGCTTTCTTAGAAGGAAGGGTCCAAGAAGTAAGCACAGTTTTGTACATAGCTTCCACTGAGGAAAACTGCCCTAAGTTTGGTTCTGCATTTGTTATTAATTTTTTAAGAATGATTTTATTTGACTTTATTTATTCTATTTATTTTTATCATTTATTTTAATTTGATCAGAGAGGTACAGAGTGAGAGAGACCCAGAGAGAGAAAAGGAAAGTGAGGAAGCCACCAGGTCCAGGACTCAAACCGTGACTGGCCATGTGGGAGTCCAGTGCCCTTAACCACCACACTACCTGGCAGCCCCATACATTCAGTATTTCTTAAAAGCTCCTGGTAGAGGGACCAGCAGATTGTGTAATGGTTATCTTGCTTGATTCCCACGTAATCGACCGTGGTCCAAGTCCCAGACCTGGTGGCTTAAACCTCAAGTCAGGTGCATGTGTGTGCGTGCACCTTAGAGGAGAATGGAGGAGAAGGGATTGCAGCATGGCCATCCCCCTGGGGAATGATTTCTCTCTTTCTGTCTCTCTGGCTAGCATACATGCCCTATAACAAAAATATCTCTCTGAAAAACAGTAAATAAAGAAAATAAAAAGCCTGTTAGAGGCCTGTGAAGCTCTAATAAGTGAATGCATACTGTTCTTTTGTCTGGTACTCTCAGGAGTGTTTAACTGGTACAGTCGCTTATGTTCAGCCTTTAAGAATTTGTTTAAAATTTTGGCTTTTTCTTTCTTATTTTCTTTTTATGGGCACCTCTTTCTCCTTCTGGCTTCTGTGTCTGTCTCTCCTAAACCCTTTGGAATTCAGTTCACCTGGTTACTTTGTGACATAAACCTTCTGATGGGTCCCCAAAAATTATATTTTGCAAATTATATGGCTTTTTCTCATCATTGGTATGGAAGCAACATTCTCTTGAGACATTCTACATTCTGCGGGTGGACCTCCTTTTTAGTCATGATTTATCTCTTTTAGATTAGTTAGTTTTATGTATGAATAAACACTTGATATTTATTAAACTGCCTCTTCTAGGGTCAGCCCCATAATCTAAAGGTTAAGGGAGCCAAATCACATATGGCTTACCATGGTTTCAATCCCAGCCCTGGCAACTTTAAAAATGCACTTGGGTGCATGTATGTGCAAGCCCCAAATCCCAACATGATGGGGAAATGGAGAAGATTTTATGGTGTGACCATACCCCACTCAGGGGTGTTTTCCTCCTCTCTCCCTTTCTCTCTCTGCCTCTTTGTCTCTGTCTGGAGAGTGCATGTGCACACTGGCAATTTAAAACCAAAAATAACTGCCTTTTCTAATTTTGAATCTGACAAAAGCAAATTTGAAAATAATTTGAAAATAATAGCAATTTATGAATGACTAGGATTATGTTCTATAATAGGCATTTTGAATACTATGAAGAGATATCATATAAAGTGTGTTCTTGTGATGAGGTTAATTGTGTATCATGATGCTTTGATCCTATAGCATTAGAAAAATGGCCCTCCTCCTGTGCTCTGCATCTAGTTATAGAATCCACTTGATAATTATTATTCTACCCTTTGATTAAATCAGATAACTGCAATGGCTACTCATTTTTGCCTTAATTCTTTTTCTGTTTAAGTATAAGATTAATAAAGAGTACACTATTTGAAATGAATCTGAACCTTACGGTATAGCACTAATATGATAGCAGTTTCATAGCAATTGACAATAATTGTATTAAAGTAAACAATTTTCATTCTAAGCTTAGGGCCCTACACTTTGCCATAGTTACTAGTTTTTGCTATATACTATCTTTGTGCTTATGTTCCTCCATTGGTTGTTTATGTTTCATTAGGGCCTTCACTAGGAGTTACACGCCCCGTTTTTCTTGTTTTTTTTTTTGTTTTTGTTTTTTTTTCCCCTACATTGTTCCAATGAACAGCAAGGAAAAAGGCAGAAATCCCAAACAATAAAGAGTATTTTGGCTAGGATTTGAATATATGAAGACAAGTTTAGACATCCTGACCTTTTTCTCTGCAGGTAATGAGAGGGTTTCTCATTCTCATTGACCTCACTTTTAAGGAAGTTTAGCACTGTTGCATATTTGAAGATTTTTTTCTCTGACTTTTAGAAATGTAAAATATTAATTTACTCTCCAGCTTTTATCTTAAGCCAGAAATAAAGTGGTCAGTAATGTGCCATTTTACAAAGTTTCTGCTGTTTTTATTTATCTTTTAAATTTATTTGCTTTAGAGAACATCTGCTATAATAAATTTTTGAAATTCACCTAGCTTTGCTATTTTATTTTTTAATTTTGGTTTTATTTTAACATTTAATACTTTACTTATGCTTGTATATATCTCTATAAGAATATTTTACTCATAAAGTTCCACCTTGCATATTATATTTCACAGAAACTGTGATGTATAATTTAACAAAATCAGCTATAAAAGATTTAAACCATGTGCACTTACATGTAATGGCCTTTTCCCTACTTTCTATCCGTTTATTTTACATCTTCAAGGAAGCATACAGGGAAAAAAAATATAATATGAACAAAATTAAGTTCTTGTTGAAAGTAAGTTTATGATGCTCTTACTGTCTTTATGACACAGACCATTTTCAACATCTCAACGATCATAGTCAATCCTTTGATTTTCATTAGAAAAAGTTTGAAATTTTAAGTATTTCTGTAACTGACATTTATTATAATTGCTCCCAAAAGAGAAATAAAACTCAATAGTAAGTGTGGGAAAATGACTCCATAGGATATTCTCAAGCATTTGCTCTGAGGTAAAAAGCGGAGTAAGAATCCTGAGGAGCTTTGTATTATTGTGCACCCTTCCCTTTGCATAGAGAATTAGAAGATAAAAACTTGTTATGATATTGAACTGGTTTCAGATACCACTTTGTAATCAGTGTATAACAGTGGTGACAGAGTTGGTGACATTCTGGTTGATACAGCTGATCCCACGGGACTGACTGTAGGGTTCAAGTGCCAGGATCTGGGGTTTGAGAAACATGCCAGGTGCAGCTGTATGCCCAAAATCCTAAAAGGGGGAAAGTGGAGGAAAAGGGATTGTTGTATGACCATTCCCCATGGAGAGTGCTTTCTCACTTTCTCTCCTCCCCTACCCTACATGTTCCTTCTGGTAAAATTAGAAAACGAAAAAAGATGATGAAAGTATATTCACCCTTAGATTTTAGCACTGCATATTTTGTTTGCACCAGATGTTTTTCATGCCTTTCTTCAGAAAGTCATGCTTTTAGACTTGAATAATAGAGAGAGGAACTCCATCAGAAAGTATAAGAATAAGTAAGGAAAATAAAGCATTATTTCTTTAGCTTGATTGATTTTGTTAAATTTCTGGAGTTGGGATGAGGCAAAAATAAATTAGATCTCCTCTTCTGTTTTTTCAGTCTTAGCAAGATTTTCTTCATCTTTTGATTAGTCACACCGTTATCTTTCTTTGCCATTGATTAAAGTTTCTTCCTATAGTCTCATGGAAATAGACACCAAAAAAACCCCCACATTTTCAAAAATTACAAAGTTTAGATACTTGTTTATAATTACTCTTATTCTATACTCAAATGTATAAGTATTGAAATTTTCTTTCTTTCTTTTTTTTAATATTACTTTTTGCCAGTATGTATGATTGTTGGAGAGAGACACCTAGAGACAGAAGGAAAATGAGAAATCCCCAGGGAGATGGCATAATAATCTCTTCTCCTTCATTCTCCTCTTGGGAATTTAGGTATGCATGCACACGTGCCCAGTTGTGGGTTTCAAAGCCTCCAGTCTGGGATTCAAACCAAGGAGTTGACCATGTGGGATCCAGTGCCTTAAACACACATGCCACCTGTTGGCCCAAAATTTTCTATTTCTTATACAGTCAGTTCTTCCATAAGAAGAAATGCATTACTAGGGAACCAGCAGTTAGCGTAATGGCTATGTCGCTGGACTCCCACGTAGTCGACCACGGTTCGCGTCTCGGACCCGGTGGCTTAAATCTCACGCTGGGCGCGTGTGCGTGCGTGCCCAAGATCCCGAGAGGAGAATGGAGGAGAAGGGATTGCAGCGTGACCATCCCCCCGGGGGGGTGATTTCTCGCTTTCTGTCTCTATGTCTCTGTCTGTCTGGTGAGCGCACGCGCCCTATAGCGAAAACCTCTCCAAAAAAAAAAAAAAGAAACAAAAAAAAAAAAAAGAAGAAATGCATTACTAAAAATCACCACACTGTTCAAAATTATGCTCAAAAAATTCTGTAGGTCAGGACTTAATGGAGAAAATGGTTTATGGGATACAGTACTCAAAAACTGTCAATAAAACGTGTTATAAAAAAAGGAATCTAATAAAAATAACAGCACAGTTTTTACACATATAAAATAATTAAGAAATATATGAATACTATAGTAAATATGGCACTTTACTTTGAAAGAACATGCAGTATTCTTGGAGAAGTGAATATCAAAAGATTGCAGCTTGTGAGTTTTTATAAAATCGTAGAGGGAGAGTAACTAGAATTGGATGGAAAGTTGTAATGCTGGATGTTTGTGGATATGGCTCATATCACAAGGTGAACTGGTAGAATGTGAAGTGTTAGGCACATGTTTTGTGTATTCCTACTTGGCTTGAGTCAGCTGGGTGTAGTTTTCCACTTGCACTTATAGTTACTCATGATGATCTTCACATTGTGCTCAAATTATTTACAAATATATAAAATCCACTGGAACAAATTTGTGTTTGCTAAACAAGCACTGGAGCAGAACTGACTATGTGAAATGTCATGCTTTCTTGGAGAAATGGAACCAACTTTTTATTTTATTGCAATTCAGTTCCATGGGCACCAGGGGGAGTAGTAGGTTCACATTTCACAGCAGCACTGACCAGTGCTTTTCTTAGTTTTGCAGCTGCACATATGGTAAATTATTATCATTTTATGGTTACAGTTATAAGCAATTTGGGAGAAAATGACAGCTAAATTATGCAGTGTTACTTTTATTTGTTTTAATTTTATAATCTAAATATATTTTTAAAATGAGAAAACAAAATCCAGAATAATTTTTAGTAGGAGGAGTAAACTTTCCTGTGACTTAGTCTTGGGCCACCCAGTGAACCTTACATTTCCCTTTAAATGATTTCTTGTCTATGATAGAAATTTAAACCTATAGCTGAGAGATTATATCTATATTTTGGGGAGTAAATGTTTTTAGCTACACTATAATGACTCCTACTGTTTAATAAAAGGGAGATTTAATAGGCAGTTGGATTGACACATACATAAATTTTATAATTCCCTACCAATTCCTAGAGATAGAACAGTCTCAAATTTTATTCCATCAGGCAGCCCTAGAAATGATGCCAAAGTAAATTCAGTTCCCTAAACTCTACCAGAGTCTGTTAGAGTGCTGCAAAATCTGATCCCTTGGTACATACATCTGGGTCCATGGACATCCTTACATAAAACCCATTTTTGGAATTGAAGGCTCTGATAGTGAGTCATGGCAAAGAGTGCCTGCCTTGTTTGTTTGAGGTTTGTGTATTCGAAGGGCATGTCATATAATCAGTAATAATCCTTGTTACTAACATCACTGTAAATCCAACTACTTATCTATTCTAAAGAATACATTTATATAAAGGAACTGGATTTTTGTCCTCAATATTAAGTATACAACTACTTTCATTAATGTCTTTCTTAATGTTCCTTGACTCGTTCAGCATTTTTTTTGGGGGGGAGGGGGTAGGTTTTTGCTGTACAGCACGTGTGCTTGCCAGAGAGAGAGAGAAAAAGAGACAGTGAGAGGGAAAGTGAGAAATCACTACTATCCCCAGAGAGGATAGCAACACTACAATCTCTTCTCCTCTATTCTCCTAGTAATTTGGGTACACACATCTGTGTGATTTTCAAAGCCACCAGGTCCAAGACTCACAGTCAACCATGTGAGAGTCCAGTATCTTAACCACTACTCCACCTGCTGGCCCTGACTTGCTCAGCTTTTATGCCTGCTGATATTCATGGGGTGATCTGCATATCTTACAACACAGGCTATCATTATACATGGTTTATGTATTTCAGAGCCAGTACTTGAATTTGGGGGAATATATAGATAAACTACTTGAAAACTGAAATGTTAAATCCATTTAAAAAATGTAGTCCTTCTCATCGTTATTCCATTAGTATAAATAGGTCATATCAGTGATTTTTGACCAGTATGGGGAATTAGTTAGCATTTTTCATTGCTCTTTAGTCATTTTTAAACAACTATTGTGCAAGTGGTATAGATTAAATGAGAATACAAGTCATTTGGGTATTAAAAAAATCAGCATTACTATAATCATATTGATACTAGTTGGAGAAAAGAGATTTTTTTCTTTTTTTAATTATTTTTGTTTTTAATTAACTCATTAATTTTTATTCATTCACTGAGCATTGTTACAGCATACAAAATGTGATTTATCATCCAGAATATACTACCCATTGGCTTAATCATACATGTTATTGTTGATAATTTTCCATTTCTAGTTTTGTGTGTGTGTGTGTGTGTGTATTCTCCCTATTTCTAACCCTCTGCACTTCCCACCCTCCTCCCACACTATCTCTGGTGTCTACCGTTATTTTCCATTCCTTTTATACTATATAGCTTACTATGGTCATTAAATAGGTACTTTTTAAATATATTCTTTAATTTCAAGAAAAGCAGTTTTATCTTTAATAAGTCAAATTCAAAGAAATGCTAAGAGAACTTCGCTTAAAACTTAAAGCTAGGAAACAGGTTGGGATTCTGTTCAAAGAGTATGTATATGAACCTATTGGAAGCTCAAGACAAGACAAAAATCCTTAAAATGGGAAAACAAAGCCTAGAAGATGATCAGCAATGTTTTAGTCAAAAGTCGTAAGATTCTATTTCACCGGTTCAGTCTCATGTACTTAATCTATCTTCTGTTGTGCTCCAATCTTCTCGATTAAATTCTGGGATATAATATTCAACTCTAGACTTGTCCCTACAATTAAGTTGGCCATTTTCTTAGTTTTTGAACTCTTATTTCAGTATGTCTGTACTTAATTTTCCTGGTATAACATTCCCTTCAGAACTTCTTGGAGAGCTGGTCTGGTGTTGGTAAATTCTTTCAGGCTTTGTTTATCTGAGAATGTTCTTGTCTTTTCTTTCCATATAAAGGATAATCTTGCCGGGTACAATATTCTTGGTTGAAATTGCCTTTCCCTTAACACTTTTTCCCATTCTTTCCTTGCTCACATTGTTTCTGATGAGAGGTCTGCTGGTAGCCTGATGGAATATCCTTGGTAGGTAACATGACATTTCTCTCTTGCCAATCTTAGTATCTTGTCTTTGTGTTTTTGGTCAATCTGCCTGTAATATATCTTGGAAAAGATCATCTTGGGTTTATTCTATTTGGGGTCTTTTTTATTTCTTGGGTCTGGATCTTTGAATGCCTCTCTAGGTTTGGAAAGTTTTCTTCCAGGATTTCATGGAACAGATTATCAATGCCCTTATGAGTCTTTTTGCCTTCTGGGATACCAGTTATCCAGATGTTTGGACATTTGATTATATCGAGTATTTCTTATATATTATTCTTATTTTGGAGGACAGTTTTCTCAGTCCATGATGGATTTTCCGAGGCCAGCTATTCTATCTTCTACATCTGAGATTCAATTTTCTGTATGATCTAGTCTTCTTTTAATACTTCCATGGGAGGTTTTGACTTCCTATATTATAGCCTTCATCTCTAACAGTTCCATTTGATTCTTTTTTATGGTGTGTATTTCTTTGTTTAAATCTTGCAAGAATTTTCTCACCTCCTGGGACTCATCGACTCATTTCTCTTGCCACTTCTGCAGTTCATTGTCTCTCTTCTCTTCCATCTTTGTTAGCTTTGTCATTATGAATATTCTAAATTCTTTATCTGACATCTCCATGAGTTCCATTGTACTGTCTGAGGATGAAGAGGAGTTATTCTTTTCCCTTAGAGGAGAGGTATTTTCTTGCTTTCCCATATTTTTTGTGACCCTGCGGTGATTTCTGGTCATCTGATGGATTGTGCATTTCTTCTAATTCTTGAAGTTCAATCTGAGTGTTCAGAGGTGTGCAGGAGGAAGTGATCTGCAATCTCTTGTTCGTTCTGTTTTCTACTCTTTTTGCATCAGATTCAGTGGGAATTGAGGAATATTCTGATCCTAATTGTTTTCAAATATTTGGATACTGTTCACTCGGACATATCTAGATACTCAGTGCATGAAGGTAGAAATTATTCTGGAGGGAGAAGTCTCAGCAGAAAATCTTCATTTTTAGTCAGTGAAAGCAATATTTCACAGCTCAAGTTCAGTAGCCATCTCATGATGGGCCTGGGTTTGTGCCTTTCAAGAAATTTCATTTCAATGGATAACATCGTCCTTAACTTTACTCAGTGGGATTTCCCATTATTGTATATAGGTTGCCCGAACTTAATTTACTTGTATTGTATCATGTGCCATTTTGGGTTTAATTCAAAAGGTAAGCAAAGTAGGAACTAATTGTGAGATACTCTTTAGTAAATTTTATATTTTCTTCAAATGAAACTTGGTATGTATTACACTTCTGTTACACAAAGTGATATCATTCACCAATATTATGATGATGCTCTAAACAGTAGTAGGATTTTAAAACTTCTTTGGAGCATTAATTTTTTAAATTGATATGTGAAAATCTAACATGATTTGAAGATACTGAAAATGATTGGAAAATTGAAGGTTTATTGCTTATTTTAACTATATTTTGTAAACTGTATAGCGCCACATATGTGCATACTCTACAGGATAATCATAATGTAATATGCAACTACTACAGAACTATGTCACACTACTTTTCTTAAATATATAAGAAATAAGAATTTGAGGATCACCTGCATATATGTGAATTTAATACTGTCATAGAAAATAAGGTCATGGAAGAGGTGAGGTAATAAAAACAGAATGGATTCTAAGTCATTATATTAGGGAAGATATGCATTTAGTCGTATATAAAAGAAAATAATTCAGTGAGAGAGATTTAAGGAGGAACAGTCCGTAAAGAACAAGCAGAATAGGTCAGTTCCTGGGAAACCAGGGGAAGAAATCCTCTGAAGGAGAAAGTGGTGAGCAAAGCAGATAAAACCCAAGATCAGATTGTCATATTTAGTGATTAGTCACTTAGAAAATACACTTATCAGGAATACTGTGTAAATGGGAGGGGGCAAAAAATGTATTGGGCAAAAAAGTAAATAAAAATTGATGAAGACCATGACTATAAATTAATTTTTTTAGAGTTTTGGTAATACTAGGGAGGAGAAAGATGGCAATTTAAGAAGAGATTATTGCTTGAAGAGGGTTCTTTGTAAGGGTACATTTAGTCAAAGGCTAATGGACAGTACCCAAAAGTTATTAAGATCTTGAGAAATAAAAAAAAAATAATTTTTAAGACAATACCCTGAATGATATGGAAGAGGATGAAATTGGAAAACAGATGAAGAAGTTTGTCTTAGAAAGTACTCATTTATTCAACATTTATTAAATGCCAAGTGCTGAAAGAATGACGTAGTGAGATGGAAGTTTTGAGAAAGTTGGAGATATTTAACAACTACATGCTGGCCATCTACCGACCTTTTCAGTGAATTAAGATGTTCTTTAAAAGGAGTAATTTGGGGACCAGCAGTTAGTGTAATGGCTACATCGCTTTTTCCTCCATTCTCCTCTCCTCCCATGTAGTTAACCGTGGTTCAAGTTCTGAACCCGGTGGCTTAAACTCACGCTGGGCGCGTGTGCGCGCGTGCCCAAGATCCTGAGAGGAGAATGGAGGAGAAGGGATTGCAGCGTAGCCATCCCCCCGGGGCATGATTTCTCACTTTCTGTCTCTCTGTCTCTCTGGCAAGCACATGCACCTTATAGCAAAAACCTCTCAAAAAAAAAAAAAAAAAAGAGTAATTTTTATTTCTTTCTAGATGCAATTACCTCCTACTTACTCCTTTTAAATTATTTTTTATCCACATCAGACAGTTTTATAATTTTTGTCTCACTTGTCAAACATAATTTAAAAAACTCAAGAGGGAAAGGAAAGTTTACTGTATTTATTCATATTTGTACCCTTTCTGTTTGTTCTTCGTTCCTGATGCTTCAAAATTCCTTCCTTCATAACTTCCTGTTTAAAGCGTTTTTTCAGTCATTTTTTTAGTATAAATGTACTGGCAATAAATTTTCTTAGTTGTTCTTCATCTGAGAATTTCTTGATTTCTTCTTCATTTCCAAAGGATATATTTGCTCGATATAAAATTCTGGGTTGACGGTTCTTTTTTAGGCACTTAAAAAATGCTATACTGCTTACTTCTGGCCTTCAGGTTTTATGATGAGAAATTAAGTCATTCAAAAAATGTTCTCCTGTTCCCCTTTAAATGAGGTGCTGCTTTCATCCTGCTGTAAATAGTTTTTTTTGTTTGTTTTTTTGGGGTTTTTTTTGAGAGATTTTTGCTATTGGGCACATGTGCTCGCCAGAAAGATAGAGAGACAGAGAGACAGAAAGCGAGAAATCGCCCTCCCTAGGGAGGATGGCCACACCACAGTCCCTTCTCCTCCATTCTCTCGGACACACACGCACCCGGCATGAGTTTAATCCACCAGATCCAGGACTCGAACCACGGTTGACTACATGGGAGTCCAGTGACATAGCCATTACACTAACTGCTGGTCCCCTGCTGTGAAGAGTTTTGTCTTTGGTTTTCAGAAGTTAGATTATGATGTATCATGGCATGGATTTCTTTGGGCTTATCCTGCATGGGATTAGCTCAGCTTCTTGAATCTTTATATTTCTGTTTCTTACCAATTTGGAAAGGTATTTTGATTATTTCTTTGGGTAATTTACTAGTATCACTCTGTTTCTGCTCTCTCTCTCTCTCTCTCTCTCTGGAACGGTGATGACAGGGAAGTTGGATCTTTTATTATAGTTCTTCAAGCCACCTGAATTCTATTTTCTTTTAAAGCCTACTCTTTCTCTGTTGTTTGGATTGGGTAATGTTTATTGTTACATCTTGAACTTCAATAACTCTTTTTCCTTTTCATTCTGTTGTTGAAATTAACCAATAAGCCTGGTTATTGTATTTTTCAGTTCCTAAAGTTTTTGTTTTATTCTTCTTTACATCTTCTATTTCTTAGCTGAGACATTCTATTTTTAATTTGTTTTAAGCATATGTGTAATTGCTTGTTGAAGTATTTCATAATGACTGCTTTATAATCCTGTTAGATAATTCCAACTTATGTGTCATTCTGGTATTGGCATCTGTTGATTATGTTTTCTCATTCACGTTAATACTATCCTGGTTCTTGGTATGGCAAGTAATTTTTAATTGTATTCTGGACATTTGGTGTGTTTTATCGTGACCTAATTTAAATAATCTTTTTCAGCAAACCTTTTCTGAACTCATACCAGTGGGATAAGGGGTTCCACCTCATTACTTCCAGGTTGCAAAGTAGAAGTTTAGGGCCACTAGTCAGGTATTTTTTGACACCTAGAGTTGAGCATCTGCTTACTGCTGGATAGTGGTGGATATTCAGCTACATGCTAGGCTTCAGCTGACACCACCCTGGCTGAGATTGGCAATGGCCTTCCAGACAGCCTCCACTCACTACTGCTGATACGTAGTGCAGTTCGTAGCTTCCCACACAACTTCATCTGATACCATCCTAACAAGGAAGGCACCTCATTCAAGTTAGGTGGGAGTGGAACTCCAGTCTGTCCCTAGGACTTCCAGTGGTAATCCTGAGGGTGAAAGACTAAGTGAATACAGAAATTAAAGTCTTGGTTCCCCAGTCAGTCTTCTTTAAAGTCACCAAAGATAGAAAACTAGAGTAGGGGAAAGGTTGGAAGGACATCTAGAAGTCTAGGTTCTTTACTCAGCCTTTGCTGAAGGAGTTGGGGGCTCAGTTGCAGTGTGTGCTGTGTTATCTGGCTGGAGTAAGTTCTTTACCTAGAAGTTTTTGTCTCAGTAGGCTTTCCATTTCCTTTTCTTTTGGCTAGAGAGAGCAGGCCTCTCATGCTTAGTTTTTTTTTTTTTTTTTTTTTTCATTGTTGTTGTTCTGTTTTGTTTCATTATTACCCAGTGGCATTTCTGGGCTGCTAACACACCCAGTACAAGATATAAGCGGTCCAGCAGATAGCGTAATGGTTACGTTGCTGGATTCTCACATAGTTGACCACAATTTGAGTCCAGCACCTGGTGGCTTAAAACTCATGCTGGGCACATGTGCGTGCGTGCTCAAGACCCAGGAGAAGGGATTGCACTGGCGTGGCCATCCCGCTGGGGGGGGGGGGTCGATTTCTCGCTTTCTGTTTCTTTGTCTTTGTCTTTTCAGTGAGCACACACACCCTATAGCAAAGATCTCTTAGAAAGAAAGAAAGGAAAGAAGGAAGGAAGAAAGAAAGAAGGAAACAAAAGAAACAAAGAAAGAAAAGAAATTAGAGGCAAAAGCAAAACTCACTATTTCCTGTGTTCTGAGACACCTAAGCCATCTGACCTTTTTTTTCTATCTTTGAAAAATATCTTATACTTGTTTTATATATTACATCTAGGGGTTCTAACTGTACTTAGTGAGTAGAATAGAATTGTGTTTGTTCCATCTTGTCTGGAATTAAAAATTTCACTGTACTTATTTTCCTTTTTTTTTTTTTCTGTTTACCAACATTGACAATATTCTAAACACATCTGCTGCATTGAAATGCCTTATCTTAGGCCAAAAGAGAATATTTTCCCTCATTCCAGTGCAGAAATGGGTGAAGTAGGTTAGCTGAGACTTACTTTACTTTTCCAGAAATATCAACTGATAGAGACTAAGTATGGACATCATTACTTTATTGTATTCATTACTCTTGCATTTTGCTGTAGGATTAATTATTGATTGTTAAACATATGTAGGTAAAGGGAGCCAGCAGTTAGCGTAATGGCTATGTCGCTGGACTCCCACGTAGTTAACCGCGGTTCACGTCCTGGACCCGGTGGCTTAAAACTCACGCCGGGCACTTGTGCCTGCGTGCCCAAGATCCCGAGAGGAGGATGGAGAAGGGATTGCAGCGTGACCATCACCCCTGGGGGGTGATTTCTCACTTTCTGTCTCTATGTCTCTCTCTGTCTGTCTGGCGAGCGCACACACCCTATAGTGAAAAACATATGTAGGTAAAATCCTAGGCCTCAGGGATTTTTTTTTTTTTTTTTTGGAGCTGTTTTTTTCCTATAGGGCACATGCGTTCACCAGAAATACAAGGGAGACAAAAAGTGAGAAATCACCCCCAGCGGGGATGGCCACACTGCCATTCCTTCTCCATTCTCAGCTTGGGATCTTAGGCACACACACATATGCTCCTGACATGAGTTTAAGCCACCAGGTCCAGGACTTGGACTGCAGTTGACTACATGGGAGTCCAGCGACATAGCCATTATGCCAACTGTTGGTCTCAGGAATTGTTCTTTTATGTCTTGCCTCTTGGATTAGTTTATTTTGTAGTCAGTAGTGTTACATGATTATTATTTTGTTTTTAGAGAAATTTTTGCTATGGGCATGTGCGCTCACAGAGACAGGAAGTGAGAAATCACCCCCTCCTCCCCCAGGAGAGGATGGCCACACCACAATCCCTTCTTCTTCATTCTCCTCTTGAGATTTTGGGCATGTATACACATGCACTCGGCATGAGTTTTAAGTCGCCGGGTCCAGAATTTGAACCATGGTTGACTGTGTGGGAGCTCAGCAAGTGACCATTACACCATCTGCTGGTCCCAGTAGTGTTAAAATATTAAAGGAAAACAGCTCCTTGATTTTAGTGATACCATAAAACTTTTCTCTTTGGGTATTTTGGACTTTATCACATTTCTTGAGTGGAGGGTCAGGTAAATAATCTGATTCTTTACAAGTTTTTAAAATATCATTTTGCTAAACAATCCACATAAGCTCAATTATATTAGGAACCAGTGAAGTGAAGTTGTCCATAAAATGCTTTATTAACTTCAATCTTTGTAGCATTTGCTGAGTTTAGATACTAAACCTCCACATAGAAGTTACTTAATTTTCCTCTGAGCAGTAATTTACATTTGTGGTCAGTAGTCTCTGTCATTTTCAAGGAGGCAGATGTGATATTCCTAGTAACTTCTTCAACTTAATCTTAAAATGTTAGATTTGATTCCATTGTATAAGAACTCCCCTATTCACTCTAGTTGTCAATACTATTTTATCAAATTTGCCTGATTTTTGCATAGAATTATTAGGTGGTATTTTTATAGTGCATTGAATTAAAAGTGCATGCAACTATGCTGAGAGTGCCATATCCCAAGGCCAAAGCTAATGGTCTGGCAATATTAAACAGAATTCACAAATGATATTGTACACTTAATCTTAAAAGTGTGCCTGGGCAGAGCAAAGGGTGGCTATCTCTTTGAAAGCATAAGTCAGAAATGCTGTTTATTTTTTTCCCCCATGCATTCTTCTTCTAATGTAAATTCTTTGGCCCTACAGGTAATATTTGCTAATTATAACTACTTCAGTATTTATATAACTACAATTGAAATATTGCTCTGAAATGCCAGAATACTACTTCCTTTTAAAGAAAAAAATAAATTACATTATATCTCTTATTTTCTTCTTTATGCTTCTTTCAATACAAAAACTGTTGACCAAAACAAATAAAACACACAAACATGTTTTAAGGACAGATTAAATGGAGGAAGAAGCGGATTCTGGTTATCATAGACAGGCCTCCTTCCACTGACATGGAGAAGGGTTGTAGAGATGATATGCAGACTCACAATGTGCTCCCCTGACCAGCAACATCAGCATCAGTTGGAAGCGTGTTAGAAATACAAATCTTAGGTCCCATCTAAGATCTACTGAATCAGAACTTGCGTTCAGATAAGACCCATAGGTGATTCCTTTGTACACTATTGTATACTACATTTTAAGAAACACTAGTCTCGTGGTTCCAGTACTTTACTCCAAATCCCAGCTTACTGGCAAGGTATCTTTAGATAAGATATGAAGCAGTCTCTGTTGCAAATTTATTGGTAAAATGAGACTAATAATAGTACCTCATTGGCTTTTTTTCCCCTTTTAATGAGAATTAAATCCAGTAATATTTTTAAAGCACTTAGAAGTACCCTACCCTCAAGTGGAGGTACAATGAGCCATCCACAAATATGTGAGTTTAGGTATGTAGCTAATGATAGTATCAGAGTCTTAGAACTCTGATGAAAAATCTGAAGAAGGGAGAGATGACAAGCACCAAAAAAATATAGAGCTGGAAGATATATATGAGGAACATATTAATGCCACTGGATTACTTAGTTTGGAAAAGAGAAGATTAAGGGATCTCTTAAACTCAGTTTACATTTCTACTCAGAAATGAATGGTCCTACATAGCCACATAAATATTTCAAATAGACAAATACAGAAGTATGAAGAGAGGTATGATATATATTGAAATTGATAGCTCATGGAAAGTTTAAATTTAATGGTAATAATACATCTCTTCTGCTTGACAAAGGAGAGCAGAATGAGATGACTTCTTCCTAAGGCGCTCCTGCATTGTTTCTCATGGGTGAGAATGGTAGGCCCTGGTTTGGTATGTTTAGTTCTGCTTCACAAAGCATTATTCGTACAGCTTCACTGATCAGCCTTTTAGGGTCTAGGGAGCTGAGTGTGCAAACCATTTTCTGTGGTCAGTATTGTCAGGAAGGTACCCTTTTAGAAATTTGAAATTTTTGAGTGTTAATCAGTTCACCTGGTAGTATTAAACAGTTTACCTTATAAAGAAACTTCTGTGGGGAAGGAGTGTGATAACAGCTTTTTCTTCTATAATTCTAAGCTAGTTCCTGTAACTCATAAAAGACTGAATTGATTTAAAGCAGCCTTTCCAAATGGGGAAAATATTTCTCCTTTGGGTCTAACTGAAATATGGAACCTTTAAACAAAAGATAAATTTTTAAGCAGGTTAAAAGAGAAAATACATGACTTTCAATAGAAACGCTTTTACAGCCTTCTCTGTAATGTCTACAGTGAATTCTTGAAAGTGTATAATCTAAGAGAGCCTTATGTAAAAAGGATACTATGAAAAAAAAAAAGAAATCAAAGTTCTTATCAGTCAGATACATTAGTAGCCAGCTTTTTAGGATATCTGCATATAAACTTTTAAATAAGTATCTTGAAAGTTGGATAAATAAACCTTGGGTCTCCATTGAATTGGTGGTTTCTGAAAAACTATAGGGTCTAATGTCCTGAGCAAAAGACAGAATCTAAAGTGTCTCAGTTCCTAGTCTATTTCTGCACCATCTTGTTTTTCAACTCTTCAAGAAACAAGGTGTAGAGACTTAGAAACCTCTAAAGGACCTAGTTAAATGCTATAATTGGACATTTTTCTATGGCTCTTGTTTTGCTCATGTTGATCAAAGGAGTAGAATCCAGAAGAGACTGGGTGGATCATTTGATTTGTCTTTCTATCAGTGTGCAGAACATTGTGTTTTCCTATTTGTTTTGAAGATTTCATTACTGTCATCAGGAAATTGAATAACACTATGGCCTTGTACACTGAATTTGCCATAAATTTATATTTTAATGTAATGGAAAATGTAAGATTTGTATCCCTGGATTGTATTTCTGCACAGACCACAACTTAATAAACAAGCGTAAATGTTTATGTGAAATTCTTGTGTATCTCTGCTAACTGTTTATCTTTGAATCAATTTTTGTTTTAGCCACAATCTGTAATATTTTCAATTGCATCTGTTACCATCGAATACCAAAGTAGATTGTAACATGGATCCCGCTTTTCAATCTCGGAAAATTTGTACTTTTCTTCAAAAGGAAGAAAGGAAGTATTTGTGAAGTAAGGAAAGTGACATAATCAGAACACATTTATTTGTTTCAATATAGAAAAACCTTATGAGGCTAGAGCCATTTAAAGAATTTAATGAACTAACACTTTAAGACATCCTATTGGGACCAGCAGTTAGCGTAATGGCTATGTCGCTGGACTCCCATGTAGTCGACTGCGGTTCGCATACTGGACCCGGTGGCTTAAATTTCACACCGGGCGTGTGTGCGTGCGTGCCCAAGATCCTGAGAGGAGAATGAAGGAGAAGGGATTGTGGCGTGACCATCCCCCTGGGGAGTGATTTCTCACTTTCTGTCTCTATGTCTCTCTCTGTCTCGCAAGCGCGCGCGCCCTATAGCAAAAACCTCTCCAAAAAAAGGACATCCTATTGGCTGAAGGTCACTTGGTCTATTTATGGTTTATATCTATTCTAGACTCAGAAGTAGCATGAAGTTGAATGGATGGAGCACATTTACTTTTATTCCTATACTCATTTCGCTAACATTTTTGCTTTGTTTTGTTTTAATTTCCAGAGGATGTATGTGCTGGCCAGACACAGACAGAGAGTAAGAGGGAGAAGGCCCTTCCACATGGAACGTGGTCACACTGCAGTCCCTTCTCCTCCATTTCTCCATCCTGTTATTATTTTAGGCATGCATACACATGCTCTGAGCTTGTATTTCAAGCTGCTGGGGCCAGGATTTGAACTACAGTTGGCCATGTGGGATTAACCACTAGGCCTTGGGACTGGCCCCTCATTTCTCTAACATTTTTGAGGGCTTGTTGTATCCTAGAGAGATATCAAGATTCATATGTTAAGATTTCTAGGAACATACAGTTCACATGAGGTGATTTAACATACTTAAGTAGTTTTTAGCTAGATGCTATTTACTATAATAAAGGTGCCTGGGAGCTCAGTGAAATTTTAGAGGAAGAAATGTCATAAAAACTAGGACATTTCCTAGAATTAGGAGCAGATAAAACATTCTAAGCAGAATAAACAGTTTAAGCTATATTTTTTGAGGTTTTTACCACAGAGCACATGCACTTATCAGAGGGAGAGGCAGAGGGAGTGAGAGGGAAAGTGAGAAATCACCCCCACTAAGGGGATGGCTATGTGGCAATTCCTTCTCCTCCTTTCTCTTCCCAGGATTTTTGGCATGAATGCACACACGCCTGGCCTGATTTTCAAGCCACCAGGTCTGGGACTAGAACCATGATCAGCCATGTGGGAGTTCAGGGACATCACCACTATACCATCTACTGGCCTTAAGCTATCTTTATATGTTATGTGGTATGTAGGTATTCAGAACGAAGGGAGTACCTACCATAGTGAAAATCTTTGGGATCTATATTTTCCTGGAAGTCTTGTAACTATTGGATTACATCAGAGTTGGAGTTAGATGGTCAGCTGTTTTTACTTCTGGGTTATGCTAAATAAAACTCTCTTTCCTAAAGTTTCTCTCACCTCTGAAAATACTAGGTCATTGGGAAAGTCATGACATTTTTTAAAAATAATTTTTATTTAACTTTATTTTCATTTAACCAGAGAGGGATAGAACAAGAGAGATAGAGAAAAAGTGAGAAAGCAAGCCTCCAGGTCCAAGACTTAAAGCATGGTTGGCCACGTGGGAGTCCAGTGCCACACCACCTTCTGGTCCTAGTCATGACATATTTTTCTATGCGAAAATGAGTCAGGACTTTGTTGAGGACCCAATAGCATAACTTTTCATGTACCCAAAGAGGGGAAAAAATGGTGTAATGTAAGTAATATCAAACTTCTGTTCTGGCAAAGGTCACTAATAGTTCCTCAACTCTCAGTCTTTAACTGATGTGACCTTAATCAATTTTCTTAATCAGTTTTCTTCTGTCATAACAGAATACCAGACTAGATCATAGCAATAGAAGTTTATTTGGATCACATTTCTGGTGGCTGGGAAGTCGAAGAGCATGACACTGGCATCTCGTGGGGGCCTTCTTACTGTGTGATAGTGTGGTAGAAAGCATTTATGATGAGAGCGTACAGAGAAAGCAAGGGCATGAGATAGAAAAAGGGATCTGAACCGCCAGAATAACTAAACCCACTCCTGTGATAATGGTATTAATCTATTCATAGAGAGCAGAGCCCTCCTGACCTGATCACCTCTTAAAGGTTCTATTTCTTAAAACTATCAAAATGGCAATTAAATTTCAGCATGAGGTTTGTAGGGGACATTCAAACCATAGAAAGTCTTTCTGTAGTATTGGACATGGTTGGCTACATCTTTTTATTGATTCTTTTTTTCTCTGCCTGCCCTTTATGTGTTTTTATTACGTTGACTTTCTTCTCTTCTCACAGTTGGAACATTACTTTCTCCAAGAGACTTCCTCTGCCTCCTTGGTCATTTAGGTTCCCTTAGGAAGTGTTTCTATAGCGTGACAAACTGTTCTTGTCATTACTATGGTTGTTCATTCTTGTAGCTGTGTGCTTGACTACCTGTTTTTAGTGCTCTGTTTAGGAGACAGCGTTGGTCTTATTTGTCATTGTAAGTCTAGTATCTGTCAGTTTCATATATTAATGTAAATTTATTCAATAAATATTTATTGATCACGTATTATATAAATAGTCATCAGTTAAAAAAATACAGGTAAAAATTCTTTCCCTTATAGAACCTATATATAAACTGATTAACTTCCAAATCTTTAATCCTACTGAGACTTCTTTTCTGAATCCCAACTCAGAGATCCAAATGTTTCTATTGGCCACCTCCACTAACCATTGCCCAAGAATTTCCAACTCAGTGCATCTAAAGCTGCACTCCCCCAAAACCTTTTATTTATTTTTTAAAATTTTATATTCTCTATCTTGGCAAGTACAAATGTGTATTTGGTCATACGTATTGTCATTCAACTCATAAGCTGACAGTGCCTTAAAGTTCCCTTTTCAATTTCTTCTATCCCAATACCTACCATTATTTTGTCCATCTAACTCTCTCTTGCTTAGACTGTTGCAGCAGTTTTTTAACTAGTTGCTTTGGATTCTAGTCTTAAGCCCTCTGGTTTATCTTTCATATTTATACCAAAGGTATTTTTGTGAAATGTAAGCTGGCTAGAAAACATCAATGAGTTTAGTAGAGATAAAATTGGAACAATTGGGACCAGCAGTTGGCGTAATGTTTATTTTGCTGGACTCCCATTTAGTCCACCGTGGTTCGAGTCCCAGACCCAGTGGCTTAAACTCACACTGGATACAAGTGCATGCATGCCCCAGATCCCAAGAGGAGAAGGGATTGTGGTGTGGCCGTCCCCCCCAGGGGGTGGTTTCTTGATTTCTGTCTCTCTGTCTCTCTCTGTCTGTCTCGCGAGCGCATGTGCCCTATAGCAAAAACCTCTAAGAAAAAAAAACCCTAAAAATAAGAAAATGACAACAAGAAAAAAAACAAAAACTGGAACAACTTAGGGAATGTTCAAGTTCTGGCTGCTGTTGGTCTCCGTAGCCTCTTTACTCATCAATGCTACCCACATCCAACTTAAGCAACCAGGCCATATTAATTATAGTTCCCTTAATGTACCTATCTTCGTGTTTTTGATGATTCCTCAGCCAAGGGTACTTTCTACCCTACCTATCTAACGAATCTACATAACCCTTTTTTAAAATTTTTTTCTGGAGCCAAGAGGTGGTGGTGTAGTTAAGGTTGCGGATTCCCACATGACTGACCACAGTTTGAGTACTGGACTCAATGACTTGAAACTCACGCTGGGCAGGCGCGTATGCGTGTGTGCCCAAAGTTCAGAGAGGAGAGTAGAGGAGAAGGGATTGTGGTGTGCCCATCACCCCTGGGGGGAAAGTGATTTCTCCCCTTTTGTCTGTCTCTTCAACAAGCACATGTGCTCGATAGCAAAAATGTCTCAAACAAACACAATTTCTTTCTACAGTCCTGTCTTCTCTGGAGCCTTTCCTGACTTTCCCCTCTGTCTATGCTTTTCTAGAACATTTATCCTTTTTTGTTTAAATCTCACTAAGCACCTTGATGCCTTTCTTTTTCAATATATAATTTGTGCCCTGCACTGTGGTAAGTGCTTTTCATTTATTATCTCATTTATACTCATAGTTGTCCTGTGAGGTGAAGTATGTATTATTATCCCTAAATTAGGATGTCAGAGAAGTTAGTTGCCCAAAGTTTTATCATTACTAAGTAACAGTTAAAATTTGAGCCAAGAATGTTAGGCTGACACCAAGTCTGTACTTGTGCTCATTTTATGTTACTGCCTTTGTAATGTTCACTCCTGTGACATCGTATTCAGAAAGCATTTGTGAGATGCCTAGAAGAAAGCTTGGCAGATCTTTTTTTCCATGACCTTTTTTGCTGAGTAGAATGTGCCTCTTCTGGTTGAAAAGACAAGTTCTAGTTATCATTAGATCATAGTAATAGTTTGTTACTTAATGACCAAGAACACATGGAGTGGTAGAGACCTCTTAGGAGGCTGATGCTTAAGTTTGTGTGTCTTTTTTTCATAATTTGTGGTAGAAGAAGACAAGAAGCGAGTGAGACCAAGTAATAATGGAAAGATGAAAGCACAAAAAAAAAAAAAGGCAGAGAAGCTACTTTCTTACCACTTTTCATTATAATTTCAAATATATAGAACAACTAGCAGTATTATAATGAACCACCGCGTATGTACCTTCTACCTAGATTCCACAGTTGCTGACATTTGGCTGTTTACTTTGCCCCTCTCATATACCTATATCTACATTAAAATTTTATATAGATCTATAAAAATACATGAACTTAACATTTAAATATAAAAACTGTATTTTACATAGATATAAAAGTGTATTTACTCATATAACTTTACTTATAAAAAATAACAAATTTTTATTCACTTATTTTTTCTGAACTACTTCAAAGTGCCTGTCGTCATATGTTATCCATAAATACTTCAGGTTCATCACCTAAAAAATAAGAACATTTCATTTTATAATTGTATTGTGACTCAAGAAAATTAACAGTAATTACATGTTAGTTGTTTTTCAGTCTATATTCTATTTTCTCTAGTTGTCTCAATAATGTTTTATAGCTACTTTTCTCCCTGAACATGGATCCAGTCATCATTCACTGGTTGCATTTGATTGCATCTTTGGTCTTTTAATCTATACATTCCACACATTTTCCCACTTGATGTTGACCTTTTTCAAGAGGTCAGGTCAAGTGCTTTGCACAATCTCTCATATTCTGGATTTACCTGATTATTTCCTTGTGGTAGAATTAACTTGTGTCTTATTTCTAATTCCTGTGAAGTGGGAGTTAGGTTAATCGATTTGACTAGATTCAGATTAAACATATTTGTCAAAACTATTTCATAGATTATTTTGCCTACTTCATGCTTTAGGAGATACATAACTTCCATTTTTCCACTATTGAAGATTCTAAATTAATTTACTTTGTTTGGGTGGGAACACCAGATTTTACCATGTTAAGGTACATTTTTTTTCCTTGCTAAAAGTAATCTCGAATATGAATATCTTATTCATTAACCTTTCACCTAGTGTTATCCATTAATGGCCATTGCCTGAATTCGTTATTACACTGGAAGTTATAAAATGGTGATTTTTGAAATTTGACCATTCCTTCTGTTAATAGTTAGCTAGCATTCTTCTGTGAAGAATGACTAAATTTTTTTTCCCTTCCACCCTTTTCACAAACCCCTTTTAAAGAATCACTATGAATTGGCGAATATTTACTTATTCAATTTTCTGTTGAGTAGAGTGATTATTTCAGTGCTCAGATTGTCCCGTATTTGGCTAATGAGAGTCCCTTTCAGGTTAGCTTCTATTTCTGTGACAAGCTCCCATTTGTCTTCGGACACTTTCTTACATTATAGTATAATAAGATGTTTCAAGGTCACTTTGTACTATCCCCATCCCAAAGTTGGATTCAGCTATTTTTCAAAGGATCTTGGTTCTAAAATTAAAAAAGAGAGAATTTTCTTTTTCTCTTTTCTTTTTGTTCTTTGTCATTCATCTTTTCTCCTGTCTTCAATGGGATGATGGTAGTGGGCTCTGCTAGACTAGAGGAATTTAAGCTTAAGATAATCATTTTCTGCTTTGGCAGTCTACTAGTATAATAAGGAAACCTCAAGATGTTTGTGAAAATGGAATTAAGTACAAGATTTTTTTTGTTTGATTTTTGTTTTTTGAGAGAGTTTTTTTTTTTTTTTTTTTTTTGCTATAGAGCACATGAGCTCACCAGAGAGACAAAAAGCGAGAAATCACACCCCAGGGGAATAGCCATGCCATAATCCTTTCTCCTCCATTCTGCTCTCAGGATCTTGGGCACACATGTGTATACGCCTGGCATGGGTTTTCAAGCTATATGGTCTGGGGCTTGAACCGTGGTCAACTACATGGGAGTCCAGCAACAAAAGCATTACGCCATCTACTGGTCCCATTTTTTTAAGAAGTTTTTGACTTAGGGTGCATGTGCTCAGGGGAGAGACAGAGACAGTGAGAGGGAAAGTGAGAAATCACCCCTCAGGAGGATGACCAGGCTGCAATCCCTTCTCCTTCCAGGATCTTGGGCATGCACACACATGCACCCAATGTGCTTTTTTAAGCTACCAGGTCTGGGACTCAAACCATACTTGGCCATGTGAGTCCAGCAATGTAACTTCTACACCATTTGCTGGCCCCAAAGTACAAGATTATCATGATACCAAGTTTCTGAAATCCATGCATAGATGTTTCAAAATTCACAATTTTCACAAAACTGATTTTCTCTAACTTTATACTATCACTCATCTCCCTATTCATTCTCCTTTGATTTTTTTGGTATTATTTTTCTATATTATGCATTTTAGAGTAAGTCTTTAAGCTTTGCAAAAATGACCATTTCTTTTTATTTTATTTTTTTTAGAGAGAGATTTTTGCTATAGGGGTGTACGCTCACTGGAGAGACAGAGAGACAGAAAGCGAGAAATCGCCCCCCAATGGAGATGGCATGGCCGTCTCCAGTCCTTTTTCCTCCAATCTCCTCTTGGGATTTTGGGCATGCACGAACTCAGGCCCAGCCTGTTTTAAGCTGCTGGTTCTGGGGCTCAAACCATGGTCGATTACATTGGAGTCCAGCAGTGTAACCATTACACCATCAGCTGGTCTGGCAAAATGATCGTTTCAGGCAGCCATTTCAGCTAATTCATCTGACATTTAGGTTTTGTTGTGATCTTCCTTAATGTTGTATATATTTATATTATCCTATGACTGCTTCTTCCTTTGAAGAGGTTGTGATGACTGCTATTTCTCTTCATTCTCTTTATTTTTTATAATTTTTTTCTTTATTCATAATAGAGTATATATGTGCAAGAGAGAGAGAGGAGAGAGAGAAAGAGGAGAGAGCACCATCCACGGGGTTTGGTCATGTTGTGATCCCCTTCCTGAAGTTCTCCATATGTCAGGTCCTTTGCACTTGTGTATATGCCTGGTGTGTTTCTGGCTGACTGGGATGTCATGTGAGGCCTGCTTCTCTTAAGCAGCTCATTACTGGTGTGTGCAGCTGGGCTTCTCTTAATTATTACATGGTGGTTAACAGACTCCAGTGTATTAAATTTATGTCATGGTTTGTCATATATATTTCTTTAGGTTTGATTTTCTACATCTAGAATGTTCCTTTCTGTCAGTTGGCCAAGATTAAAGTAAATATGTCCTCTCTTTCATTATTCTCCCCAAGTTAGGTTAGGAGCATTTTACTCACATTTTTCTAACATAAATTTTGTTTTTCTGGATGGAGGGTTAAATTCGCACTGTGCTATGGAGGATAGAGGGGGGACATTTGAAATTTAGTAAATCAAGAAACACATAAAAAATTGATGAGGATAGGACTACCTGTTTTTATATTCTACCAGATAGCATGTTTAAATTAATTTGCCTATAATTTGTCTCAAATGCTGACAGTTAACTTCTACGCTATATAATTGTGGCTGATTTTTTCCAGAGCAAAATTCATATTCTGTGACCAGGCTAATTGTTCACCTACTATAAACATTATTGCCTATGGTGACAACTAGAATAAAAAATTCTTTATATATATAAAATTCTTTATTTTTATAATTATAAAATAGCTGGCAAAGTCTCCTGGGACCACTACAAATCATTCTTGTCTTTTGGAGCTTAGTGACAAAAGGCATGGAAATGTAAAATCAGCCTAGCCATTGTAGATTGACCTGGAAACTCTATTAGCTTATTTTGCCCACTGTTCGTACTATTGTTATAGTTGTTTTTCGGATACCAAGTATTCTAAAGCTTGTTGAACAAGCTCTTCTAATTATTGTATTTTCTAACCTTAGTAACCTTTCTTTTCACTATGTACTAGCTCTTTCCAATAAGCTATCTCCAGCTCCTTTTTTGGTTAAAGTTTAATAATTAGAATAATGAAGCAATTGATTATTTATGCAGTCATGACTGACAAAAGTTATTAGATCCAGAATCTGCCCAGAAGCAATGATTAGGGTATGAAAATGTTAAGGAA
This sequence comes from Tupaia belangeri chinensis, assembly GCF_000334495.1. NCBI lineage: Eukaryota > Metazoa > Chordata > Mammalia > Scandentia > Tupaiidae > Tupaia > Tupaia belangeri. The sequence goes on along the minus strand of NW_006199830.1, from coordinate 1,481,919 downwards.
TACTAAAACCAGTTACCATTTTTGACATTTAGGAAAATATTGTTCTCACCCATAATCATGATGACCTGTTGTAAAAGTATTTATACAGAATAATCCCATTGCACAGTAATTCTTATGCCAGTGGCATACATAATTAAGTGTTAAGGGAGGGGATTTAGAAATATTTTGAAGGAACCAGGGACCTAGAGAGGAAATCACCACTTTGAGAATTAAGGAACAGACAGACTCTCCTTTGAATAGAATAGTCCTCTAGATATTTTATCTACAAAGATAGGTGACCTTTCTGATTTAATATTTTTATCTTGCAAGTTTTAGAAGCTAAAGGCGAGAGTACCTAGGTTATGTTACCATATTCGTTATACCAGACTGTAAAGAAAAGCTTAGGTTTATGGGCAGAAATTTATGAAGTATTAACTTACCTGATATGATGCAAGCCAAAACGAACAAAACTAAGTTATAATCCCTTTATGTTTAATGTAATTAGGAAATTTCTGTATAAATTAGCCAGTAATTATATTTTTAACAAAACAGTGTCATTACTTCTGTTATTCATTGTTTTTAGTGGCAGCTTTATTTTTTATTTTTCCTTTTTTTTGGAGAGGTTTTCGCTATAGGTCGCGTGCGCTCGCCAGACAGACAGAGAGACATAGAGACAGAAAACGAGAAATCACCCCCCGGGGGATGGTCACGCTGCAATCCCTTCTCCATTCTCCTCTCGGGATCTTGGGCACGCACGCACACGCGCCCGGCGTGAGTTTTAAGCCACCGGGTCCGGGACACGAACCGCGGTCGACTACGTGGGAGTCCAGCGACATAGCCATTATGCTAACTGCTGGTTCCCAGTGGCAGCTTTATTGAGATATAATTCACATACAATAAACTTCACTTTTTTTTTGGAGAGGTTTTTGCTATAGGGTGCATGCACTCACTAGAAAGAGAGACAGAAAGCGAGAAATCACCCCCCTGGGGGGGAGGGATGGCCACACCACAATCCCTTCTCCATTCTCCTCTTGGGATTTGGGGCATGCACACACATGCACCCGGTATGAGTTCAAGCCACTGGGTCCAGGACACGAACTGCGGTTGACTACCTGGGAGTCCAGCGACATAGCCATTACGTTATGTCATGACTGACGAAAGTTATTAGATCTGGTCCTAATAACTACTGGTCCCTAAACTTTACTCTTTTAAATATACATGTAAATGGTTGTGAGAGTGTTCCTAAAGGGAGTGCAAACAACAGGACTAATTCCAGAACATATTCATTATCATTCTCCCAAACCCAAACCCAAACCCAAACCCATTAGCAGTTGCTTCTCATTTTTAATTCCACACCCACTAGGAACCACTAACCTATTTTGTTTCTGTATGGACTTACCTATTCTGGAAATTTCATTTAAATTAATTATATAATATATTGCTTTTTATATAATATCTAGCTTTTTAAATTTAGTATAATAGTTTCAAGGTTCATCCATGCTATAGCATGCAGGAGTACTTTATTCCTTTTTAGGGCCAAAAAATATTGTATTGTGTATATATTTTGCATTTTGTTTGTCTTTTATCAGTTGGTGATAATTTAGGCTATCTTCATTTTTTCAGTACTATGATTAATGCTGATGTGAATATGCATGTATGATTTTTATGTAAACATAATATTTTCAATTATTTTGTGTCTATCCTAGGGATGGAATTGCTGGGTCAATACAGTACTATGTCTAAGTTTGTTAAATACTGCTAAATTATTTTTTAAAGGAACAGCATAATTCTACATTGCCATTAGCTGTATAAGAGGGTTTCTATTTGTTCATACTTCTGTCAACACTTGTTATTGTTTGTTTTTTTAATAATAGCCTTCCTAACAGATGCTGAGTGGTAGATCATTGTTTGGATTTGGATTTCCCTAATGGCTAATTTTTTTTAATTTTATTATTATTTTTTTTTTGGAGAGGTTTTTGCTATAGGGTGCGTGCACTCGCCAGACAGAGAGAGAGACAGAGAGACAGAGAGACAGAAAGCAAGAAATCACCCCCAAGAGGGGATGGCCACGCCACAATCCCTTCTCCTCTATTCTCCTCTGGGATCTTGGGCACGCATGCACATGCGCCCGGAATGAGTTTTAAGCCACCGGGTCCGGGACGCAAACCGCAGTCAACTACGTGGGAGTCCAGCGACATAGCCTAATGACTAATTTTGTTGAGTAAATTTCTTGTGTTTCTTGGCCATTTCTATGCTTTCTTTTGGGAAATGTCTATTCAAAGTCTTTGATCATTTTTAATTGGGTTAATAGTCTTTTATACTGTTGTATTGTATAAGGTCTCTATGTATTCTAGATACCAGTACTTTATCACATACATGACTTTAAAATACTTTATCTTATTCTGAGGACTTCTCAATTTTTTAATAGTATTCTTTGATGCAGAAAAGTTTTAAATTTTGAAGTCTAATTTATTTTTTTTTCCTTTGGTAGTTGGTGCTTTTAAGTGAGTATTACCTAATATTAAGTCACAAAGATATGTTTTTATGTTACTCAGAAGAGTTTTAATTTTTACATTAGATCAGTGATCCATTTTCAATTTTATATGGCTGTAAGGTAGGGGTTTCTCTACATTTTTATGCATTTTTAAAACTTATTCAAAATGAAGAATTTAGAGACAATTTCTCTTCAAATAGGATAACTATTGCTTTATGAATTACTGTTTTATGATTTTGGGAAGGACATGTATATTGTTTTTATGTGAAGACTTAATACTCTCCTGCTGTTTTACCAAATATTATTACATTTCTGTTTCTGTTTGTTTGTAATCTACCAAATATTATTACATTTCTGTTTCTGTTTGTAATCTTAAAGCAGTACTGTTGAATACAGTTTGAATCCATTTTTTAGTTTTTCTTTCCCTTAATTTGCAATCTTACCTCTTCAGCTGCAATATAGAGAATGCCAAGAACTTCTAAGCCTCTATCAAAAATATCTCTCAGAACAGCAGGAGAAGCTCACTATGTCTCTCTCAGAACTTGGTGCTGCCAGAATGCAGGAACAACAGGTAAGTATCTTTATTCTTAATTTTCTGTCTTTAATGAGTCTGCAAGATGTCAGAAGATTCATTTACTGTTTATGTTATCACACAGCATATAATAGTTTTGAATCATATAAATATAGCATGTGATTGAGTTGATATCCCTCACCTCCCTCTTTGCTTTTTCTCTTTTGTTTCTGGTGCCTAGAGTTTACTTGACTTGAAGCAGGCAGTGGGTCAGTAGGGAAACTCCTGGGTCATATAAAAGCGCAATAGGGATAGTAAAGAAAATGCAGTGCCCTGTTAATAAAGAAGATCAGATGAGCTCTTTGTTATTCACTGTCATTATGGGAATTACTAGTAAGACTTTTCTAACTCATGTTTACAATTTTTAAAATAATAAAAGTGACTTAGTGACTTATAAAGACTTTAACTGGAGAAAACTGGAATATTTTGCATATATTTATGTATACAAATATATATATTAATCACATATATATGAGAAGGCTTATATAGAAACATGTGTATAATCAAATGGGATGTATTGTATAATTGAATGTTTAGAAAATCTGTCAGCTGTGATGTGAAACAAGCTCTAAAGAAAGTTCTTGTAGCCAGCCCTCTATCCTAGTGGTTAAGTGGCTGACCACAGTTCAAATCCCAGCCTCAACCAGCTCAAGAACACACCAGAAATGTGTGTGTGTGTGTGTGCGTGTGTGTGTGTGCCCAAAATCCTGACAGGATGAAGAAATGGAGGATATGGGATTGTGAGCATCGGGAGTGATTTCTCTTTTTCTCTTTCTGTTCCTTTCTCTGGTGAATGCACATGTTCTCTAGCAATTTAGGAAGAAAGTTTTTGCCCTCTAGCAACTGATAGTTGATGTCTTTTCAAATTCATATGAGTTTAAATCTTCAAAGAGTTGAATGTAAGCCTTATGTGTTAAAATGTACGAAAAACTATGTAGTAGGGTTAAATTTATTCATATTAAATATCAAAATCTGGAAAATGTACTAAAGTGTGATACTCCCCTTTGATTAGTATCAGGTCACTTTATGGTGTTTTGCAGACCTTCTAAAGAACACCATTGCTGTTCAACCTAGAGACAATTGTTTTAGATGGGTTAAGAGTTTTTGGCTAAGAGAACACCAGTTTTTAACCTAAATCTCAAACATATGGAAGAGTAAAAATAATACTTTTGTTAGAATGTTGTATACTGAGACTTGTACCATATGCTGTTTTTGAAGTCATAGATTTTTAAGATAAATAGCCAAAGGAGGGCTATCAAGTAGTACGGAAGTTAAGGAGCCTAGATCCCATATGGCCAGATCTGTGCCTCACATCCTGACCTGGTAACTTGAAAAAACTCTGGGGGCATGTGTGTGCATGCCCAAATCCCAAAAGGAAACAGAGAGGAAAAGGGATTGTGGTATGACCATCCTCCTGGTGTGTGATTTCTCACTTTCTCTTGTTTTCTTTCGCTCTCTTTCTCTGTATCTCTCTGACAAGAGAGATAAATTTACCTTATAGCAAAATTTTTTTTATAAAAAGGAAAAATAGCCGAAGTTTAAATTGTTTGTATTGTAATGTAAAATATTTTCTTTAGTTCTGTTTCCTGAAAATCTGGGTTATGAAATGAGGCAGAAGTGGGTAGCAGCTAATTTTGCTTGTTTATAAGATTTTTCCCGGGAACCAGCAGTTAGCATAATGGCTATGTCGCTGGACTCCCACGTAGTCGACCGCGGTTCGTGTCCCGGACCCGGTGGCTTAAAACTCACGCTGGGCGCGTGTGCGTGCGTGCCCAAGATCCCGAGAGGAGAATGGAGGAGAAGGGATTGTGGCGTGACCATCCCCCCTGGGGGGTGATTTCTCGCTTTCTGTCTCTATGTCTCTCTCTGTCTGTCTGGCTAGCGCACGCGCCCTACAGTGAAAATCTCTTAAAAAAAAAAAAAAGATTTTTCCCTACCACTTTGTAAATAGGTCAGTGTTTTATTTTCTTTATTATTTTTTTTACATTCAATCACTGTGTGTCATTACAGCATGCCAAATGAATCTTCCCATCCTGAATACACTGTTCATTGGTTCAAATCAAAGATACTACCATGTATTTTATCAACAGGTCAGACAGTTTTTAAAGTGGCCCTTGTGCATTGCTCTTGGGCAGCCTAGAGAAAATAGTACCATGAAGATTAGATTTCTCACCTTTGCTTTTATATGTCTACTTCCTTTTTCCATATGGCATAGGTGTATGTACAGGGCACAAAACTGAAGCAACTCATTTGGCAAGGTCATGGAAGGGGAGGCAAGGGAATCTTTCACTTCCCATTTTAAGTCTTACAAACTTAAGGATAAAGACAAGAAGACCAATCCTTTTTGAACTACTGAAACTGGGGAAGGAGGGGAGAGTTAAAACTTTCTCAGGTGTTGGGGCCAGCAGTTAGCGTAATGGCTATGTTGCTGGACTCCCATGTAGTCAACCACGGTTCGTGTCCCGAACCGGTGGCTTAAAACTCACACCAGGAACGTGTGTGTGCGTGCCCAGGATCCCAAGAGGAGAATGGTGGAGAAGGGATTGCAGTGTGGCCATCCCCCCTGGAGGGTGATTTCTTGCTTTCTGTCTCTCTGTCTCTCTCTGTCTGTCTGGTGAGCGCATGCGCCTTATAGCAAAAACATCTTTAAAAAAAAAAAAAAAACCTCTCTCAGGTGTTAATGATTTACATTGGATCTAGTGATTTTATTAGAGGCTTCACTAGAGACCAATCATAATTAATACTGCCTTCTTGAAACTTAACCTCCAAGGACAAAACTAAAAACAATCACAAGGAAATGTTGTGATAATAAACCTTGACATATTAACTCTAATTTTATTTTATGCATTTTATCGTGTTTTTAATGTATAATATGTATCTTAATTCTTATTTAAAATTAAGTTAGTTTCAAGTTATTAGTACCACTTTGTTATAATAAACCCAGATGTTACTGGCAGTTCAGAAGCATCACTGTACTTCTATTTGACAAAGAAACCAAATTAAAGAAGGTATGATATTCTTTATACTACTAAGCTCCTCATAGAATAAAAGTCTGTAGATAAAACAAGAATAGGATTAATAGCTGAATTTTCATCAGAAACAGTGGAGAACAGCAACAGTGGGTTGGCACATTCAGAGTGCTGAAGGAGAAAAACCTGGCAATCAAGCAAAACTATTAAAATGAAGGTGACATAAAAACATTCTTAAATAAACAAAGACTGAAAGAATTAGTTGCAATAGGAGTCTGTTCAGATCAAAGGAAATGGTATGAGTCAATAACTTAAATCCATACAAAGAAATGTAAAGAACACCAATAAAGATAATTATGTGTTTTCCTTTTTTAAAAATGATTTCGAAGACACCAAAGTGAAACAATAATCATAAAATTGGATTGTTAAGCTTATAAGATATAAATATTCTATCTTTGTGCGTGTGGGTGTACATATTACAATTTACAAAAAAAAAAAAAAAAGCAGGGAGGGAAAGGAGCTATACTGGAGCAAATATGCTTCTAGAATTAAGTTGGTAGAGGGCTGGCAGGAGGCATGGTGCATTGGGGGCATTGGACTCCCACATGGCTGACTGCGGTTCAGGTCCCGGACCTGGCAACTTGCTTTCTCACTTTCTCTCTTTTTTGTCTCTCTCTCTCTGCCCCTCTCTGATCAAATTAAAAATAAATAAATAAATAAAGTTAAATAAAATAATTCTTTAAAAAATAATTAAGTTGGTGGAAAGAAAGAAAAACTATTCACCAATATATGATTCTGTATATTAAAAATGCTAAGGAATTCACTCATAAACACATACAAAACTGATAGACCTAGTAAAGGAGTTCAGCATTTAATTTCAGGATAAAAGATCAATATTCAAAGATCAAATTTATTTCTGTTTAACCATAAATAATTTAGACATGGATATATTTAACAAAAGTGTAAGCATTGTAATCTAAAAACTATAAAACATTGCTGAAAAAAATAAAAGAAGTTCTAAATAGAAATGATTTTCATGTTTATGAGCTGCAAGACTCAGTATTAAAATAGCAGTTCTTCTGGGACCAGCAGGTGGCATGGTGGTTAAGGTGCTGGACACCCACATGGCCAACTGTGATTTGAGTCCTGGATGTGGTGGCTTGCTTTCCCACTTTCCCTTTTTTTTCTCTCTCTGGTCAAATGAAAAGAAATGAAGGAATAAATAAAATTGTATAGATAATTTTTAAAAAATGGCAGTTCTTCCCAAAGCGATCTGTATATTTGTATACTAGCAGATTTTTTTAAAGTTTTCTCTTTTTGAAGAGGTGTTTTTTTTTTTTTTTTTTTACTATAGCGCGCGTGCGCTCGCCTGATAGACAGAGAGAGACAGAGAGACAGTAAGCGAGAAATCAACCCCCATGGTGGATGGCCACGCTGCAATCCCTTCTCCTCCATTCTCCTCTCGGGATCTTGGGCACACACGCACACATGCCCGGCATGAATTTTAAGCCACTGGGTCCGGGATGCGAACCGTGGTCAACTACATGGGAGTCGAGCAACATAGCCATTATGCTAACTGCTGGTCCCTAAAGTTTTTTTCTTATGGAAAATGATAAGTCAATCCTAAAACTTATATCGAAATCCAAAGGAATAAGGATAGCCAAAACAATTTTGAAAAAGATAAGTAAAATATAGGATTACTTTTTCCAACCTCAAATTTTACTCTAAAGTTATAATATAGTGGGTAGAATTTTAAGATAGCCCCATGACCTTTGACACCTGGAAAAATGTTTTACTCCAATGTCTATGTTATATTGTATAGAAAATCCCTGAAATAATGGTTCAGACTAACAAAATTCGACTTTATGATCTATTGGAAAATAATCCCTTCCTCAGTTAAGGATCCTAAGAATAGAAAAAAATCTTTAACTTGATTAAGAGCATCACAGAAAACCATTTAAGTAAGCATTCATTATTGTCTTTTTTAATTTTTTTAGAGAATTATTTATTTACTTAATTATATTTGTTATTATTATTTTTAAAATTTGACCAGACAGACAGAGAGAGGGAAAGTGAGAAAGCAAGTCGCCAGGTCTGGAACTCAACTGTGGTCAGCCATGTGGGAATCCAGTGTCCTTACCACCACACCACCTACCAGCCTCCTCATTATTGTCTTTTAATTGTCAAAGGGCACATGCACTTACCAGAGAAAGAGAGAGAGAGGGAGAAAGCTCTTCCCAATGGGGTATGGTCACACCATAATCTCTTCTCCTTCATTTCTTCATCCTATCAAGATTTTGGACAAGCATGCACACATGCCTGTCATGTTTTTCAAGCCATCAGGGCTGGGATTTGCACCATGCTTGAACACCTGGGATCTGGCTCCCGTAAGCCCTACAGAACTAGTACTAGTACCATTATTTTTTAATAGTAAAAGATCAGGAATGAGGCAAGGCTATTCTCTCTCATTTCTTTTATTCAACATTGTATTGAATGTTCCAGCTAGTGCAATAGAACATGAAAAAGAACTAAAAGGCATACAGATCCAAAAAGGGCTAAAATTATCTTCATTTACACATAGGATGCTCCAAGTGTAAATCCACATGTAGATTTTTTTATGTAATGTACAAAATAAGTGACTAGAAATTATGTGCATTTAGGAAGGTTACAAAGTATAAGATCGATTTACAAAAATAGTGTATCTTTATACTAGGGACAAAATTGGATATTGAAACTTTAAAAACTCTAAAAAATTTTTAACTTTCAAATACCATTTTTTTAATTTTTAGAATTTGGCCAGAGGGTACGTGTGCTTATCAGAGAGAAACGAAATGGGGGGAATAAAAAAGCAGTTCCCATGGGGAATAGTAACACTGTAATCCTTTCTTTTCCGTTCCTCCTTTCACGATTTTGGGCATGCTGACACGTGCACCCAGTGTGTTTCTCAAGCCACCAGGACTTGAATCATGTTGTTAATCATATGAGATCCAACTGCCTTTACCTTTTTGCCACAGGCTGGTCCTAAATACCATTTTATGATAGCATCAATATATAAGAAATACTAGGGGTCAGCAGGTGGCATGGTGATTAAAGCGCTGGGCTCCCACATGACTGACCATGATTTGAGTCCTTGACCTGGCAACTTGAGAATCACACTGGTCCTATGTGCCAGTGTGCCCAAAATCCCAGGAGAGAATGGAAGAGAAGGGATTATGGCATGGCCATTCGCCCTGAGGGGTAGTTTCTCACTTTTACTGTCTCTCTGGCTAGCATATGCTCTTACATCTGTTCTTTAAAATACTTTAAAGAACACCTAAATATATGAAAATGTGCATCATTTTATGGATCAGAAAAAACAATTTTGTTAATATATCAGTTTTCCCTAAAATGATCTATAGATTTAACAAAATGTCAGCTGAAATCTCTACAAGATTTTCTGTAGAGACTGACAGCTGATTCTTAAATTTATTGAAATGAATCAAACCAGACTTATTTTTAAAGTATAATGTGTAAGCAGTTTGATATTGTAAAGATAAGACAGATCAATGGAACAAAATACACCATGCAAAAATATAACTACTCAAATATAATGAATGGAACATAAGCTTAGATATAAACCTAAAGCTATAAAACTTCTAGGAAAAAAAATTTTAAATAAAACCTCTTTGACTTTGAGTTAAACAAGGGTTTCTTAGGATTAAAACCATGAATGTGATTAATAAAATAAAAATTTATAAACTTGACTTCATCAAAATTAGGAACTACTACTATTTCTGAGGAAGAGAATGAAAAGTAAAGTTACAAACAGGGAAAAGTTTTTTAATCCAAATATGTGGTAAACTTACCACAAATAAATGTATAAAAAATACTTTCAAAATTCAGTATTAAGGAAACAAATTAAGAGTCTAGCCCCCTACTTTAGACTTTTGCTATTGAGTTTCAAAGACTGTGAGTTGGGGAGAAACAAGAACATTAAGACAAATACTTTTTTTTCCTATTTACCTTGTTTATACTTTATGTACTATTAGTATTTGTAATTTTATCCCTACATACAATAAGGTAGTACTTTCTCTCTGGGTTCTATAGGTCTTACTGCTTATATTCAGAGTTCTACTTTTGAGACCTCTTAACATTAACGTACAGCTGTTAATGCTACCCTATAATCTACTCAAAGAAATTTCTGTTAACTCACTCACACTAGATTGACATTGGGTTTCTTCCAAATCATCCATGAAATGCCATGAATTTTGCACATGCTTATGGAATGAGCTAGTGGTAGTTAAGATTCAAATCCAGACTTTGTGATCTCAAGATCTGTGCTGTTTCTTATGTATTATCATCTACTTGGTTGAAATTAATTCAGGGTTCTGATATTTTTTTCTTCTTGTAATTCAGTTGTGTTTATTTTATAACTCCTTTAATTTCTCTGTTTTTCTATTTTCCCATATAGAAAATAAAACAAGAGTATAAGATAAGGAAGACCTATAAGGTTCTTTCCAATTCTGACTTTCTGTGATTTTCTTTCTTTTTTTAATTACCAGTGGGCTATGTGTTCACCAGAAAGAGACAGAGAAGAAGGGAGACAGCACCCCTAATGGAATGTGGTGACAGAATAGTCTCTTCTCCATTTCTCGATCCTGTTAGGATTTTGGTCATGCACACACACACATGTCTGGTCTCTCTTCTAAGATACAGTGGCCACAATTCAAACTACGTCCTTAATTATTACACTTGGGGGCCGGCCCTCTATAATTTTCTCATTGCTCAATTCTTTAGTTTTTCTGACTCTTGCCACATCTCTCATCACCAGTGAACTCACTTTATATCTCAAGTTTTGTTATCTGAAAACTATCTAATGAGTGGCATATGTTCCTCACAAGCCCTCAGACATATTTCCGAGTAAACCTTCCTTGTCGGGCTACAGTCTTATCGTCCCACCAATGGAATTGCCTCTCCTATTACTGAAAGCACTTCATGCTTAGAAATTGAAATTAATTTCTATGACTGTAATCTTGCACATACCTAGCTGAAAAACTCATTTCTAGGTATTCCTATGCAGCAGTAATTATCTTCTTGTTTCTTTATTTCGTGAGATTTCAAGGATAGTTTTTAAATGACAAGTGTAACCTTTTCTGCAGCCTTAAATTAGCTGTTGGAAAAACACATTCTTTAGAATATTTGAGCACTGATTTTGTTGGATAGTGAATAGGAGGATGCAAGCCAACATGGCATAATAGTTTTCTGTTCTTAAGAGGAAAAATAGACAAATATAAAGTTTCTGAGTGATAAGAGAAGCTATAACCATATCAATATATTGACCTGTAGTCTTGATTTATCTATGTTCAACTAATGCTGCCATGTAATGTCATTCTTTTACAGTTATTTTAACCCCATTTTTTCTGTACATCATGATTTCTCAGAAATTTATTTGTATAGAAACTTAACTCATTAACCATATGTTTTCCTTTAAATAGGAACTAATATTCAACACATTTCCATTT